>NC_134882.1:29021698-29039198 GCF_041734735.1 Babylonia areolata | reverse complement strand
CACACACACACACACACACACACACACACACACACACACACACACACACACACTGACTCACGCACACACAATCACATTGTGATAAATTTACCGATATGCCATTTTATTCTGTAAGCAAGGCGTGGGATATTATAATGCATGTTTGTCAAAGGATTCTAGTGCATTTAAGTACTTCAAAACCGCTGTTTAAAATGGAAATTTGTCTGCGGTAAACAAATGCATAGCAGGAAAACAACAACGATTGTAAACACGAGGCTTTTAAAACATAGCATAATTCATAGGAATTTGAAAAGCAAATGGATGATCACGATAGGATGACCTACTGTGTTTCTATCAATGATCAACAAACAATAAAAATTAAAAAAATTCTAAAAAGTCAACCAGCACCATTCCATGCACTGATTAGACTGATGTTTTTAAATGCAATGCATTTGGCTCAGTATGGAAGAGGCGTTGAAATTGTTCAGAATACCCATAGCTAATGGGAATGGAAAGACGTTTGTACAGATATATATATATCGACGCCAATGGTGCACAAAGTCTTCGGCTAGCAGGCAGCAACTGAATAGCATGATAAACAAAGTAAAATAAGGGATTTTATTTGCGGGTTTTTTTTGTGTTTGTTTGTTTGTTTGTTTGTTTTTTGTTGTGTTTGTTTGTTTGTTTGTTTGTTGTTTCTTCTTCTTCTTTTCTTTTTTGCGGACTAGTTATGATGTTCACAGAGCTCTTTCTGTCCATATTTTACTAGTTTACCTGCTAGTCTCAACAACTTGTGACAATAATTATCGATTTATCTTTAACTAGATAAGTCAGCCTACATCACAAAACAACAAATACAGTCATCCACCAGAAGAGTGAAACATATCAGCTTGCTCAAAGTAGAAAGTCCTCGAATCACAAAAGGACTCATCAGCTCGTTGGTTCAAAGGCATATACATTGCTGTAGAGCTTTGAACAGATACTGTTGTACGTGTGTTAAGTGCATGCTACGCCTGCCACGGATTATCGTCTCTTGACTGGACTGGAGTCAAGACCACCTCTCAAGGTGTAGTGGAGTGGGGAAATACTGTCTATTGTGGGATTCAATCCAGATTCGACGGGCGCAATAGCCGAGTGGTTAAAGCGTTGGACTTTCAATCTGAGGGTCCCGGGTACGAATCTTGGTAACGGCGCCTGGTAGGTAAAGGGTGGAGATTTTTCCGATCTCTCAGGCCAACATATGCGTAGACCTACTTGCGCCTGAACTCCCTTCGTGTGTACACCGCAAGCAGAAGATCAACTACGCACGCTAACGATCCTGTAATCCATGTCAGCGTTCGGTGGGTTATGGAAACAAGAACATATATCCATCATGCGACACCCCCCACCCCCTCCCCGTCCCCCGAAAACGGAGTATAGCTGCCTGCATGGTAGGGTAAAAACGGTCATACAAGTAAAAGACCACTCGTGTGCATTCGAGTGAACGTGGGAGTTGCAGCCCACGAACGAAGAAAAAGAAGAAGAATCCAGATTATCTCGCTTCCTAGGCGGACGCGTTACAACTAGGCCACCATTCCACATGTGCTGTACACATTCCATTTACAGAGTGCTTGCACTCCGCACTTATACCACATATACACACATATACAGCCACACACACACACACACACACACACACACACACACACACACACACGTGTGTATCCATCAGCTTCACCTTCACCTTCACCTCTCCCGTAGTCTGGGTTCAGACCGTTGGGGCACCGCTGCTGACCTGGCCACCACCCCTCTCCACTCTTCACGGTTTTCTGATTTCCTCAGGGCGTCACCGAGCGTCAAGCCTGTCCAACCCCGGATGTTGTCTTCCCATCTCTTCCTCTGCCGTCCTCTCCTTCTGCCTCCTTGTACGGTGCCTTGCAGGAACGTTTTGGCAAGACCAGATGATCGGGAGATGTGTCCATACCACCTAAGTTTGCGTTTTTTCACTATGGACAGAAGGTCTTCGTAGGGTCCAATACTTTGCTTGATTCTGTTCTTCACTTCCGTGTTAGTGATGTGGTCTCTGTAGGAGATGCCAAGTAGTCTACGAAAGCATCTCATCTCGACAGCTTGGATTCTTCTCTCGATGTCCGCAGTCAGGGTCCAAGTCTCGCAGGCGTAGAGCAATATTGAAATAACCAGGGAACGCATCAGTCTGATTTTTGAGCTGAGAGCGATGTTTTTGTTGTTCCAGATGGTGTTCAGCTTGTTGAGTGCCATTGTTGTTTGGGCAATTCTCGAGAGTACTTCTGGTTTAGATCCTTCATCTGACACGATTGCTCCCAGATATTTGAAGCTGTGGACTGTTTTAAGCTTTTCGTCGTTGACTTTGATGTCAATGCTGATGCCGTTGGTGTTGTTAGTCATCAGTTTGGTTTTCTCCGCACTGATTTGCATTCCATACGATGTGGAGGCTTTGTCTAGATGTTTGACCAGGCTTGCCAGTTCTTCTTCTTTTCCAGCCAGTCCATCAATGTCGTCGGCAAAACGTAGGTTTGTGATTGTTCTGCCGCCTATGCTGACTGTTCCTACATGCTCTTCCAGTGCGTCAGCCATTATTCTTTCTAAGAAGATGTTGAAGAGTGTTGGGGAGAGTAGACAGCCTTGTCTCACTCCAACTGTGGTTCTGAACCAGTCCCCGATGCTATTGTTGAGGTAGACGGCGCTGGTGGCTTTGTCATAGAGGTGCTGTATCAGTCTGATCAGGTTGGCGTTGATGTTGTACAGATTCATGGTAGCCCACAAAGCTGCATGCCAGACCCTGTCAAATGCCTTCTTAAAATCAATGAAGACGTGGTAGAGGTCTTGTTGGTGTTGATGGTACCTCTCACATAGCAACCTCAAGTTGAAGATTTGTTCAGTTGTGCTCCTTCCTGGTCTGAAACCTGCCTGTTCTTCAGCAATGATGTTTTCTGCTTGTGGTTTCAGTCTGTTAAGCAGGATCTTCAACATGACTTTGCTGGGATGACTAATCAGGCTGATGGTGCGGTAGTTTTGACACTGCTGGAGATTGCCCTTTTTGGGGAGGGTGATGATCAGTGATTGTGTCCACGGTGTGGGCCATTCCCCTGTTTGCCAGATCTTGTTGCAGATTTTCAGTAGCACATCTATCATAACTTCACCCCCTGCTTGGACCAGTTCTGATGGGATGTTGTCCACTCCTGCCGATTTCCCTTTTTTCAGCGATGCTATTGCTGCCTCTATTTCTTCACGGAGTATGGGGTGATTACTGTTATCAGTGGCTGGTGGAACATTCAGTATTGCTGGATCACCTGTGGTCTGTATGTTGTATAGCTCTGAGCAGTATTCTGTCCATCGCTTTAGGATGTCTTGTTCTTCTGTTAGACATTTTCCATCCTTGGTCTGGATGTTGGACATAGTTCTACCTTGCCTTGTGTTGGTAAGTTCTTTCACAACTTGGTAGGCTTTCTTGCTGTTGTTTCTTGTCAGGTTTTCCTCTATGTCCTGGCATTTTCCTTCAATCCAATTCTCCCTTGCCTTCTTCATGCTTCTCTTGATTTCGGTGTTAACTGCTTTGTACTGTTTTGCCCCTTCTTCTTCATTCTTTTTCTTTTTCAGGTCTCTACGTTTGTCACACAGCTGTAGGATGTCGTCCGTGACCCAGGGCTTCTTTTTGATGCGTTGTTTTCCAAGAGTTGTTTGGGCTGTTTCAGTCACAGCTGCGTTGAAGTCGCTTACGAGTGTATCCAGGTCGGCGTCATCTGCATCGAGAGTGATGAGTGGCGCGAATTTCCCACCAATCATGGCTTGGAATGCCTCTTGTACTTCAGGATCTTTCAATTTTTCCAGGTCGAACTTCAGTCTTGAGAAGCTTTGTTTCCTTGTTTTCTTCAGTTACACACACACACACACACACACAGCACAGCACAGCCGACAAAAAATGCTGACCAGAAGAAAACACAATGTCCCGAGACTTGAATTTGAATTTCACTTTGGAGGTGGAGTGTTACACATAGGAGTTCCAAACGTTTTTGGTCCAGTAAAACTCGGTCTGTTTTTTTTGTTTGTTTGTTTGTTTGTTTTTTTTGTTCCTCCAACTGTCTTCATTTCCATACAGTCTGGAAGTTTTAAGAGCTTTCTCACCAGAAGAATGAGAGCACGGGGCTGGTGATGATACATGGAAAGTGAAGCAAAAAAGATACTGCGGAAGTGACCCGTCAAAATAGCTGTCGGCAAGAACGGCAATTTTGTAATCACATCGAAATTTTACAGGGAGCCAGTGCAGCTCTTTCCTTGGTGATGTTCTAGCTCTTTGCTGTTGCTGTTGTTGTTAAACAAATTTTCCGGCACAGTTCTGAATCCTTCGCAAACAGAAAATAACCACAACTGTTTCGCCGGAAGAGCCGACGTTATTCATAATAATAATATGGCGGTTGAACAGTCTGGTCACATGTGCCGCGAAAAAGCTTGCAGAAGGAAAATAACCCAACAACAACAACAACAACAACAACAACCCTTAATGAGAATAAACTTTGTAAACAGGAGAAATATGACCCATATTGCATTCCAATGTGATATCATTCACTCATAACGCACATATCGCCACAGCACAGTGAAATCCTGACAAAAATGAGTAGCGTTTCACACGGAGGAGATGAGGACTGTGTTTCCTGGGGGGGGATTGTTATGTGCGTAGGTACAACATCCACGGTCACCCCCAGGCATTGTGGGTAAGTACGCGTAAGACCGGTGATATCCCACCATTACGGAAAGCCATACTCCGTTTTATTGATATTTGTATACAGAGTATTTCCTTGCTTCCATAACTCCCCGAACAGCAGCATTGGTTGAGGGATCCCTGAGGTACACGTGTGTCCTTTTTGCACGGCGAATCGTTTAGGGCACTGGACTTTTTATCCAGTGGCTTACCAGAGATCTGGGTTCGATGCCCTGTTTCCGCATGGTGCTGTGTGTCTGTCCTTGGGAAAGGTACCTTACCTTCGATTTTCTTTAGTTTGCCCAGGTGTGAAATGGTATCTGACTTCGGTTGGAGGTGGGGTTTTTTGGGTTGTTTTTTTTTGTTGTTGTTGTTTTTATTGGAGAAATCAGAGGATGCGTTCAAGTTCTGCAAATATGCAGAGCTGTCTCAGCATCCATGGAAGACTCGTTTCTTTTTTATTTTCTCTTCTTTTCTTTCTTCCTTTTTTTCGTTTTTCTTCCGTCATCACTTTTCTCCTTTCTTTCTGTTATCTTTTGCCTTTTTTTTCTTTATTTTCCATTTCCTTATAACATATCTTCTTCCCAATGGCATTATCCACCGTTTTCAATGTCATGCAGAGAAGAAGGTTTTAATACGGCGGAAGAAGATGATTGGGCCCTGCATTCGTATTCCGAGCCCTAGATACAGTGGATATGAATTCACTGACGGGCGCAACAGCCGAGTGGTTAAAGCGTTGGATTTTCAATCTGAGGGTCCCGGTTTCGACTCTTGGTAACGACGCCTGGTGGGTAAAGGGTGGAGATTTATCCGATCTCCCGGGTCAACATATGTGCAGACCTGCTTGTGCCTGAACGCCCTTCGTGTGTATAGGCAAACAGAAGATTAAATACGCACGTTAAAGATCCCGTATGGAAACAAGAACATACCCAGCATGCACGACTCCGAAAACGGAGTATGGCTGCATATATGGCGGGGTGATACACGTAAAAGCCCTCTCGTGTACATACGAGTGAACGTGGGAGTTGCAGCCCACGAACAAAGAAGAATTCACTATCCATGTGACTGAAAAAAGAGCTATGATACCTTTAAACCTTTAATCATGTTCGTGTATAAGCATGTTGAGGATTAATTAACTCACTCGGGACGGTTAGTTTTCTCCCTCTACCTCCTCCCAATCCCCATCCCCACCTCAACTGAGACTCCATCTGTCCAGATGTCGAATCTGAATGACCCAGCCTACGCTTTTTGTCGCTACAAACGCAGTACGATATCGTTTGTATTCAACCACATCTTTCAGTCTTCCAACCTTCTTTTTTCTGAGTGATTTAATGACGTCAGTAGAGGTTAATCCCAGACAATTGACCACCATAGGGGATTTTAGGCGACATGGAGGGTCATGTCAAACAAGATCATTAATGATACTGTAACAAAGCTTGAAGCCATAGCCAATTTCCTGGGCAATAGAACAAATGGCTGACCTTCAAACCCCTGACCTAGTTTCAAGTGAACAAGTCCATTGTGTTGGGTTGACATGAACCTAATTGATTGTGTGACCGAGTGCGTTGAGTCTGAAATATTTGGCGCTGGAGAGTTGGGTGTTTTCACATAGAAACTTGGCGGTGAACGAGTTAAAATCAAAGTGCACCGTTGTTCTCTTTCCTTTACTGGAACAGGTAAACTTGTTCCAGCAGTGTGCTGCTACTCTGGCACCAGGTTTTGAGTGCTCCCTGATGACCATCAAATTGTCCCAAAGCTATGGAGAACGACTGTGAGCAAAAGAAGCTGTTTTTCTTCTCAACCCACACCCCCACTCCCCATGTTTAGAGCGTTTGTTTATGTATGTATGTATGCATGTATCTATTTATTATATGCGTATTTTTGCATGCATGCATGCGTGTTTGTTTGTTTGTTTGTTTGTGTGTGTGTGTGTGTGTGTGTGTGTGTGTGTGTGTGTGTGTGTGTGTGTGTGTGTGTGTGTGTGTGTGTGTGAAATATCAATTCGTTCATTCATTCACTCACGCATTTATGTTATGACTTATTCATTTTTCATACTGATAATCTGACAGCCCAAAAGGCAACAAAAGGAACGTCAAACGTTACAGCCTCGTTTTGAAGGGTTTTAGTTTACCTTTTTTCTGTTCTTTTCTTTCATAATTTCTTTAAAAGAAAACAAAAAAGGAACTACTTCAAAGTACGAAGAAAACATTTCTTGTCCTGATATATTTTATTCTTTTTTTCTGTTTAGCTTGTTTTTCTCTTCCTTATTATTTTGTTTTTAATTTTTGGTTAACTTCTTCGTTGTCTACGTCTTCGAGTTCCTTTGTTCCTGCTGCATTTTAATCAGATTTCCGCGTGGAACAGTGGAGGAAAAAAAAAGAAAGAAAGCAAAAATAACCTACATCGTCACTGGCAATGACTCACCACCATTGCCTTCACATGCATGCACACACACACACACACACACACACACACACACACACACACACACACACACACACACACACATCCACGTGAGCACATTCACGTTGCGAACTGATTTGGATATACTGGGTATGTTCCTGTTTCCATAACCCACCGAACGCTGACACAGATTACAGGATCTTTAACGTGCGTATTTGATATTCTGCTTGCGTATACACACGAAGGGGGTTCAGGCACAAGAAGGTCTGCACATATGTTGACATGGAGGATCCAAAAATTCTCCACCCCTTTACCCACCAGGCGCCGTCACCGAGATGCGAACCCGGGACCCTCAGATTGAAAGTCTAATGCTTTAATCACTCGGCTGGTGGTGGCGCCCACCAGACGTACTGCCAATACATCACACAAACGTTATCATTTAGTAAACGCCACAGCTCCTTCTTGGGTATTTTCTGTGCACAAAAGAAGCAACTTATTCGCTGTGTGAAAAAAGAAAAGAAGTATTGACCTTTTCTTCTGCCTGATCATTAGCACCGGCATTTGCTCCCCCGCCTTTCAGTCCGAGTCTCCCGCTCACAGATAGTCACACCAAGACAAGGTCGGTCTTCGCAGCGGCAGGCAGTCCTTAGGGAGCTACCGATATATTTTTGTTTAATTAGGTCGCCAGAAGCCCTCACACCAGCTGAGCTCTTGCACTGCTGCCGGATCACTTTGATTGGTGTTCGTTCATTTGTAGTGTCTGCTCTGATTCAAAATACCCTGGACACGACGACCTTCTAGACCACGAAGGATAGATATCTGATGCTAAGTCAGTCAGTGTCGGAGTGAGACTGAAAGAGTTGTTCCATTCGAGAGTGAAATCCGCCAGCACTGTCCTTCATACGACGACCCCCCCCCCCCCCCCCCTCTCACCCCCCCTACTCCTCCCCAGTGATTTTACCGACATCAAAGACTTTGACAGAGATTTGTGCCCAAGCATAGAAGTGGGTAAAGTCGACACTGGGGTCACCATCAGAGCAAGGCATAAAAGATCAAAGAATCACTTTGCTTTGCCCCTTCGTTCCAGTTTGCTGTTGTTGTTGTTGGTTTTTGTTGTTGTTGTTGTTGTTGTTGTTGTTGTTGTTGTTGTTTTTCTCAAAACAATTCAACGTTATAGACTCTCAATGTCAGACAAGTCATTCTAGACACCCCCCAACCCCAAGCATACACAGACACACAGACACATACACACACAGACGCACACAGGCACACACAGACACAGACACACACACACACACACACACACACACACACACACACACACATACACACACACACACACGAACATACACATATAGAGAAAGAAAGAGAGTAATTTATGGCTGCTATAAAAAGTCACATCACAATGCACAAGATCGTTTTACGTCTGTCCTTCTGCTAGCAATTTAAAAGAAATCCATTATTATATTCGTCTGATAATTGCTCATTGTTCTACTAATTCCCTCCCCTTGTTCCGATTTCCTGTCCTATGTCTCCACTGTAACCTAATGCCTCTCTGTGGAAGTGGGAAGAGCACTTTAATTTTCATTAGATCCTTGATTGCAAAAGTTATGTCGTCGAAACGAAACTGAAAAAAATAAAGAAATAAAATAAACGCTTTGAAGAAACAACAGCAACAGCAACAACAACTAAATACCAAAGAAAACGTGTGGGGGGTGGGGGGGGGGAGAAGAAGAAGAAGAAAAAAAAAAGAATCGTTTCAAGATACACACGAAACGAACATCATCCTCTTGACAGCTGTATAAGGAAAAAAAAAACGATAAATAAATAAATAAATAAATAAAACTGTACTGAGAGTCATTTTTACTTTAAATCACTTACAGACACAGAATGTGCTTCTCTTCTTAACTAACTCCATCAGGACATCACAGGCCAGTCACTCACTAGGAAATAATTATATATAAATAAAAAAAAAAATAAAAAAACAGGGGAGGGGGGCGGACTGGAAGAAAAAAAAATCACTGGCTACGACAAGAGAAGAGAAGAGAGAGAAAAAGAAAAAGATAAAAAGAAGAAGAAACTTGTGTCCAGTGAATTCTGTTTCGAAGTTTCCAATGATCTCTTTTTAACCTGGCTACCAGAGCACTCCGAGGGTTTTCATCATATATTTTTCACTTGTTTTGTTCTGTTCTCTCTCTCTCTCTCTCTCTCTCTCTCTCTCTCTCTCTCTCTCTTATTCACAACTGAATTGAGTTTGACGTCTGCGTGGGATGAACCAAATAGAAAATGGAAAAAAAAGTATAATCCAAATTATAAAATCACTCAGGAGACTACGTTCGACTGATGCACAGCTTTTCTGGAAACTTTTCAACACACAAATTGAACCAGTCTTGAACTATGGAACGGAAATATGGGGACTCATGAAAAATAATCAAATGGAAAGAGTACATACTTTTGCAATGAAGCGGTTTCTTGGTGTCCTATTACATTCATCAAACACTGTATTGTATGGCGAAACTGGCAGGTAGCCATTGACTATCAAATCAATTGTAAAATGCATGAAATATTGGCTCAAACGTACCAGACTGCCAACATCACGAATATGTAGGCAAGCATGCGAGATGCTGCTGCTGCAAGAGGAGAAAGGCAAACAGAACTGGGTATTCCACATCAAGAAAACACTAACGGAACATGGATTCGGTCTTGTATGGATGTGCCAAGGAGTAGGGCACGAGAGCGGCTTTGTATCTGAATTTAAAGATAGACTTCTAGCATGTTACAAACAAAACTGGCACGGGGAAATAGAGAGCAGTGATAGATATGAATTGTTCTATTCATTTAAATCAAGTTTTCAAAGAGAGAAATATATCAAGATCGTAACAAACATGTGGCATAGAATCTGTTTTGCGAGGCTCAGATTGAGAGCACTTGGACTGAATGCCAACAGAAGATGGTTCGATTCAGACGTAGCAACATCCCCTTGCCCAATGTGTGGCGAAAGCCTAGAAGATGAAAACAAGTTCATATTCAGCTGCAAAAGACACGAAGATTTGCGGAAAAAAACAAAAACAAAAAAACTGTACCCTTTTCAATACAGCTCCAGCGCAGAGAAAAGATTTGTTCGGCATACTGATGACAGAAAATGAAGATATGATACTCTCACTAGGAAAATATGTATCCGAGGCAGTAAATATGCGTAAAACGTCTACTTTCGGTGCAAATGCTCATTAGTCAATTGAAAACTTAGTATGGGTTCTATGACGTTCCCCTCAAAGGTATTGACAAAAAGGGAGGGTTACATTTGGATGGTCAATTTCGACAATGTATTTTTATGATGTGTTCGTATTGATATGACGTGCTTCGGTGTTACATGCTTAGATAATTATTATATGTTTTAGATGTACTTTATGTGTTCGTATTGATATGATGTGTGTCGATGTCACATGCTTAGATTTTTATTATGCTGAATATATTTACTTTGTTTCCTGTGTACTGTTCAAGCCTTGGAGACAAACGACTGGGGTGGGGGTGGGGGGGGGAGGAGGCAAAGTACTCGCTTGCCACATGGACTTTTTGAGCAAATGGCAAAGTACCAAAGTGCCGCTTATCCCTTAATAGTTTAGTTTGCTTTGGCTATGTTTTTCTTTTATGTCCCATTTTATTTGTTTTGCATCATTTTTGTTCTGATTTGTATCTTCTATGTCACTAGAGCTTGTTTGTTTGTTTGTTTGTCTGTTTGTGGGTTTGTTTTTTGTTTGTTTTTTCTTTTCTTTCTTTTTTATTTTTTTTTTTTACAGCTGATGACAAACATTTTAGTGTTCAGTGTTCTCTCTCTCTCTCTCTCTCTCTCTCTTTAAAGCGTGGCAGCAGAAAGGCGTAGGTAACGCACGTGTCTTCTTGAGTACCTTGAGAGAGAGATTGGTTAGTAGGTTCTTACGGGAATGGGAAGAAGGGATACAGACTAGCCAACGCTTTGAATTTTATGCCCAGTTCAAAAGAATATTCAAGGTTGAGACATAGTTATGTGGACAGTAAACAGTTACGCTGTCACAAGATTGCAGATGCTTAATTCAGATTTGGCTTTTCACCCATTAACTATCATAAGTTTCGGTACTGAGCAGATTTGTCCCCTCAGCAGATACTATGCCCAACGTGCAAGCTTGAAATCGAAGATGAAAACCATGTTTTCTTTGTCTGTTCAGCTTATGTAGCTATACGCAACGACTTCTTTCCGGCTGAGTCCCAGACTCATAATTTGCCTGCACTGATGGGAGCTGATGACGACGAGACCCGTGTCAAAGCTTTCTCGCTTTCTGTACAGTTTTCAAATTGCGCTCAGAGCGTACACGCTGAAGTTGGCTTCCAATTTGCATCGCAGAATTTCTTTCTGATACTAAAGTTGTTAATGTGAATTATCCTCTGCTCCGCTTCATGGCAATGTCTGTCTAATTGAAAATTATTTTTTCTTTCTTTTTAACGCTGAATTACCTATTCCCCCAACTCCCGATTAAAATAAACTTTATTTGTTTCTTCAATAAAACATCATCATCATCATCATCATCTCTCTCTCTCTCTCTTTCTCTCTCTCTCTCTCTGTCTCTGACTTTTCCAAAGCCTTTGATTTAATTTCCCATGCAAAATTGTGGCCAATTTTGATTGAAAATGGAGTATGTGGCAAAATGTTAAAGGCCATCCAAAATATGTACAAAGTGGTAAAAGTATGTGTAAGATGTGGCAATGGCGCAGGTCTCACAGATTTCTTTTTCTGTCAGAAAGGTTTGATACAAGGTGAAATTACTAGTCCACTACTGTTTTCAATGCTTATAAATGAATTGTCACTTAACATAATTAACAATAACAAAGATGGTGTACAGCTCCATACTGACATTATTGAATTGTGTATTATTCTGTTTGCAGATGATGTTGCCTTATTGTCGTACACAGTAAGAGGTCTTCAGCGTCAGTTA
Organism: Babylonia areolata; assembly: GCF_041734735.1. NCBI lineage: Eukaryota > Metazoa > Mollusca > Gastropoda > Neogastropoda > Buccinidae > Babylonia > Babylonia areolata. Next base: position 29,027,132 of record NC_134882.1, on the reverse strand, counting down.
GATTTACTGAGAAAAATGCTGAAACTCTTGATCTATCAGTTAATTTAGATAAATCTAGTATAATTGTATTCAGAAATGGGGGTTACATTTCAAACCACGAAAAATGGTTTTATAACGGGGTTGTGATGAAAACTGTTAAATCATACAAATATTTAGGTGTTTGGTTAACTACTCGTTTAAGTTTCTCGCTCACTATGAAAGAACAGTCCTCAAAGGCAAAATTAGGTATAGTTGAAATATTCAGAACCTTGTGGAAATTAGGGGATGTTACTCCTGGCATCTTTTTCACCATGTTTGATTCCCAAATAAAACATATTATATTATATGGATCTGAAATATGGGGAACCTTAGATACATTCCATTCCGAAAAAGCCAAAACATTCGCTCTGAAAAAAAAAAATTAAACGTTGCACCTAGAACACCAAATGACAAGGTTTATGGTGAAACTGGAACAGTACCATTACAAATAGACGCAAAAACAAATGCCATCCGATACTGGTTGCGGCTTTCAAGAATGCCAGCTGAAAGGTTGCCTAAGAAAGCCTACATTATGCTTGTAAATCTAGACAATAACAATAAGAAATGCTGGGTATCAGATATTCGCAACTTGCTTGCTATGCATGGATTTGGTTATGTATGGCTAAACGAAGGTGTACAAAATGTAACCTGGTTTTTACGTGCTTTTAAAGAGCGATTAATTGACTGTTGGAAACAAGCATGGTGTAGTAGGATCCAGGAACACGAGCGATATTCTGTATATTGAAAATTTAAATTCGAATTTTCAATAGAACCGTATTTCGAGTATATTAAGAATAAGGCATTAAGGGACATCTACATCAGATTCAGATTAGGCATTACTGATATAAGAATCCATAAATTTCGCTATTCCACAAACCTTCCTGTGGACTTACGTTGCCCTTTTTGTAAACTACATATCGATGATGAATTTCACTTTCTGTTTAGCTGTCATTGAAATGAAGCAATAAGATCAAACTACCTTCCTCTGAAAGTTGCGTAAGATCCAAATAAACATCAGCTGACAATTCTTAACGACCGTAAATATATGACAGGTATGCTCGATACATTTATCAGAGTTTGAAATTTAGATCAACCAGTTAAGTAATTTAGTGTTTATTATCTGTTTATCTCTGTATCTCCTGGGCTCATGGCCACATGTTCCAAGATGTGTAAACGGAAAACCAGTTTGTCCATGTCCATATCCATTTTGTGAACGTCTCAGTGTGTGCGTGTATGTGTGTATCGGAGAGTGTGGAAGAACATTTTACATGTGTTTTGGTGCTTTTGATTTCCCCTTTCCCACCGCCTCTGATATGAGCAAGGCTTAAGTCAATAAACCATTTGTCTTGTCTTCTCTGTCTCTGTCTTGTCTGTCTGTCTGTCTGTCTGTCTGTCTGTCTGTCTGTCTCTCTCTCTCTCTCTCTCTCTCTCTCTCTCTCTTGTGTGTATGTGTGTGTGTTTATCTGTGTGTGTGTGTGTGTGTTTTCCTTGTCAGTAGCAGAGTTAAACCAGAAGCGATATAGAAAGGATACTGCCACTTTAAACAGCTTGATGATTAATGTTCTTCACTTATGTTAAGTAAATACGAAGTGTGTGCATGTCATTTGTCGTGGCTGGCTATTAGAAGGAAAAAACAACAACAAACAAACACCAAAAAAGAAAACCCCATGATATATCGAGCAGCGATGTGAGAATTAACACGGAGATCTCTCTCTCTCTCTCTCTCTCTCTCTCTCTCTCTCTCTCTCTCTCTCTCTCTCTCTCTCTCTCTCTCTTTATATATATATATATATATATATATATATATATATATATATATATATATATATATGTGTGTGTGTGTGTGTGTGTGTGTGTGTGTGTGTGTGTGTGTGTAACTGAGTTTTGAACCCACTAGCTCCCCAGTCGTCAGTCCACCAGCGCTACGATAACCACACACAGACACACAGACACAGACACAGACACAGACACACACACACACACACACACACACACACACACACACACACACACACACACACACAAACACAAACACAACCACCACCACCCCCCCCCCCCACACACACACACACACACACACACACACACACACACACACACACACACACACACACACACACACACACACACACACACACACACACACACGCGCGCGCGCGCGCGCGAAAAAAAAATGTAAATGTAATGGGTACACAGAGAATAAGGAAGAAACATATTGACGGAGGAGAGTATTCCTGAAGTTATCTTTTCTTTCATCTTTTTTTTTTTTCGTCCACTCACTCACGATTTCTTCTTCTTCTGTTTATTTATCATTCTGTTTCGCTTTCTTAAGCTTTCGTCTCTAGATCCCTTAAAAGCAGGGATCGTCCCCTCATACGGTGGAGAAAGGCTGTGGTAAAAGCGTCATTGATGCACAGTTTTGGAAGCTCTTGCCAATCCCCTCCGGCCCGTCCATAAAGATTACGGCTCCCCCTGGGAAAGACAGGAGGAATTGCTAAAACACCTTCGGAATTGTCTTCTGTTTGCTTACACCCCTCCCCCCCCCCCCCCCCCCTCACCCTCCACGCCCCCCCCCCCCTCCCCTCCCCCCGCCTCACTTCCTCAACCCCTGCCTCCCAAAAGCTGAGGGATGCAGAGTGAGGAACAGGACGAGGAGGAGGAAGAAAAGGAGGAGGAGGAAAAGTAGGGGGAGGAGAGTGGGGGGGGCGAGTTAGAGGACGAAGAAGAAGAGGACGAGGAGGAAGAGGAAGAGGACTTGAAGCAGGGGGAGGAAGAGACGGAGGACGAGGAGGAAGGGGACCAGGAGGACCAGGAAGGGGAGGAGGAGGAGTGAGAGCAAGAGGAAGAAGAAGAGGGGGGATGAAGAGGAGGATGAGGAGAAGGAGGAAGAGGGGTGGGAGGAAGAGGAAGAAGAGGAGGGGGGATGAAGAGGAGGAGGAGAAGGTGAAGGAAGAGGACGAGGAAGAGGAGGTAGAATATGAGAAGGAGGAGGACGAGGAGGAGGAGGAAGAAGAGGAAGAGGAGGAGAAAGAGGAGGAGAATGAGAAAGAGGAGGAGAATGATAAAGAGGAGGAGAAGGAGGACGAGGAGAAGGAAGAGGACGATTTGGAGGAGAGGAGGAGGAGGACAAGGAAGAGGAGGAGGAGATGGAAGAAGACGACGAAAAAGAGGAGGAGGAGGGAGAGGAGGAGGAAAAAGAGAAGGAGCAGGAGAAGGAGGTGAGGCAGATTTTTTTTTTCCAGTGCCAGATGAGAAGAGAGGGAGGGTGGGGGGGATGAGACAGAGAGAGAAAGAAAGAAAGAAAGAAAGAAAGAAAGAAAGAAACACGCACACACACACACACACACACACACACACACACACACACACACACACACACACACACACACACACACACACACACACACACACACACACAGAAAGACACACACACACACACACACACACACACACAGACAAACACGTACGCACGCACATACACACACACACACACACACACACACACACACACACACACACACACATATATATATATATATATATATATATATATATATATATATATATATATATATATATATATGTGGGAAGTGCACGTAATTTGAGCATGTTGGAAACATAAACACCCTATTGTTGCAGCCACCCAATAACATTTGTCGTACTTTAATGCTAAGAGCAGGAATAAATTTCATCTGTTTGTTTCATGTCGGAAATGTCCAGTCGATTATCTGGCGGGAAGTACTTTAAGCCAATGTTTCATGAATTTCACCTTTTTTCCAGTGTAAAACCTTGTCATCAGAATGCTTTTGTGCTGTCACGAATTGACTACTATAATTCTCTTCTCATAGGCTGTCCACAAAATATTCTTCAGCGAATTCAAAAACTTCAAAACAATGCTGCCCGTCTGACTCTCAGAGTCCCACGTACGGATCACTTTTCTCCTCACCTCCGCAGTCTACACTGGCTCCCCATTGAAGCGAGAATTAAATACAAAGCTGCGTGTCTCTGCTATTCTGCTTTCCACTCCGCAGGACCTACTTATCTTTCTGTCTTTATCAGTGTTTACACTCCCACAAGAAATCTCCGCTCTTCCTCTGACTGTTACCTTTTGAAACTTCCTCGTGTCAATCCAAGAACCTACGATGAACGTTCTTTCTTCTTTGCTGCTCCTCACATCTGGAACGACCTTCCTCATCATATCCGTGCATCTGATTCTATTTCTGCTTTTCGCTCATCACTGAAGACTCATCTTTTTAAAACCTATCTATAAGTACTTTCAGCTTCCTTTTCTCCAACACCACCCATGTCAACTCACTTTGGATGTATGTGGAGTGAGAAAGGAAGAGTGTGAGTGGGGGGAGGTTTGTTTTTTTTTTTTTTTTTTTAAGAAAGAATGGTCATGAATGTTTTATGTTACTTGTATTTTTTTTTCTTTCATGTAAAGCGCCCTGAGCTCTTAGTGAGAAAGGGCGCTATATAAATGCACATTATGATTATTATTATTATTATTGAAGTCTTCGCTGCATGACTGAAATTAATGAAGAACAATTGTTGCCCACGAACAAAGCAACCTTTTATCAGTGTAAGAAGCCAGTTGTTGTTGTTGTTGTTTTTTTTCCACGCCAAAAGCACGGTGTCATTTTCGTGGTGTGACGAAACACAAGAATAAGAACGTTGATGCTAACTTTGAGCACATTGGTTGTTCGTAACTTGAGCAGGGTGTTCACGTTTCCATGGGATCGAGAGTGTGCGTCTTTGTCAAGATATCACATGACATGACAGATGATATTAACAAGAAAAGTAGTCTTGTGGTTTATGTCCCTGACATACTGAGACTATTTTTGCATGTGACGTTTTCACGTATTTAACAGTATTAACAGTATACATGTTGTATTTCCCTTTTTTGGTCACAACAGATTTCTCTGTGTGAAATTCAGGCTGCTCTCCCCAGATAGAGCGCTTCGCTACACTGAGAGCGCCACCCATTTGTTTTTGTTTTTTTGTTGTTGTTGTTGTTTTGTATTTTTACCTGCGTGCATTTTTTGTTTGTTTGTTTGTTATTTTGTTCCTATGGAAGAGGATTTTTCTGTATAATTTTGCCAGCGACAACCCTTTTGTTGCTGTGGGTTCTTTTACGTGCGCTAAGTGGGAGAAAATATCGGCGACTGCACCGTGATTCGAACCAGTGCGCTCAGAGTCTCTCGCTTCCTAGGCTGAAGCGTTACCTCTAGGCCATCACTCCACTCTTTTTTTTTTTTCCTTCTCGATATATATATATATATATATATATATATATATAGAGAGAGAGAGAGAGAGAGAGAGAGAGAGAGAGAGAGAGAGAGAGAGAGAGAGAGAGAGAGATAGATAGATAGATAGATAGATAGATAGATACTTTTTTTTTTTTTTTTTTTTTTTT
>NC_134882.1:28999198-29004198 GCF_041734735.1 Babylonia areolata | reverse complement strand
CTCTCGCTTCCTAGGCGGACGCATTACGTCAAGGCCATCACTCCACACAGACATTGTATCGGGCTGGTCACGACAGCCTTGGGCGATACATGTTTGAACATGAATGATCCTTGCCCACTGATAAAACAACTGTGGTGTCATTTAACCCCAACAGCACCCCAGTTACTAACTTCCAAAATACTAGGAGAACCATTAGAATACATACGATGTGTCATGGGGGGTGGGGGGTGGGGTTGCTTATTCCAAAACTGAATTGGAAGGTTCATTTTTACTAATATTCTTACGCAAGCAAGAACAAGTTTAATAAATCTCCACTCTCAGAATATCAATCTTTCTGGTAAGAGCTAGCGCACGCGCTAGCCATTATTGCCAGGAGTTGGAAATGAGATCAGATGCTGGCCTTCTGAAAAAAAAAAGTACTATATTTCGTCTCGAATGATGATTGAAAGTTCGGGAATTGATATTAAATACGTATCAGTTACACCAACTTCCACAACTATACCAGTATGAGAGACACATAAATCAGCTTTTCACACACAAAAAAAATTACAGCCATAAGAAAAAGGGTGAAAATATTAGTATCAAGAAATCGAAGGCAAACATCCGTCCACATGAAAAGTATCAAAACTACCAACACATGTTTACAGACACTCAGTGCCAATCATTAACTAAGTAGTAGTAGCAGTATTTCTTCTTCTTTTTCCTTTCAGTAGTAGCAGTAGTAGTAGCAGTGGCAGTAGTAGTAGTAAGTAGTAGGAGGAGGAGTAGCAGTAGCAGAAGGGGGAGTTTATGTACATGATGAAAAGCGTTTTCGTTTTCAGGAGGGGGGGATTTGAACGCATCTCTCAGTAATGTTCATTCTTGCGGAGGTCTTCTCTGCAGAAAAGTATGACCACATACATGCAGCCTGGCCGTTTGATGCTCACACCGTAACAGACACAAGTACGGTGTCGCGCCCCGACCCTCCTGGGACGGGACCTACCTTCTCACACAGAGGGAATCAGGATCTTGGGAAGCTGAATAAAGTTTTATTCCCCAACAAACAATTGGAAATACAAACAAATGACAATCAAGAAAACCCCCAAACAAAAATATACTGTTACAAACTATGGCATACAACACTCATGTAATCAAAACACACACACACACACACACACGCACGCACGCACGCACGCACGCACGCACGCACGCACACACACACACACACACACACATACACACGCACGCGTGGATCCCGAGTGATGACTGATCATGAAAGTCGAAGGTGGATGTCATGCCAAGCTGGAACATGAGGGAAAGAAGGGGAAGGGGCAACCACAAATCTTGACCTCTCCAACCTACCCCTGACCGCAGACGGTGAGCGGCATTGTTGAAGGGGCTGGCGGAAGAGCTGGAGTCAAGAGGTTCCACACAAGATGATAAACGACGATGACTGCGACGAAGAACAACGATGAGAAGATGCATGAAAGGGTGATGTTCGGGGAGGGTCAAGCGACGCAATTGGGCTGGGAAAAGGGAAACGAGGGAAAGGGACGAAAGGGAATAGCTGGACTGTAGTGTCCGCGCCCAACTTGGGACTCGGATGCCGTTGCAGTCTGGCGAAGAGACGCTGGCCCGTTTGCCGTCCCAGCGGAAAAGGGAATACCAAGAACAAGGAACAGGCCTAAAAGGCCAATATTCATGGAACAACTTGTTCCCTTGGTGGACTTGGTTTGTCAGGAAACCCGACTTCAACACACACAGGTGTTATGCAAAACTGGGCAAGACGTGTTGCCACACACAGTACATCCATATTGATGTTACTTTTGAGAGCTCTACCGCGCGTCTGCCTTCCAAAACCCAGCTTTTAAAATTTCAGCTGCTGCTGCCCTGAGTACAGCTCAATGGAAAAAACAAAAACAAAACAAAAACAGACAAACAAACAAAAAAACAGCACGTAAAAACCCCAAGAAACGACACTATATGACACTCGAGCACAAACATTAGATGTTTTTTCATTATACAAATCTATCCACACACAGGCACACGAAATAGGAAAAAGATCAAAAGGTCAGAAATGTTATCCATCTCGGCTAATCACTACAGCCTTCATTGTTTGTTTGTTTGTTTTGTTTTATTTCGTTTTTTACTCACACACGTCAACGAGTGCATCAAACGTTTGCGTAACTAATCTACACCAGCAATGTACAGGATGAAAATGAAGTTGTGTGTGTGTGTGTGTGTGTGTGTGTGTGTGTGTGTGTGTGTGTGTGTGTGTGTGTGTGTGTGTGTGTGTGTGTGTGCGCGTACGTGCGTGCGTGTGTCTGTCTGTCTGTCTGTCTGTCTGTTTCTGTGAACCCTTTTTTTTCTGATAACATAACTAAGATGTTCATGAGGCCATCCGTGTGTGTGTGTGTGTGTGTGTGTGTGCGTGCGTGCGTGCGTGTGTGTGTGCGAGAGAGAGAGAGTGAGAGAGAAAGGGAGAAAGGGAGACAGACAGACAGAGAGAGAGGGGGGAGAGAGAGAGGGGGGGGGGGGAGAGAGAGTTTCTGATGATGAATATGTCAAGTAGACATCGTGGGTTCCTGGAAGAGGAGAGTGAAGGTTATGGAGTGTCTGTGAGACAAGCCAGAACCATCGGCACGCAATGACTGCATGATTATGAAGTTATAGACAGACACCACAAAATAACACAAGCTCTGCCCAGACTGACGTCTGCTGATTGCCAAACGCTGTCATCATTTACTGTGGAGGATACCCAGTATGCACACCCCCCAAAACGGAGTATGGGTGCCTGCATGGCGGGGTAAATAAACGAAACGGTCATACACGTTAAAGTGTTATATGTCTGTCTGTATGTGTATGTGTATGTGTGCGTGCCTGAAATATGATTGAATGACACAGGGAACGAATGATGAGTGCTTATATGGCAGCTGTCAGTCGGCTCTACCCAGGTAGGCAGCCTGTTGTGTAAACGACTCCGTGTTTGTAAAGCGCTTTGAGCTTGGTCTCCGACCGAGGATAAGCGCTATGTAAGTATCAGTATCAGTATCAGTATCAGTAGCTCAAGGAGGCGTCACTGCGTTCGGACAAATCCATATACGCTACACCACATCTGCCAAGCAGATGCCTGACCAGCAGCGTAACCCAACGCCCTTATGTAAGTATCGACATCAATCAATTAATAGAGTGGATGCAAATGATATGGTAAATGAATGAAAGAAAGAGGGAAAACAAAACAAAACAGCAACGACAACAACAACAACAACAAAAAAAAAAACGAAAATACGAAAAATCGAGGCTAGGTCGTTTACAGATATGGACATCCTGCGCGAATATGTGGATTGCGATATTTGATTTGATTTGATATTGATATTTACAACAGCACCTATCCTCGGTCGGAGACCAAGCTCTAAGCACTTTACAAACCCGTCATTTGTACAACAGGCTGCCTACCTGGGTCTTAGAGCCGACTGACGGCTGCCATTGGGCGCTCATCATTCGTTTCCTCGGTCATTCACTCAGATTTCAGGCAGGCGCATACACACATGTACACACTGTGACAGACATATCACAGTATCAGTATCAGTATCAGTAGCTCAAGGAGGTGTCACTGCGTTCAGACAAATCCATATACGCTACACCACATCTGCCAAGCAGATGCCTGACCAGCAGCGTAACGGCCTTGAGAAAAATAATATAAAATAAATAAATAAAAATAAAAATAAAAACAACAATAATAATAAGAAGCAGAAGAGGAAGAAGAAGAAGAAGAAATAAATAAATAAATAAATAAATGAAAAAATAAATAAAATAAAATGTCACATTTAGTTTTAACTACAAAGGAAATGACAGTTGAAAAAGAAGGAGATGGGAGGCAAAAGAAAAAAAAAAACGAAAAAAAAAGAAAAGAAAAAAAAAAAAAAAACCCGCAACAACAAACAATCAAACAAACACATCACTCCTCTTTCACAACATATCTACTGGCTCCCTGTCTCACACAGAATAAAGTACAAGATCTGCACTCTTTGTTATAAATGTATTCACAAACCTGCCCTTTACCTATCTCTGTGGCTGCCTTCACATACAAGTACACCCCATCTCGCTCTCTACGAACGGCTTCGGATCAACTCTAGCTCTGTTTACACATTACCCAGATTCTAACACTCCACTGTTGACCGCCGTTCTTTCTCTGTCTCTGGACCTTGCATTTGGAACGGAATTCCTCTTTCGCTTCGTCAAGTCTCCGCACTTGGCTCTTTCAAGTCTGGCCTTTAAAGAAAACACCTCTTCCCAAGATAGCCTCCCTTCCCTGGCCCTGGCTCTCTCGGGCCTGGTTAACGCCGGGATATCATTATGACAGGAAGCGTAGAGTACAGCCTTGTCACGCAGTCCCAAACCAAAATGGACCTCCATAGCAACATCGTCATCATCATAGTCATCCTCCACCTCCTTCATTGTCATCAATATAAAAACAAAAGCTGCTTCTTCTTCTTCTTCTTCTTCTTCTTCTTCTTCTTCTTCTTCTTCTTCTTGTCATTATTATTGTTGTTGTTGTTCTTGTTGTTGTTCTTGTTGTTGTTGCCCCCTTCACCCAATATTCTTTGTGACCCTGGTACACTTAGTAATAAAGACATGTTCTATTCTATTCTAACAATAATAATAATAATAATAATAATAATAATAATAATAATAATAATAATAATATTATTATTATTATTATTATTATTATTATTATTATTATTATTATTATTATTATTATTATTATTATTATATTCAGAAACAGACAAATCAACACATTGAGACTAAGGCGACATGATTTAGATAAAAGTCCTGGGAGACAAATACGAAAACAAAAACAAGAAAAACAGGGAAAACAGGGGCAGTACACTCTACAACCCTCCCTACCTCCGTGTGTTGGAGGAGGAAGTGAGAGGTAAACGGGGTGCGGAGGGGGTGAGACTTGATGGAGAGCATTTTGTCAGTTGCGTCTGGGAAAATAATATATATCAAGAAAAAAG
>NC_134882.1:28984198-28989198 GCF_041734735.1 Babylonia areolata | reverse complement strand
GAGGATTTTTTTGGTCTTTATTCCAAAGTTTGTAACTCACAGAAAAAAGGTTACTGGCAACACGCAGCCTCGAACGAAATATGCAGTGAACACAGAGTGAAATAAAGAACAACGCATTCAGAGGATGCGAAACAGACAGACAAACTAGTGGTGTGTGTGTGTGTGTGTGTGTGTGTGTGTGTGTGTGTGTGTGTGTGTGTGTGTGTGTGTGTGTGTGTGTGTGTGTGTCTGTGTGTGTGTGTGTGTGTGTCTGTGTGTGTGTGTGTGTGTGTGTGTTGTGTGTGTGTGTGTGTGTCTGTGTGTGTGTGTGTCTGTGTGTCTGTGTGTGTGTGTGTTGTGTGTGTGTGTGTGTGTCTGTGTCTGTGTCTGTGTGTCTGTGTGTGTGTGTGTGTGTGTGTGTCTGTGTGTGTCTGTGTCTGTGTGTGTGTCTCTGTGTGTGTGTGTGTGTCTGTGTGTCTGTGTGTGTCTGTGTGTGTGTGTCTGTGTGTGTGTGTGTGTCTGTGTGTGTGTGTGTGTGTGTGTGTGTGTGTGTGTGTGTGTCTGTGTGTGTGTCTGTGTGTGTGTGTGTGTGTGTGTGTGTCTGTCTGTCTGTCCGTCTGTGTGTGAGAGACAGACAGACAGACAGAGAGTGATAGAGATAGAGTGAAAGAGAGAGAGAAACCTATATACATATAGGGATGGACAGACAAAGCGAACAGACAGAGAGAGACAGACAGAGTGAGAGAGAGAGAGAGAGAGAGAGAGAGAGAGAGAGAAACCTATATACATATAGGGATGGACAGACAAAGCGAACAGACAGAGAGAGACAGACAGACAGACACAAAGGCAGAGAGACACGGGTTTAGGAAAATGAGGACAAAATACAGAGAAAAAAAACATGTATGATTGAAATGAAATGAATAAATCAATAAGTCTATCAAAAAGTAATCAGCAAACAGAGAACTATCAGGCCATTATAGAAAATAAGCCTGTCCTGGATGACCGATTCGTTTTATTTTGCACTTTTTCGTTTCGATTTGTTATGTCATGCATCACAATTACTTGTTTGAGCTCAGGTAATCACGTCTTCAGTTGAAGTTAGAGCAGAAAACATCAAAAAGGCAATACAATGATTGTGTTGTTTTGCTTTTGTTTTTCATTCAACAGGAGAACATGTGGAGTGATGGCCTAGAGGTAACGCGTCCGCCTAGGAAGCGAGAGAATCTGAGCGCGCTGGTTCGAATCACGGCTCAGCCGCCGATATTTTCTCTCCCTCTACTAGACCTTGAGTGGTGGTCTGGACGCTAGTCATTCGGATGAGACGATAAACCGAGGTCCCGTGCGCAGCATGCACTTAGCGCACGTAAAAGAACCCACGGCAATAAAAGGATTGTTCGTGGCAAAATTCTGTAGAAAAATCCACTTCGATAGGAAAAGCAAATAAAACCGCACGCAGGGAAAAAAATACAAAAAATGGGTGGCGCTGTAGTGTAGCGACGTGCTCTCCCTGGGGAGAGCAGCCCGAATTTCACACAGAGAAATCTGTCGTGATAAAAAGAAATACAAATACAAATTTAGAGGGCCAGAAAAGACGGGGCTGCCGGTCTTTGGGGTGGGTGACGGGAATGGCGTGAGCGTTGATTGAAATGCTCGCGTGAGTGATAATTACCTGTTTATTTGTAAGCACAGTGAGATTATTCCGCACACACAAAAAAAACCCTGTCATGCAGATGGTAGTGTGTGTGGGAAGATCTGATTAATCTGTTTTGTGCATCTGTGCTTCTTCTTAATTTTTTTCTTTCTTTTTTTTTTTTTCTCGGAGGAAATTAGATCCATTACTGAGAGATGATTAAAAAAAATATAACGCCGTATGAATAATCTGGCAATCAGCGAACGACACAATTCAAGCGAAATGGAAAACTTTGACGTGTGTGTGTGTGTGTGTGTGTGTGTGTGTGTGTGTGTGTGTGTGGATCATGACATAATCTTCAGTTTCAGGTTCAGTTTCAAGTTTCTGGTATTCTGGCAATGACAGAACTACACAATTCAAGCGAAATGGAAAACTTTAACGTGTGTGTGGATCATGATGTAACCATCAGTTTCAGTTTCATACATGCGGCGAAAAAACGGGAGATATGATTCATATTGAAAAAAAACAAATAAAAACATTTGCAGGCAGGAAAAAAAAACGAAAAAAAAAAAAAAAAAAAAAAAGGCTGGCGCTCTCAGTGTAGCAACGCGCTCTCTCTGGGGAGAGCAGCCCGATTTTCACACAGAGAAATCTGTTATGACAAAAATAAGTAAGATAATACAATACAATCTATACGTTGCATATCTTCCGCTGTGAGAGTCTGTCGAGTACTGGAGGGGGTGGGGAGGGGAGGCAAACAAACAAACAAACTTAATACAACACAAGAACAATCAGGCGAAGACAACTGCAGCGCTGGTGAAGCAGTAGTGGCAGGGGGGCAGTGGGGGATGCAACAAGATGCAAAGCGATTGCAACCTATATATATATATATGATAGTCAGTCGTGTCCGACTATGACCATCAGAACAGCAGAGGAGGTAACTGCTGTTCCGACTATTTGGGCTAGAATTTGATTATAGTGGAGAGTGTCTTGCCCAAGTTACATCTCCACTCTCTCAGCCAAGAGGGTTTTAGGACAGTCGGTGTTGGGATGGTTCCCAAATGCCAACTAGCCCACAAGGCTGTAGCATTGTCCGCCAGAACTCCCATGGCCGCTGGATGCTGCAGCTGAAGCAAGACGGTTGTCGCCGCAGATTGCAACCTACGCCCTGATGAGAATGCCTTTCAACGCTAATGTCGCATTTCAGCACCCAGCTAAGAAGAGCACCCATGTCACTGAAATTAATGCGACCAGATCATGCGTCTGTTATCCATGAACCAACTGCTCTTAATTGTCGGTGGTAGGATAGGCCGTATTTTCTACACATCACAGGGAGAATCCCAAGCTATTCTTAGACACCATTTTTTTGTGTTTATAGCACAAAGGGATTTTGCAATCTGAATTGACTGGTGGTGAAGGATTAAAGGTCCCATTGCGCTCATTATTTGTTTCCTGTGTCATTCAATCAGATTTCAGGCACGCAACACATACACACTCAGACAGATATGTAACATTTTACGCAAATGACCGTTTTGTCTATTTACCTCACCATGTAGGCAGCCATACTCCGTTTTGGCAGTGTGTATGTTGGGTATGTTCTTGTCTCCATAACCTACCGAACGTTGACATGGATTACGGGGATCTTTAACGTGCGCATTTGGGGGTTCAGGCACTAGCAGGTCTGCACATAATGTTGATCGACCTGGTAGATCGAAAAAATCTCCACCCTTTACCCACCAGGCACCGTCACCGAGATTCGAACCCGAGACACTCAGATTGAAAGTCCAACGCTTTAACCGCTCGGCTGTTACGCCCGTCATGAGAAAACTGTTCAGTGAGTGACCACGGGAGTTCAAATGTTGTCGAGAGAGGTCTAAAAGACTTCTGTTCGGTCTGCTTGCCGTAAGCATTGTTGTTGTGGAGTACCGTTTCACCATTCGGCTTTTGCGCCCGTTTTCACCTTTTCCGACCGAAGGCAGGCAGGTTCCTATTCACACCTGGATGGTGGGGTGAGGAAGTCCAATTGATTTTTTTTCCCACCTGATTCCCCCTCACCCCCACTCCCCCCCCAATCCCCCTCTCCACCCCACCCCCCTACCACCACCCCATAAATGAGCATCTGTTTCAGAGTTGGTCTTTGTCAGTGTTGGCTACAAGTTAAAAGAGGCGTCAAAGCGTGCAGAATGACCCATATATGCTACACCACATTGAGCCCGACGCTCGGCTCATATCACAGTTTGGCATAAGCTTACAGCTGGGCCAACAGCAAAATGAGAACTGCATGATGAACGGTTTCTCCACTGCAATGGGAAGTCGTTTACAGCTTAGTCTTTTATGAAGAACTATGACTCTGAAACCAGAAGGCAAGATGGCACTGACTCATACTGCTGCAGCCTTAGCGGCTAGTTAGCCTTTGGGAACCATCTCAACGCTGACTGTCCTAAAACCCTCTTGGCCGAGAGAGTGTAACTTGGGCAAGACACTGTCCACTATAATCAATCAAATGCTAGTCCAGATAGCTAGGGTTGCAAATGTCTCCTCTGCTGTTCTGGTGGTCATAGTCGGACACGACTGACTATCACACGAACATACATACATGCATACACACATACATACATCTGCTTAAAGGCATTATGTACATGCACAGCGAGTGGAAGAGAGAGAAAGAGACAGACAGACAGACAGACAGAGAGCCCTTATGTTTGCGCATTCTCTGTGCCGCCCAGTGTCAACCTCAGTTCCTTTCAGACCCGTCTACAGTCTGATGGGGTCTGGACCACTTGATATTGGGCGCGTGTCCTTTGTTCTTTCTAACCAACCACTTCGCCACGGGGGGTCTAGTCAGAACAAATTGCTTCTGCATCGATCCCCCTCTCGCTCAAAACTGAAGTACTCTTATCAAACATACTGAGTGGCTCAGGGACTGGATGATTGTTGCTCCATCCCCCCCCCCCCCCCCCGCCCCGCCCTCACACACACACACACACACACACACACACACACACACACTCCCCTCTCCCCACCCCCTCTTGGTCTGTTACTTGAATGTGACTACTTGATAGAACGAGTGTTTACTTTCCCCCATAGTGGCTTAACTCGATAACTATTTGCCTGAGAAGCAGACCAGCCCTTTCACATTTGCAGCACGCATCTGTGCATGTGCTTGCACGGGCAGTAGTAGTAGTAGTAGTAGTAGCAGCAGCAGCAGCAGCTGTAGTAGCAGTAGTAGTAGCAGCAGCAACAGCCGTAGTGGTAGTAGTAGTAGTAGTAGTAGTAGTAGTAATAGTAGTAATAGCAGCAGCAACAACAATACTAGAAGTAACAACAGTAGTAGAAGCTGTTGTATATTCTAATGTCTTTGTGCATGTGTGTGTGTGTGCACGTGTGCAGA
>NC_134882.1:28956698-28971698 GCF_041734735.1 Babylonia areolata | reverse complement strand
GGTGTAGTGTAGTGTAGTGTAGTGTAGTGCAGTGCAGTGCAGTGCAGTGTAGTGTAGTGTGGTGTAGTGTAGTGTGATGTAGTGTAGTGTAGTGCAGTGCAGTGTGGTGTAGTGCAGTGCAGTGCAGTGCTGTGTAGTGTAGTGTGGTGTAGTGTAGTGTGATGTAGTGTAGTGTAGTGCAGTGCAGTGTAGTGTAGTGCAGTGTAGTGTGGTGCAGTGCAGTGTAGTGTAGTGTGATGTAGTGTAGTGTGGTGTAGTGTAGTGTAGTGTAGTGTAGTGTAGTGCAGTGCAGTGCAGTGCAGTGTAGTGTGGTATAGTGCAGTGTAGTGTAGTTTGATGTAGTGTAGTGTGGTGTAGTGTCATGTAGTGCAGTGCAGTGTCGTGTAGTGTAGTGCAGTGGAGTGTAGTGTAGTGTTTTGTGGTGTGGTGTGGTGTAGTTTAGTGTAGTGTAGTGTTTTGTGGTGTGGTGTAGTGTAGTGTAGTGTAGTGTAGTGTAGTGTAGTGTTGTGTGGTGTAGTGTAGTGTAGTGTAGTGTAGTGTAGTGTAGTGTAGTGCAGGGCAGTGTAGTGCAGTGTAGTGTAGTGTAGTAGTGTAGTGCAGTGTAGTGTAGTAAGTCTTCATAGGCGTGCTTTTAAATTAGTTATTCTAAAATTTTCCTTTTTATATGTTTCTGATTACATAGAACTTGATATAATTTATTGCCAATGAAAATTAAACTTAAATATAGCAAAGCCATATTTATGTTCAAAATATTATCAGGTTATGCCCCACCCTCTCTCATAAGTGATTTTCCAGTAAATAGTCACCGTCACACACATAAAATAACCTTGCCTCGGCCAAGAATTGATCTTTTTAAAACAAGTCTCACATACTCTGGTGGATGTTTATTGAATTTTATTTCATCTACACTTGATATAAACTGCAGTCTCAGTGTCTTCAAAAGACTATATCATAAACATCTAATGTCAGAGCTAAGTTCTACGAATCCTTGAAATTACTGAAACTCAAACAAATGATGCATTCTCAGTAACCTTGCCTATGTGTCTATCTCCTTTCCTCCCTTCCTCCTTCCCTCCCTCCCCCTCCCTCCCCACCCCCTTTCTCTCTCTCTCAACAGTTTTTCCTCTCCCTTCTTCTTCGTATCTCTTCCTTCCTTACCTTCTTTCTTCCCTCTCTCCTTCACGCATATGCATACTATGTTATTTTGTGGAGAATTGTGTATTTTCCATGCCATTTATTTGTTCTTCTTGTTGTTGCCATGCGATGTGTGTGGGGTTTTTTTTTTTTTTTTTCCTACCTGTTTTTTTAGTCTTCTTGTATTTCCTAGATTAGTTTATACGTTTTCTTTACGAGGGTAGGATGAAAACAGGTCGATAAGTGCTTATTCCTTATCCTTCAATAAAAAAGTTTCGATTTCGATGTCTCTCTCTCTCTCTCTCTCTCTCTCTCTCTCTCTCTCTCTCTCTCTCTCTCTCTCTCTCTCTCTCTCTCTCTCTTTCCCTTACTCGCTCCCTAAATCTTATATACATAATGTGTGTGTGTCTGTCTGTGTCTGTGTCTGTGTTTTTGTGTGTCTGTGTTATGTATAATAAATATTGTAGCACACACACACACACACACACACACACACACACACACACACACACACACACACACACACACACACACACACACACACACACACACACACACACACACACACACACGGAGGAAAAAAATAAAATGCCAAGCGATGTACTTTTAATCTTCGACGCACGAGATGAAAGTTGGCATGCTGTTGCTTACATTAATGTCTCAGACAGTTTTATTGCTCGTGATCTTGCTGCCTACGAGCTTATTGCATGCAATGTTGTCGTGTCGTGTGTGTATACATGTTACGTTTTTTTCTCCTCTTTTATTTATGAGTCCATCTGTTTGATTGTGTTTAAGTTTATGTTCGGAGTTTATTGTGTTTAAGGTTATGTTTGGTGTTTATTGTGTTTAAGTTTATGTTTGGAGTGTAAGCGCCTACGCGTCCCTGAACCCCCCGAACCCACCCCACATACCTCATCAACCATATAGATAGATAGATAGATAGATAGATAGATAGATAGATAGATAGATAGATAGTGTGAATAATAAATTCAGGCCCAAAAATCTTCATTCTTCCATAAAGTAATGGAGAACGCACACACACACACACACACACACACACACACACACACACACACACACACACACACACACACACACACACACACACACACACACACACACACACAAAGAAAAAAAGAAAGAAAAAAAAAACCAGTCTTGGTTAATCTTTTAACCCTGAAAACTCTATTTGCTTTCGGGGTGGGTGGTGATTTTGAAAGAGAGAGAGAGAGACATAGACAGAGAAACAGAGAGACAGAACAGAGAGAGATTCATCATAATGTTATTGTTGAAGTTCATTTTTACGTTTTCCCGTTTCTGGGGTGCAAATTCCGTGTTCACTCATCCACGAGTGGGTTCTTACATGCGGTTTTTTTTTGTTTGTTTGTTTGTTTTTTTGTTGTTGTTTTTTTGTTTGTTTGTTTTTTGTTTGTTTGCTGTTTTCTCTTCTTTTTTTTCCCCTTTTTTTTAACCTTGCCATTTAGTCAGCCATACTCCGTTTTCGGGGGTGTACGTGCTTGGGGGGTACCCACTGAACAAATAGAGTGGATGATGGGATCTTAAACACGTGCGTGTTTGATGTTCTGCGTGGTGGCCTGGTCAGAGGGGAATAATAGCCACATTAGACTCATCAGACGTAGTCTGGATTCGAACCCAAAACCCTAAGATATAAAAGTCCAGTGCTCTAAAGGAGTAAATTTTTCAGGACGAGATTCGTTTTGCTTTAAACCCTAAGGGAAAATAGTCGTTATGTTACACGCACAAAAAAAAGTACTCCCGGGAATTCTTTGGTGGGGGAGGGGGGGGCTGTCATTTAGCTTTAAACCCCAGTGAAAATGGTTGATCTGTTACATGCACAAATGGTATTTTCGGGAATTCTTTGATGGGGGAAGAGGGGTAGGGGGCGGGGGGAGGGGGGCGGGGCTTCATTTAGCTTTAAACCCCAGTGAAAATGGTTGATCTGTTACATGCACGAAAAGGTACTCCCGGGAATTCTTTGGTGGAGGGGGGTGTTTGAGAGGATGTGGGGTGTGGGGGCGTCATTTAGCTTTAAAAACCCAGGGAAAATGGTTGATCTGTTACATGCACAAAAACAGTACTCCTGGGAATTTTTTGATGGAGGGAGAAGGATAGCAGGGCGGAGGGGAAAGGGGGGAGGGGGGTGGATCGTCATTCAGCTTTAAAAGCCCAGGGAAAATCGTTGATCTGTTACATGTACACACAAAAAGAAGTACTCCCGGGAATTCTTTGGTGGGGGAGGGGGTGGGGGGGAGGGGCGGGCGTCATTTATCTTTAAACCCCAGTGAAAATGGTTGATCTGTTACATGCACACACACAAAAAGTACTCCTGGGAATTCTTTGGTGGGGGGAGAGGGATAGGGGGGCGGGGGGTGGACATCATTTAGCTTTAAATCCCAGTGAAAGTCGTTGATCTGTTACATGTACACACAAAAAGAAGTACTCCTGGGAATTCTTTGGTGGGGGAGGGGGGGGGGGGGGGTGTGTGCATCATTTAGCTTTAAACCCCAGTGAAAATGGTTGATCTGTTACATGCACGAAAAATACTCCCGGGAATTCTTTGATGAGGGGAGAGGGGTAGGGGGAAGGGGGTAGTGGGGACGTCATTTAGCTTTAAACCCCAGTGAAAATGGTTGATCTGTCACATGCACAAAAAAGTACTCCTGGGAATTCTTTGGTGGGGGAGGGTTCTGGGGGAGGGACGTCATTTAGCTTTAAACCCCAGTAAAAATGGTTGATCTGTTACATGCACGAAAAATACTACCGGGAATTCTTTGATGAGGGGAGAGTGGTAGGGGGAAGGGGGTATGGGGGGGGGCGGGGGGGGGGGGGGCGTCATTTAGCTTTAAACCCCAGTGAAAATGGTTGATCTGTTACATGCACAAAGAAGTACTCCTGGGGAATTCTTTGGTGGGGGAGGGTTCTGGGGGAGGGACGTCATTTAGCTTTAAACCCCAGTGAAAATGGTTGATCTGTTACATGCACACACACAAAAAGTACTCCTGGGAATTCTTTGATGGGGGGAGAGGGATAGGGGGGAGGGGGGTGGACATCATTTAGCTTTAAATCCCAGTGAAAATCGTTGATCTGTTACATGCACACACACAAAAAGTACTCCTGGGAATTCTTTGGTGGGGGAGGGGGGGGGGGGGGGGGGGCATCATTTAGCTTTAAACCCCAGTGAAAATGGTTGATCTGTTACATGCACGAAAAATACTCCCGGGAATTCTTTGATGAGGGGAGAGGGGTAGGGGGAAGGGGGTAGTGGGGACGTCATTTAGCTTTAAACCCCAGTGAAAATGGTTGATCTGTCACATGCACAAAAAAGTACTCCTGGGAATTCTTTGGTGGGGGAGGGTTCTGGGGGAGGGACGTCATTTAGCTTTAAACCCCAGTAAAAATGGTTGATCTGTTACATGCACGAAAAATACTACCGGGAATTCTTTGATGAGGGGAGAGTGGTAGGGGGAAGGGGGTATGGGGGGGGGGGGGGGGGGGGCGTCATTTAGCTTTAAACCCCAGTGAAAATGGTTGATCTGTTACATGCACAAAGAAGTACTCCTGGGGAATTCTTTGGTGGGGGAGGGTTCTGGGGGAGGGACGTCATTTAGCTTTAAACCCCAGTGAAAATGGTTGATCTGTTACATGCACGAAAAATACTCCCGGAAATTCTTTGATGAGGGGAGAGGGGTAGGGGGAAGGGGGTATTGGGGGGGGGGGGGGCGTCATTTAGCTTTAAACCCCAGTGAAAATGGTTGATCTGTTACATGCACAAAAAAGTACTCCTGGGAATTCTTTGGTGGGGGAGGGTTCTGGGGGAGGGACGTCATTTAGCTTTAAACCCCAGTGAAAATGGTTGATCTGTTACATGCACAAAAAAGTACTCCCGGGAATTCTTTGGTGGCGGGAGGGGGGGGGGGGGCGTCATTCCATGAGGTTACACACACATACTCTTCCCCCTGCTGATGATGGTAATTGCTTCGTCGTGGTGCTAGACAAGAGTGAGCGCCTGCTCTCCACAGGCTACCACGGTACCACCACGGTCCCTTCAACGACAGTCGCCCCATGAAATCTTAGCCGATACTAAAGGAGATTCTGACACAAAAGTCACCACCGGATGTAGGAAGAGGAAGTGGAAGAGGAAGGAAGAGATCTCGAAACTGTGAGGTCACCGTGAAAGCTAGTATGTACGGCAGCTCTTAAGAACCAAAGACAGTTATTCTCTTTCTTTTTTTTTTTCTTTTTTTTTTTCTTTTTTCTTTTTTTTTTTAAAGAAATATTCACAATGATTATGAATGAGGATGAAGGGCACAAGATATCGTGCTTGTAATCCTTGGCAGATAAGGAAGATCTCTCTCTCTCTCTCTCTCTCTCTCTCTCTCTCTCTCTCTATATATATATATATATATATATATATATATATATATATCTGTGTGTGTGTGTGTGTGTGTGTGTGTGTGTGTGTTTAAAAAATGAATAGAAGCTAAAAAAAAAAAAATTCATCAGTAATAATCATACATTAATTTAGCAATTCTTTAAAAAGAATGTGAAGACATCCATCACATATTTTATTATGTCCGCATTGTCTCAAGAAATGTTTATTTATTTACTTATTTATTTATGTATTTATTAAGATCTTTTACTGTAGCGCATATTCTTGAGGCTCAATGCATTTTACAATATCATGTCATTGCCAACATTGCATGTTTCCACGACACTTTTCATTTCTCTTTTCCCGTCCATTTCCAGGTAACCCTGTATAACGACCACAGCAGAAAGATGTTGATGAATGAATGCAAGATTTGTGAAATGGATGGGTGGGAGATGGGGAATTAAAAAAAGGTATTGGAAAAAAAAGAAAAAAAAATCATTAAAAAAAAAAAAAAAAAAAAAAAAAAAAAAAATATATATATATATATATATATATATATATATATATATATATATATATATATATATATATTATATATAATAGATAATAAGAAAATAAATAGATAATAAAAATGAATAAATGAATACAAGATGCGGGCGAGGTTAGAAGCAGCACAATGAAGTGTTTTGAGAGAAATACTCTCCTTTTGTTTTTTCTTATAGACGTCTACACCCGACCGACTGATGTTTGGCTGGTTGATCGAATGATTGAGACCGACCGGTTAGTAACTGCTTTAAATGGTTCAGATAATGTCGTATCTTTCTCCTCCGTCTCCTTTGGCAGTGTCTGCTCCTGTCCCTGTCTGTCTGTCTGTCTGTCTGTGTCTCTTTCTGTCTCTGTCTGTCTGTCTGTGTCTCTTTCTGTCTCTGTCTGTCTGTCTGTCTGTCTGTCTGTCTGTCTGTCTGTCTCTCTCTCTCTCTCTCTCTCTCTCTCTCTCTCTCTCTCTCTCTCTCTCTCTCTCTCTCTCTCTCTCTCTCTCTCACTTATTCTGGTGGTAAACTGTGGAATGAAATCCCCGAGTATCTTAGAAATAGATCTACTATAGCATCTTTCAAAAAAAGCGTATCAAAAATATCTGATGCAACAAACTTAATTAGTACCAGCATAATCAAAGCATATGATGAGATCCTAGTAAGCCAACGTACTTTGATAAATTGTTCTCCAACAGTGTGTAAGCAAGGAAAATCGGCGAGTGTAAGTATGCGTGTGTATCTCTGTGTACTTGTGTGTTCGAGATTATGTGTATGATGCCTGTGTGTGCACACACGTGTGTGTGTTTGAAGATTTTCATGTGGCAATGTTTTGTATGATTTTCATGTTTCCGTAATTGTAGTCTTTGATTCATCCATTTATGTGACTATTATTATCTATTGGTTTGTTCTATGACATTTATTATTCATACTTATTTCATTTATTACAATGTGTGTATGTGTGTGTATGCGTGTGTGAGGGCATGGTGTAAAGAAGCTTCCAGCTTATCCATTTTACCCTCAATAAAACATTTGTCAAACATTGTCAAACATTTGTCTCTCTCTCTCTCTGTATATGTCTCTGCCTCCCTCTATCTGTCTGTCTGTCTGTCTGTCTGTCTGTCTGTCTCTCTCTCTGTCTCTGTCTCTCTCTCTCTCTCTCTCTCTCTCTTACACACACACACACACACACACACACACACACACACACACACACACACACACACACACACACACACACACACACACACACACACACACACACACATTCTCTCACGGACAAATTGGAAGAACAGGCCATGCCTATAATCCTTACCTTTGAATAATAAAACGCTTCGAGTTCTCTAGATACATACATACATATACACATACATAGAGGGAGACAGACACACACACACACAGAGGGTTTCATCTATATTTTGGGGGTCTGTCTGTCTGTCTCTGTCTATCTCCCTCTCTCTCTTTCTCTCTCTCTCTCACTCTCTCTCTCTCTCTCTCTTTCCCTCTCTCTCTCTCTTTCTGTCTGTCTCTCAGAAAGTTTTCTTCTTCTCTATTTTTTTTTCTCCCCTAATGACGCACTTGTTTTGTTTTTCTCTCATTCTTTTTGTTTTGTGTCGTTTGATCAGGGCAGACTGGAAAACAAGGGATCAGCTCCCCAAAACTGAAGCATGATAGAGTATGAACACGTCTCTTTCGACCTCAGTTGTCTGTCTGTCTGTCTGTCTGTCTGTCTGTTTGTGTGCCTGTCTGTTCAGACTAACTGCATGTGTTGCGTATCTGTTGTGCATGATTTTTTTTTCTCTCTCTTTTTTTTTAAATTTAATCTCTTTGTGGATGTTCTCTTTCTCGCTCTGTTTCTCTCGCGTTAGTCCTCAGCTTCTGCTCTTTGATAGATAGATAGATAGATAGAGAGAGAGAGAGAGAGAGAGAGATAAATAGAGATAGAGAGAGATGGAGAGAAAGATAGATAGATATTGATGGATGGATGGATAGATAGAGATAGAGAGATAGATAGATATATAGATATTGATGGATGGATGGATATATATATATATATATATATATATATATAGAGAGAGAGAGAGAGAGAGAGAGAGAGAGAGAGAGAGAGATTGATGGATGGATGGATGGATGGATAGATAGATAGAGATAGATAGATAGATAGATAGATGGATGGGTTGTCTGACTGATTGATTGATTCATGTCCTTTTATTGTTTTATTCCTCCTCTGAGTTGACCTTCTCCCCTCTCTTCTTCCTCTCCGTTGGGTTTTATTCCTTTCTGTTTCCGTTTCTCTGTTATCCTGTCACATATATTTTTCCACATCTTTATTCATTCTTCTTCTTCTTTTCTGTATTTCTCTACATTCGAGTCTTTGTGTGTATATTTTCCACATCTTTATTCTCTCCCTTTTTTGTTGTTTTTTTTTGTGTTTGGTCTTTATCTATTGACCTGTGTATGTGGACATTCATCTGTCTGTCGGTCTATCTGTCCGTTTGTGTTAGTTTGTTTAGAGCAAACTGATAAGGTATATCGGTATGTTGATCTATGTATACGCATATATATATATATATATATATATATATATATATATATATATATATATATATATATATATATGGGAGAGAGAGAGAGAGAGAGAGAGAGAGAGAGAGAGGCAGAAGAAGAAGAAGAAGACAGCAACAACGATGACAACAAAAGCATCTCTCTCTCTCTCTCTCTCTCTCTCTCTCTCTCTCTCTCTCTCTCTCTCTCTCTTCTCTCTCTCTCTCTCTCTCTCTCTCTCTCTCTCTCTCTCTCTCTCTCTCTCTTTCCAGAAACACTGCAAATCAATAACAAAAAACCCTCTGCAAACATACAATAATGTTAAATATAGCTTATTGCTGCAGGAAAATGCATGGCTTGAGGGTGAATTTGGAAAAAATATGATTGCGATAGCAATAGAAAAAAAGAGTATAAAATCTGCATTCATTCATCTTCAGTAGAGAACAAAAACAAAAACATTCATATATACCTATGTATTGATGATAATGTGGCATTCAAGGATTGGATGATATTGTTTATGGCACATAAGGACGATGCAAGAAATATTGTCGTTTTTGGTGTGTTTTCTTCATCGGAACCGAGCTACCGATTATTGATTGTGTTTTCTGTTGAGATGATGCATTGCTTTAAAAACTGTTATTCTTATTATTGGTATTCTACCATTACCTCTCTCTCTCTCTCTCTCTCTCTCTCTCTCTCTCTCTCTCTCTCTCTCTCTCTCTCTCTCTCTCTCTCTCTCTCTCTCTCTCTCTCTCTCTCTCTCTCATATCGCTGTTTTAAGTCATTATTACAACCAGAAAAGTACATTTATGACATAACTGTCGTTAAATTTCGTACTGTCATTGCCAGATTTAGGCAAGGCATAAGAGATATAAATTTGCACAAAAGATACACAGTAAGATCAAACTCCTGCCCTTTCTGCAACGCTGAAAAAGACGAACGCCATTTTCTGTTAGTATGTCCAATGTATCAGTTAATCAGGGAAAAATGCCCCGTGAAAATTTTCAGAAACATAAATGAATACATGACTTAGCGTTACTTTTACAAAATGAAAACAGGCTTATGACTCGCTCTGTGGCAATGTTTATTTATTACGCTTTAAAAAGAGAGAAGCAGAAATGACATGATTATATAACTTTTCAAAAGCCTTAAAGTTACTCCAGGAAATGTCACGAGCTAAAAATATGTGTCTACCTTTTCAGTTATGAAATGTAGTGTCCATGACATTGGTCCCTTCCCCCTTTATTTTCGGTATTTTGTGTGTCTTAATTGTATGTATCTCCTTTGCAAACTGGCCGGTCGCCTTGCAGTAAAATATTTCTGAGTTTTGAGTTATGAGTTCAGCGCTCTCTCTCTCTCTCTCTCTCTCTCTCTCTCTCTCTCTCTGTGTGTGTGTGTGTGTGTGTGTGTGTGTGTGTGTGTGTGTGTGTGTGAGTATTAGATGAATAGGGATGGTGCGCCGGCTCTGCTGTAGTCTCGTAATTGTGCTTTGAATGATTTTATGTGGAAGGTATGTGCTCAAAGGAGGCAAAAAAGTCATTTTAGCTGTAAGTAAGATGATTAGATTTGCAAATGTTGCCTAGTTATACTTTTGGAGTTAAAAGACATTTGTGTTTTCTCAACTTTATGTGACATTGTTGTGTATTTGGAAATGTTTGTTATGGGCACGAAAATGAGTATTTTGCAGTAATCCTCCATACTCCAATAGGAGTGAAAGGATAATTAAAACTTGAAACTTGAAACGTGTGTGTGGTGGGGGTGATGCTGTCGGATTGAAAGAGCATGCGTGAGCCCCCATTGTCATTTTGTGTTATCTAGATGTTGAAGGGTGGCTGATTATTGAATGTTATTACAATACCCGTTGTGCATATTAAGGTCTTGTGTTTGAGGCCACTAAAGAGTCTTGAAGTCGTGATAATGCCATCTGCACCTTGTGAGAAAGAGTAGTGGGGAGGGGTGGGGGGCGGGGAGGTGGAAGAGGAACGACCACGCTTTCTCTCTATCCCAAGCTTTCTCGTAACGTGGGAGACTGACCAGCTCCATGACGTGTGTGTGTCTCTGTGTCTCTGTCTGTCTGTATGTCTCGATTTTATTGTCCAGCTGTCTTTTTGGTCTCTCTTTTTTTTTTTTTTTTTTGGTCTCTTTCTATATCACTCATACATGTTCGTGCAGACGCACGCACGCACACACACACACACACACACACACACACACACACACACACACACACACACACACGCACGCACGCACGCACGCACGCACTACAATTAGGACAGCGTCTAAACACTGCAAAATCAATGACACACAAAAAAGGTGATGCTATCAAACAACTGTTGGAAATAGGACTTTGATGCAGAAATCCATTACGCATGGGCGTAGCCCCGAAAAGAAATAATTGTCCGACACTTGAAGGAGATGGAACGTTTACTCTCACAACAAGAAAAAAAAAGCATTTGAGAAAGCACTGAAAGACATGGTGTGACAGGTGTGTGTCAGATGAACTGGTTTGCAGCAAATGAGGGCGTATCGTGGAAACGTGCTGTTTCCAATGGACACATTTTTTTCTCACGAAGACCGCACAGCAACATTGATCAAACGATGATGTATTATATAAGGACATGCGTTGTACTTAAAATGCTAGAATTGTATTTGAATGAATGAATGAATGATATGGATATTTATGTATCCTCGGTCAGAGACCATGCTTTAAGTGCTTTACAAACAAGGTTTATTTGTACAACAGGCAGCCTAATTGGGCAGAGCCGACTGACGGCTGCCACTGGGTGCTCATCATTCGTTTCCTTTGTCATTCAATTATATTCTAGGCACGCACACAAACACACACAGACAGACACGTAGCACATGTTTGGTATTTGTCAACCATTCGTGACAACAAACAGACAAGCAAACACCTTTGAAAGTTGGAGAAAAAAAAAAGGAAGAACAAATCTTCAGCTACGGTACACACAAAGAGCAAACACATGACACTTATTCATGTTTCATGACAGGTGAAGTCACGAACAACGTTCTTTCATCATATTCGTAATAACCTCATAAACAAAGAAAAAGAACACACAAATGAGAAACTAATAGAAATGTCATGTCTCATTTTCGTGACGAAGTAACTGCTTTACAGAAACAGAGCGCACTTTGTCAACACAACACAACACAACACACACACACACACACACACACACACACACACACACACACACACACACACACACACACACACACACACACACACACACACACACACACACACACACACACACACACACACACACACACACAGGATGAATAAAACTTTAAACTATAATTTTTTAGATAATGAACATGGAAGAAAGAAGAAACCGAGAAGAGAAACAAGAAAGACAAAGAGTGTATTGGAGAAAGGTATCTCCACTAAAAAAAAATCAAAGAACAAGAAAACACACACACACACACACACACACACACACATACATACCCCCCCCCCCCCCCCCCCCCGCCCCCCCCACCTCCTGCCCCCTGCCCCCCGCCCCCTACCGCCCTCCAAGCCCTTGAGGGGAAAGAACACCCGCTGAGACAAGAAGGAAAGACGCAGCAGCAGATGACAGCATGCCTGTGTGGGGGAGAGATGATGTGATGGGCCTGACAGTTGGCAGTGCTGTGTGGGTGCTTCTTGGAGGAATCGTTCACACTGCGAGCAAGAAATTGTTCATTTTGGCTGACGTCTGACAGCACGAAACTGATGGGTTCCACGACGTCTTCTGTGTGTCTCTGTCTCTCTGTCTTTATCTGTGTGTCTCGTTGTCATAGTTTACCTTGTCTTCTGTTTCTGTTTGTTTGTCTCTTCTTTTCTATTACTGATTGTCGTCCTCTTCCTCTATCCTCTCACACTTCGACACACACATTTAAGCAAACACACACACACAGAAACACACACACACACACACACACACACACACACACACACACACACACACACACACACACACACACACACACACACACACACACACACAGGATGAATAAAACTTTAAACTATAATTTTTTAGATAATGAACATGGAAGAAAGAAGAAACCGAGAAGAGAAACAAGAAAGACAAAGAGTGTATTGGAGAAAGGTATCTCCACTAAAAAAAATCAAAGAACAAGAAAACACACACACACACACACACACACACACACACACACACACACACACACACACACACATACCCCCCCCCCCAGCCCCCGCCGCCCCCACCTCCTGCCCCCTGCCCCCCGCCCCCCACCGCCCTCCAAGCCCTTGAGGGGAAAGAACACCCGCTGAGACAAGAAGGAAAGACGCTGCAGCAGATGACAGCATGCCTGTGTGGGGGAGAGATGATGTGATGGGCCTGACAGTTGGCAGTGCTGTCTGGGTGCTTCTTGGAGGAATCGTTCACACTGCGAGCAAGAAATTGTTCATTTTGGCTGACGTCTGACAGCACGAAACTGATCGGTTCCACGACGTCTTCTGTGTGTCTCTGTCTCTCTGTCTTTATCTGTGTGTCTCGTTGTCATAGTTTACCTTGTCTTCTGTTTCTGTTTGTTTGTCTCTTCTTTTCTATTGCTGTTTGTCCTCCTCTTCCTCTATCCTCTCACACTTCCACACACACATTTAAGCAAACCCCCACACACACAAACACACACACAGACACACACACAGACACAGACACACTTAAACACACACACACACACACACACACACACACACACACACACACACACACACACACACACACACACACACATGCACACCCGCCACCCCCTACAAACGCACTATTATGAGAACAGAGCTTCCAAACACTGCAAAATGTGTAGATTGGCAAATGAAATAATCATCTTCATAACGCGTGAAAGAAATGGAATTTAAACGCTCACAACAGAAAACCATTTATGAAAATATTGGAAAAACAACATAGTGTGGTCTACATGTGCCAGATGTTCAAATGAGGACGAATCACAATAGATGGAATCATCGATCAAATGATGATGTATTTTGTAAACAAATGCAAAATCAGTAACACAAAAGGAGATTCTATATTTAAAAACAATGATGTGAAAGGAATATATACTATATGGGCGTAACCACACATAAAATAATGATCACACAGGCACGTCACAGAATTGGCAATTTTGCATAAACAACAGAAAAGCATATGTGAAGGCATTAAAACAAATATGTATCAGGCATGTGTCAAATGAACAGGTTTGCAGGAAATAAAGAGGAATCGTAAATGTGTTTTCCTTTTCCTTTCAATGGATCGTCTTCCTCACAAGAGAACATGGCATCATTGATCCAACAATGATGTATTCTACAAGAAAAAGCCCTGCATTTTAATGAAACTTTAGAATGCCACTTTTCAACCATATTCAAAGACACACAGGCGAGAAAACACCTTTTGAAAGTTGGGGGATATACATCGTCAACTATGGAACAGAAAAAAGAGCGAACACATTGTTAAGACATCTATTTACGTTTCATGAAAGGTGAAGTAACGAGCAATTTCGATGCGGAAATCCATAATAGATGGGCGTAGCCCCAAAGAAAATAACTATCAGGCACATGCAGGAAATGGAACGTTTACGCTCACAACAGAAAAGCTTTTACGTAAGCATTGAATAGCATGATGTGGCGTGCATGTGTCAGAGGATCTAGTTTGCAGCAGATGAGGACGAATCGTGGAACTGCGTTGTTACCTATGGATCAAATCAGAAGACTGCGACAACGACTACGACTGCGCAATATCACTCATCAAACGACGATGGATCAAGTCAGCACGGTCATGCTCTGTATTTCAAAATGTTAGATATGTATTTCTCAACCACCGATGAAAGCAAATAGACAAGCAAACACCTTTTGAAAGTTGGGGAGGAAAAAAAAAAGAAGAAATCTTCAGCCATGGTATAGAGAAAGAGCCAACACAATCGTTTCATGACACTTATTCACGTTTCATGACAGGTGAAGTCACGAACAACTTTCTTTTATCATATCCGTAATAACCTTATAAACAAATGTCATGTCTCATTTTCGTGGCGAAGTAACTGCTTTCCAGAAACAGAACCCCCCCCCTCCCCCCAATCCCCCTACTCCCCTACCCCTCCTAGCCCCCACCCCTCAGCCCCCTACCCCCGCCCCCCTTACCCCCCGAGGGGAAAGAACACCCGCTGAGACAAGATGGAGAGACGCAGCAGCAGATGAGAGCATGCCTGTGAGGGAGATGATGTGATCGGCCTGATAGCTGGCAGCTGTAAACTATGTCAAGTGTTATCAGGATGCTTCGTGTTCCTGTGAGGAATCGTGCACACTGCCAGCAATAGATATCGATCGTTTGGGGCTGACATCTGACAATACGAAAGTGATTTTTGTGTGTGTGTGTGTGTGTGTGTGTG
>NC_134882.1:28931698-28944198 GCF_041734735.1 Babylonia areolata | reverse complement strand
CCGACAAAACGGTTGGAATTAGGCACAAGGCAATGAGATTTACCGGTGGAGAAGCAAGGATCCTTGGTTCAAATCCAGTCAACTTGGGAAGGGTTACCCCCGATTCCCCCCCACCCACCCACCCCTACCCCTATTCCCACCCCCACCCACCCAGCATTTAGCTGTGTCCAGCTGGTGCAGAATGCTTTAGGATGGGATAATGAACATGCATGCACTGATCGCTCCTAAAGAAAGGAATACATTGACAAACTTTTTTTACAGTTTTACAGCGGTGTTGACAGAACAGAAAAAACATTGACAAATGACTAACCCGAATTTGTGCAGTCTTATATAATAATGCGAGGATCCCTCTCCTCTGTATCTACCTTCTCTCTCTCTCTCTCTCTCTCTCTCTCTCTCTCTCTCTCTCTCTCTCTCTCTCTCTCTCACATGGAGGAAGGTGGCAGAATGGTTAAGACGCTCAGCTGCCAATACAAAGAGTCCGTGAGTGTGTGGGCTCGAATCCCGCTCTCGCCCTTTCTCCTAAGTTTGACTGGAAAATCAAACTGAGCGTCTAGTCTTTCGGATGAGACGATAAACCGAGGTCCCGTGTGTAGCACGCACTTGGCGCACTGAAAAAGAACCCATGGCAACGAGAGTGTTGTCCTCTGGCGAAATTACGTAAAATGAAATCCACTTTCATAGGTACACAAATATGTAAGCATGCACTCAAGGCCTGACTAAGCGTGTTGGGTTATGCTGCTGGTCAGGCATCTGCTCAACAGATGTGGTGTAGCGTGTATGGATTTGTCCGAACGCAGTGACGCCTCCTTGAGAAAGTGAAACTGAAAGTGAAACTGAAACTCTCTGCGCACATCCCATTCTCTTTCCCCCAATCTATTTAATTCACTTATGTAAAAGGAAAAGGGATTCACGTTCAAGCTGAACCGTAGCGCTTCAATTTAGTCAACCAACGTGCCATTGACCCATGCTTTGGTACAGTCACTGCAGAGTTCCCAACCAGCAGAAGGAGGTGAGTTGGATGACGAAGAAATGGAAGTGTGTGTGTGTGTTTGCCGCGCGCGCGCGTGCGTGTGCGTGCGTTTGTGTGTGTGAGTGCGTGCGTGCATGTGTGTGTGTGTATTCTGGGACTGGGGTGGGGGGGGGGGTGGAGGAGATCGTGTTAAACAAGAAGACTGGAGAGATGTAAAACAAAATGGAAGAGGACTAAAATGGAAGAGAGAGGGAAAGAAAGAAAGAAAGAAAGAAAGAGAGAGGGAGGGGTGGGGTGGGGCGCAGGCATACATACACAGACACAAACACACACACACACACACACACACACACACACACACACACACACACACACACACACAGAGGGAGAGAGAGAGAGAGCACATGGAAGGCTGGACAGACTGGACAAAAAAAAGAAAAAAAGGCAGAGACGCATGTAGAATCATACAGAGGAGAGGGCCGATACACAAAAACATCATTTCTAAATACATAGAATAAATAAAATAAATGAATAAATAGATAAATGAAATGATATGCAAACAGATAAACAAATGATTAAATAAATAAATAGATTATAACCAAAACAAAACAAACAAAATAAATGAATAAAACTGTTCGGCAACCATTGACGGAAAGAACCGAAGATATAACGTGGGAAACGACAGTTGAACTCGGAGATATAAACAAAAAAAAAAAAAAAAAAAAAAAAAAAGAGCCCATTGCCCGACTAATCCATTACGACCTCAGAGCAAAAGTGCTGGGACTTGCTGGTCGAAGATCCCAGGTCTGAGGTCATTGAGTCTGCTGCTGGTTTTGTGACCTTGGAGATGTGACCCCCGCCTTGGAGAAAAGCTAGCAGACACAGTTGGCCTCTCTCACAAATTACACCCATTTTGATTCTTGTGCTTCGCAATATCGATTGACACTTTGCGTGTGTGCCTTCTGCATGACGTCATGGCTGATAAGGTTGTTTGCTGTTACACAGAGAACGTAGAAGATGTGGAATTGTTTTTTTGTTGTTTTTTTTTCATATTAGTAGACCATGTAATTCTGCGTCACTTCCTGTAAACTATTTGCATTTGACGCATACTTTTTTTCTTTTTTTTTTTTTTTTTCTCCCTAACGAACTGTATCCGAAATTACATGAATGTTTCCTCTCAAACTTTCTCCGACTTTGGAGTATGTCAGTTGTCAGGAAAACTGATTAAATCAATGCATCTTAACAACGCAATCTATTCGTTTACATGGGGAACCTGAATTAAGGTGGGGTTTTTTTTGTTTTGTTTTGGGGTTTGTTTTTTTGTTTTGTTTTGTTTTAAACAATTGGCAAAACGGGTAACTTGTTAGATCCAATCGAGATTAAATCCACTACACTCAGTTCTCTTATTTGTTTGTTTCTGTTTTTTTTCTGTCGGATTCGATATACCGGATTAAAGTTCTTTAAACAACAAAATGACTGTACACATTTAAAATAAGTCATCTTAATTGTACAAAAATAACATTTATCGTATTCCACCACTGGACTCTATGAGTGCACGCTGTATTGTGGTCTATAACGCTGCTGCACAATACAAACCGTTACACCTCTCTGCCTCGCTCTGTCTTTGCGTTTAACTGTCTGTCTGCCTATCTGTTTCTACGTAAATGCTATCAACAAATCTCTCTCTCTCTCTCTCTCTCTCTCTCTCTCTCTCTCTCTCTGTGTGTGTGTGTGTGTGTGTGTGTGTGTGTGTGTGTGTGTGTGTGTGTGTGTCTCATCACGTTTATGGGTGTGTTTTTTTTCTTCTATTATCCTTTGCTTTTTTTTTTTTTTTTTTTTTTTTTTGCTTTTTTTTTTTATTCATCACCTACTCCGTTTTCACCTTTTTTTTTTCTTTTTTGAGAGCATGGTGAAAAGAAGCTTGTGGCTTTTCCCTTTATCCTCAACAAAACATTCCAGTTCGCGTTTTGCTTGTCTCTCTGTCTCTGTCTGTCTGTCTCCTTGTCTGTTTCTCTGTCTCTCTGTCTCGATCTGTCTGTCCGTCTCTGTCTATCTGTCTCTGTCTCTCTGTCTCTGCATCTCTCTCTCTCTGTCTCTCTCTTTGTCTCTTTCTCTCCCTCTGTCTTTCTGTCTCTGTCTCTCTGTCTCTGTCTCTCTCTGTCTCTCTGTCTCTGTCTCTGTCTCTGTCTCTCTCTCTCTCTCTCTCTCTCTCTCACTCACTCACTCTTTCACTCTCACTCTCTTAAGGCCTCTCTTCATTTCTCTGCTCGCTAGCCTCACTCACACCACACCATCAATGCCGTCAACGACAATGGCTGTAGCCCATTTTCCCCCTTCATATTGAAGAAGTCTGAAGACAGTCATTTTGGAGACAGGCCCAGACTGATTTACAATAACAGCTCTGACTTTGTCTATCTGTCTGTCAGTCTGTCCTTCAGTGTGTGGATCACGGACATACATCGTGACTAGCTCCCTGTCTGGCTACGATGGTCTTGGCTTCTTCCCTTCCTGGTAAACTTCCTCCACAGACTGACTCCTACTACAACGAACGCTCTTTACTAAGTCGTGACATTATCGTTATACTTCGATTTCAGGGTGGTTCTTTCTTTCTTTCTTTTTTTTCTTTTCTTTGTTTCTTTCTTTCGTTTCCTTTCTTTTCTTTATTTCTTTGCCATTAAGCCAATATGTCAATGCATTTCTTCTCTTTCAAACCAGTATGTCAGGAAAAAAAAACATTTCTAAGAATCAAAAAAAAAAAGAAAAGATAAATGAATAAATAAAAGCATCCCCAGGATTATTTCTGGCAAGAATGAAACAAGCGTTTCTTGTTGTTGTTGCTGTGTCTTGAGTCCCACGTCTTGTGTCTGCTACATGCCAATACATGCCTCTCAGTCTGCTCTCTCTGTCTGTCTCTCTGTCTGTCTGTATGTCTGTCTGTCTGTCTGTCTTTCACTCTCACTCTCTTACAGCCTCTCTTCATTTCTCTGCTCGCTAGCCTCACTCACACCACACCACACCATCAATGCCGTCAACGACAATGGCTGTAGCCCATTTTCCCCCTTCATATTGAAGAAGTCTGAAGACAGTCATTTTGGAGACAGGCCCAGACTGATTTACAATAACAGCTCTGACTGTCTGTCTGTCTGTCTGTCTGTCTGTCCTTCAGTGTGTGGATCACGGACATACATCCCTGTCTGGGTACGATGGTCTTGGCTTCTTCCCTTCCTGGTAAACTTCCTCCACAGACTGACTCCTACTACAACGAACGCTCTTTGCTAAGTCGTGACATTATCGTTATACTTCGATTTCAGAGTGGTTCTTTCTTTCTTTCTTTTCTTGTTTCTTTCTTTCTTTCTTTTCTTTTCTTTTCTTTCTTTCTTTGTCATTAAACACTGAATATGTCTATGCATTTTTTTGTCTTTCAAACCAGTATGTCAGGAAAAAATATTTCTAAGAATTTTAAAAAAAAGAAGAAAAGATAAATGAATAAATAAAAGCATCCCCATGATTATTTCTGGCAAGAATGAAACAAGCGTTCCTTGTTGTTGATGCTGTGTATGGAGTCCCGCGTCTTGTGTCTGCTACATGCCAATACATGCCTCTCAATCTGCTCTCTCTGTCTATCTCTGTCTGTCTGTCTGTATGTCTGTCTGTCTGTCTGTCTGTCTGTCTGTCTGTCTGTCACTCTCACTCTCTTACAGCCTCTCTTCATTTCTCTGCTCGCTAGCCTCACTCACACCACACCATCAATGCCGTCAACGACAATGGCTGTAGCCCATTTTCCCCCTTCATATTGAAGAAGTCTGAAGACAGTCATTTTGGAGACAGGCCCAGACTGATTTACAATAACAGCTCTGACTTTGTCTATCTGTCTGTCAGTCTGTCCTTCAGTGTGTGGATCACGGACATACATCGTGACTAGCTCCCTGTCTGGCTACGATGGTCTTGGCTTCTTCCCTTCCTGGTAAACTTCCTCCATAGACTGACTCCTACTACAACGAACGCTGATTACTAAGTCGTGACATTATCGTTATACTTCGATTTCAGAGTGGTTCTTTCTTTCTTTTCTTTTCTATTTTTTTTTCCTTTCTTTCTTTCTTTCTTTCTTTTCTTTTCTTGTTTCTTTCTTTCTTTCTTTTCTTTTCTTTTCTTTCTTTCTTTGGCATTAAACACTGAATATGTCTATGCATTTTTTTTGTCTTTCAAACCAGTATGTCAGGAAAAAAAATATCTAAGAATTAAAAAAAAAGAAAGAAAAAAAGATAGATGAATAAATAAAAGCATCCCCAGGATTATTTCTGGCAAGAATGAAACAAGCGTTCCTTGTTGTTGATGCTGTGTATGGAGTCCCGCGTCTTGTGTCTGCTACATGCCAATACATGCCTCTAAGACTTCTCTCTCTGTCTGTCTGTCTGTCTGTCTTTCTGTCTTTCACTCTCACTCTCTTACAGCCTCTCTTCATTTCTCTGCTCGCTAGCCTCACTCACACCACACCATCAATGCCGTCAACGACAATGGCTGTAGCCCATTTTCCCCCTTCATATTGAAGAAGTCTGAAGACAGTCATTTTGGAGACAGGCCCAGACTGATTTACAATAACAGCTCTGACTTTGTCTATCTGTCTGTCTGTCTGTCTGCCTGTCTGTCCTTCAGTGTGTGGATCACGGACATACATCGTGACTAGCTCCCTGTCTGGGTACGATGGTCTTGGCTTCTTCCCTTCCTGGTAAACTTCCTCCACAGACGGACTCCTACTACAACGAACGCTCTTTACTAAGTCGTGACATTATCGTTATACTTCGATTTCAGGGTGGTTCTTTGTTTCTTTCTTTTTTTTTCTTTTCTTTGTTTCTTTCTTTCGTTTCCTTTCTTTTCTTTATTTCTTTGCCATTAAGCCAATATGTCAATGCATTTCTTCTCTTTCAAACTAGTATGTCAGGAAAAAAAAACATTTCTAAGAATCAAAAAAAAAAAAAGATAAATGAATAAATAAAAGCATCCCCAGGATTATTTCTGGCAAGAATGAAACAAGCGTTTCTTGTTGTTGTTGCTGTGTCTTGAGTCCCACGTCTTGTGTCTGCTACATGCCAATACATGCCTCTCAGTCTGCTCTCTCTGTCTGTATCTCTGTCTGTCTGTATGTCTGTCTGTCTGTCTGTCTTTCACTCTCACTCTCTTACAGCCTCTCTTCATTTCTCTGCTCGCTAGCCTCACTCACACCACACCATCAATGCCGTCAACGACAATGGCTGTAGCCCATTTTCCCCCTTCATATTGAAGCAGTCTGAAGACAGTCATTTTGGAGACAGGCCCAAACTGATTTACAATAACAGCTCTGACTGTCTGTCTGTCTGTCTGTCTGTCTGTCTGTCCTTCAGTGTGTGGATCACGGACACACATCGTGACTAGCTCCCTGTCTGGCTACGATGGTCTTGGCTTCTTCCCTTCCTGGTAAACTTCCTCCACAGACTGACTCCTACTACAACGAACGCTCTTTACTAAGTCGTGACATTATCGTTATACTTCGATTTCAGAGTGGTTCTTTCTTTCTTTTCTTTTCTTTTTGTTCCCCTTTCTTTCTTTCTTTCTTTTCTTTTCTTGTTTCTTTCTTTCTTTCTTTTCTTTTCTTTCTTTCTTTGGCATTAAACACTGAATATGTCTATGCATTTTTTTGTCTTTCAAACCAGTATGTCAAGAAAAAATATCTTAAAGAAAAAAAAAATCTAAAAATAACAAAAATCCCCGGGTTTTCTTTTGTTTGTTTGTTTGTTTTTTCTGGAGTCCCACGTCCTGTGTCCTGTGTATGCTACATGCCAGTAAAGTATGGGCGGCCACAAAAAAGAAGAAGGAAAAAAAAGAGATATATCCATGTGAAATTTCGGTTGTCCTGCAAAAGTATCATGTTGCCTGAGAACAGGGGCCACTTTGCTTCATCGTTTGTCCCTGTTCAAAAGGATGAATGATCGTTTCCTTGTCAAACTAGCAGAATGATAGAACTGAGTCGTGCTGGTTGCAGGTTACATTGTGTGTTTTATATGCTGATGAATAAAACCATCACGAAACTATTAAGCCAGTGTAGCACGCCACAGCTACCATGAGAGTGAAAGAGAGAGAGAGAGAAGAGACACAGACAGACAGACAGACAGACAAATAGAGACAGACACGCAAAGGGGGGTATAGCTTGCTAGCTAGCTAGATAGATAGATGTAGACAGATAGTTGGAGAGGAGAGAGACAGACAGACTGACAGATAGACATACAGACAAAGAAGGAGATATGTAGGCAAAGGGGGACAGAGAGACAGATAGACAGACAGATAGATAGATAGATAGATAGATAGATAGATAGCGAAAGAGCGAGATATAGACGAGAGAGAGAGACAGACAGACAGATATACATACAAACAAAGTAAGAGAAAGAGAGAGAGTGTGAGGTGGAGAGAGGGAGAGAGAGAAAGAGAGAGAGAGACTGAAGGAGGCTCGTTCTAGCTCTAGCAGAATGGCCGTTGGTTGTGTGGTGTGAGAGTTCCATCGTCAGCTGCAGACTGTCAGAAAACAGCTGGAAGGAAGGAAGGAAGGAAAGGAAAGGAAAGGAGACAACGTGACTGAGCGTTTGAGGAAAGTAGTTCATCCCGTCCCTCCCTGTATGAGGTCTGGCTACTGTTGTCCTGGTGTGGCGACTGAGACTATAACGCCATCACAGTCTTTACACGCGATAAAATTAAATGCCCTCTTTCTTCATTCTTTATTTCTTTATTTTCTTCTTCTTCTTCTTCTTCTTCTTCTTCTTCTTCTTCTTCTTCTTCTTCTTCTTCTTCTTCTTCTTCTTCTTCTTCTTCTTCTTCTTCTTCTTCTTCGTCTTTATACATGCCTCTTTTTTCATGTTTTCAGTCATGATTATGAACAGACCAAACGTTCTAAAAGAAACACGACAGCCAGAAACAGAGAGAGAGAGAGAGAGAGAGAGAGAGAGATACTGCGAGAAACACACACACACACACACACACACACACACACACACACACACACACACACACACACACACACACACACTCACTCACTCACTCACTCACTCACTCACAAAAACAAAAACAAAAAAACTTCCTTAACGCAATACATTTTTTTTTTCTTCCTCCACCTGCCACCAAAATAACATGACCAGTTTTGGGCATCCCCCAAAAGGGAGACAACTAAAAATGTGACGGCATCAATCACGTGAGGAGAAGGATGACGGAGGGAGCGTGGGGAAGGGGGGTGGGGGGCAGCGCCAGGGGGAGGTGGGGAGGGGGGGGGGCAGGACAAACGTCGCCCCCACAGCTCCTACTGATCCCCACAATCCCTGAGCAAATCCCTAGGATTGGCCTGATGGATGGATGGCCAAGAGTCGAGGACAGTGGCCACTAGCAGTGAACGCTCTGAGTCCCTGTGCCGATGTTGACTGTAGAGAATGGTTCTGATCGGTGATCAGTGTCAAGGTCAGTCTGTAAAGATCCCCATCCACCCCCACCCCTCCCCCCCTCCTTTCTCTTTCTGTCTTTCTGTCTTTCGTTCCTCGCTCTGTCCCACTTTTTTTCCCTGACTGTCTGTCTGCCTAGCTGGCTGGCTGGCTGTCTCTTTCTCTCTGTCTCTCTCTGTCTCTCTGTCCGTCTCTGTGTCTCTGTCTCTTTCTCTCTGTCTGTCACTCTCTCTCTCTGTCTGTCTGCCTGTCTGTCTCTATCTCTCTTTCTCTCTTTCTCTCACTCTCTCTCTCTCTCTCTCTCTCTCTCTCTCTCTCTCTCTCTCTCTCTCTCTCTCCCTCAATCTCTTTCTTATTCTATGTATCATTTCTTAATCCCGACTCAGACTATGCATGTGGCTGAGAAAATACAGAGAGAGAAGGGGAGACAGAAAGAAAGAGAGACAGAGAGAGAAAGACAGACAGACAGAGAGACGAAGACAGAAAGTGAGAACAATAATTCTTTATGAATTCGTGCTGATTTATCGAACATTAAATTGAAGGGACGTCAGCAAAGATCATTGACAAACGAGTTTGATTTTTATCATTTTAAATCCTCTCGTATTAAGCAAAGAAAGAAAGAAAAGAAGAAAAAAAAAACCGCAGAAAATTAATAACATTGTGCCATAAAATTCTCACCCAAAAATCGGGGTAAACCCTTTAACGTTCCTTGGGGAGAAAATTGTATAGCTGCTATTTGGAGCGGTCGTTTACTTGCACTGGGAACGAATGTCTCCCGATACCGCGGTGTGGAACACACACACACACACACACACACACACACACACACACACACACACACACACACACACGCACGCACGCACGCACGCACACACACACACACACACACACACACACACACACAGAGAGAGAGACAGAGACAGAGAGACAGAGAGACAGAGAAGAAGAAGAAGAAGAAGAAGAAAAAACAGACTTCGATTAAACTTCTTCCCTTATCTCTTTACAACATGTGTCGCCAAATCAAGATTTTTAGAAACCACTTTCGTTTTGACTGTTTATCTTCATATCACCTCATCACACATAAGCCAGAGTGTGAGATAGATAGATAGATACATACATACATAGACAGACAGACAGACAGACAGATAGATAGATAGATGTATGGATAGATAGATAGATAGATAGTCAGACAGAGAGGGGGCTGTATCTACCTCTGAATTTGTCTGTCTGTCTCTGTCTCCTTCTCTTTCTCCCTCTCAGTCTGCTATTTGCTCTCTCTCTCTCTCTCTCTCTCTCTCTCTCTCTCTCTCTCTCTCTCCCTCTCTCTCTCTCTCTCTCTCTTTCTCTCAGTCTGCTCTCTGTCTCTCTCTCTGTCTCTCTCTCTCTCTCTGTCTCTCTCTCTCTCTCTGTCTCTCTCTCTGTCTCTCTCTCTCTCTCTCTCTCTCTCTCTCTGTGTCTGTCTCTCTGTCTGACTGTCTGTCTTTCTGTCTGTCTCCTTCTTAGTCTGCCATCTCTCTCTCTTTCCCCCTCCACCCCCCCGACCCCCCCCCCCCCCCCCCCTCCCACACACACACACACATCCTCCCCTCTCTCTCTCTCCCTCTTTCTTCTCTTCTCTCGCTCTTTCAACGATGTCTCTTTTTTTTTTTTCTTCATAAACGAAACTAACTCAGACCATCAACGCCGCCAAACGCAAGTGGCTGGTTGTCCCATTGTCTCCATCTTGAAAAGAGTTTGCAAACAGCCCTTTTTGGTAGACAGTGCCCAGGCTGATTTACACTGACAGCTGCTCAGTGACTGTGTCTGTTCCTCCAGTGTGGGTCACTGACTTCATCGTGGTTTGCTCTCTTGTCTCTCTTTGCGAGGTGATAGCTGGTTACAGCGGCTTTGGCTTTCTTCACAGGTTCCGACGCTCTCATGATCTTCTCGGCCGGTTTCTGATTTACGGTGCGTACATTGTCCTTAATTAAAGACAACACGTCCTTACACACACACACACGCACGCACGCACGCACGCAAACAAACAAAGAAACAGAAAGTTCGTTGCAGGCATATTTAAATGAAGTCATTATTACAGGTTCTAGATTTCATCTCTCTCTTTCTTTCTTTCTTTTGACAGGCAAGTCAGAAAGCGTTGGAAACTGATACATAGTTTCATTGCCGCAATGTTAAACACCTGGTGGGTACTCTGAGCTTACAATTCTTATAAGTATTTGCTACCGCCGCAAAAAAAAAAAAAAAATGCTTATGAAGGACTGCTATCAAATGATACTTCTATGCCCAAAAGAAGACATTCAAATATTCAACACTATAACTTGATAAGAAAACGCAAATATGTTTCAAATAACAATTAGCATTTAAATAAATCAGTTGTGCAAATTTGATAACGTACTTATAGCTAACAAATTCCATGTGCTTCCTATGCACAAAAAACCAACAAACAAAAGAAAA
Source organism: Babylonia areolata (assembly GCF_041734735.1). NCBI lineage: Eukaryota > Metazoa > Mollusca > Gastropoda > Neogastropoda > Buccinidae > Babylonia > Babylonia areolata. The sequence continues at coordinate 28,933,320 of NC_134882.1, read as the reverse complement.
CCGACTTTGGAGACAAATATGTTTCATGCACACGCTTGTTTCGGAAATCATTATACTTTGTGCGTTCCATTATAAAATAGAACTCATCCCCAATCACAGCCATATTACAAACCTTGCATAACCGCAACTCTCGTGGTGTGCCACTACGTCTCCCTCTTTCTATTTCCAACTCAAGATTACTAAGCATAATTCATCAAAAGCAATGACTGCACACCAGAGCGACTGAACGTCTTTAGAAACGAACTTCATGTTCAAACATAATATTAATTAAATCAGGTGTTCCATATCGAAATTTTTTGTATTGCAAATCAGACAACAGTTTTATCCAAGCAACAAGTACATCGATTACTTTCTACTTTGAATAAAAGCCCATTGGTAATAAATATTGTATAAAATAAACTCGTCGCAGTTCACATACCCTTCATTCTAATGTTGTTAATATTGGCACTCTTCAAATATCAATATATTTCAGAGAAAAAGAGAGGGGGTAAAAAAAAATGGCCCAGTGGATATAAACTGGCTTAGGCCGAACTTTACCCCGGGTATGATGTAGCCCAGGCTAATTTATACGGGGGTATATTCTGGCCTAGGCCAGTTCTTACGGGGGTAAACTCTGGCCGGGGTAAGATCTGGCCTGTTACACCAGGACCTTCAGATTGAACGTCCAACGCTTTAGTCACTCGGCTATTTGCCGATAAATTCAAGAAATAAAAGAACCTCTTTGACCCAATGCTGCCACTAGCTTGGCGCAGAAACTGTCTACAGGAAGTCCAGTCTAGCACTAACAGACGGCTTTTCATGTGGCGAGGGTTCCATCGTCAGCTGCAGACTGTCAGAAAACAGCTGGAAGGAGGGGAGGGAAAGAAGACAGCATGACTGAGCGTTTGTGGAAAGTTGTTCACGCCGCCCCTTCCTCTGTCTGGCGACTGTTGTCTTGGTGTGGAGACTGTGTGTGCCTTGACAACTGTGTCACTGTAGCCATTGTTTCTAACTCCAAACTTCTTCTTCGTCTTCTCCTCCTCCTCCTCCTCCTGCTCCTCCTTATCATCCTCCCCATCCTGCTCCTCCTCCTTCTTCTTTTCCTTCTTCTTCTTCTTCTTCTGCTCCTCCTCCTCCTCCTGCTTCTTCTTCTTCTTTTCTTCCTCTTCTTCTTCTTCTTCTTCTTCTTCTTCTTCTTCTTCTTCTTCTTCTTCTTCTTCTTCTTCTTCTTCTTCTTCTTCTTCTTCTTCTTCTTCTTCTTCTTCTTCTTCTTCTTCTTCTTCTTCTTCTCCTCTTTCTTCTTCTTCGTCTCCTCCTCCTCCTCCTCCTTATTCTTCTTCTTCCCCTCCTCCTCCTCCTTATTCTTCTTCTTCTCCTCTTCCTCCTCCTCCTCCACTCCTCCTCCTCCTCCTCCTTCTTCTTCTTTTTTTCCCCTCCTCCTCCTCCTCTTTCTTCTTCTTCTTCTTCTTCTTCTTCTTCTTCTTCTTCTTCTTCTTCTTCTTTTTCCCCTTCTCCTCCTCCTCCTCCCTCTTCTTCTTCTTCTTCTTCTTCTTCTTCTTCTTCTTCTTCTTCTTCTTCTTCTTCTTCTTCTTCTTCTTCTTCTTCTTCTCCTCCTCCTCGACCTCCTATTCCTCCTCCTCCTC
>NC_134882.1:28909198-28921698 GCF_041734735.1 Babylonia areolata | reverse complement strand
AGTGTTATAACCCTTCGCATTCCCCTAGGGAGATATCATTAACTGCTATTTGAAAGGGTCGTTTGCTTGCACTGGGGAATCAATGTCTCCCAATACCGATCCAGCGAAACACAAAAAACAGGCTTTGATTAAAGTATGTGGTGTAATCTCCATTCCACACGTGTGACCCCCTTTTTTTTCTTTCTTTTTTTTCTTTTTTTCCCCTTTATTTCTTTTTTTTTTTCTTTTTTTTTTCCTTTTTTTTCTTTTTTTTCTTTTTTTTTTCCCCCGCTGTGTTTTCTTCTTCTTTTGAAAATCATTTTCATGTTGACTGCCTCCCTTCTTTTCACCTCTCAGCCTCTTAATAAATTCAGCAAGAAATAGATAAGCTGTATCTGTCGTTAATTATCTTCTGCTTTATCTCGAGGGCCATCCTTTTCGTTACAGTCAATTTGCTCAATAAATGAGACATTGTGCGGCATCGTTTTTGTTTCATGCTTTCCTTATTAACAGAGAGACATTGTAGACAGAGAGAGACAGGAAGGCAGAGAGATATACAGACAGAGAGAGACAGGAAGGCAGAGAGACATACAGACAGAGAGAGACAGGAAGGCAGAGAGACATACAGACAGAGAGAGACAGGAAGGCAGAGAGACATACAGACAGAGAGACAGGAAGGCAGAGAGACATACACACAGTCAGGAAGGCAGAGAGACATATAGACAGAGAGAGACAGGAAGGCAGAGAGACATATAGACAGAGAGAGACAGGAAGGCAGAGAGACATACACACAGACAGGAAGGCAGAGAGACATATAGACAGAGAGGGACAGGAAGGCAGAGAGACATACACACAGACAGGAAGGCAGAGAGACATATAGACAGAGGGAGACAGGAAGGCAGAGAGACATATAGACAGAGAGAGACAGGAAGGCAGAGAGACATATAGACAGAGAGAGACAGGAAGGCAGAGAGACATACACACAGACAGGAAGGCAGAGAGACATATAGACAGAGAGAGACAGGAAGGCAGAGAGACATACAGACAGAGAGAGACAGGAAGGCAGAGAGACATATAGACAGAGAGAGACAGGAAGGCAGAGAGACATACAGACAGAGAGACATATAGACAGAGAGGGACAGGAAGGCAGAGAGACATATAGACAGAGAGAGACATACAGACAGAGAGACATATAGACAGAGAGGGATAGGAAGGCAGAGAGACATACAGACAGAGAGAGACATATAGACAGAGAGGGACAGGAAGGCAGAGAGACAAACAGACAGAGAGAAGCAGGAAGGAATGGAGCAAGAAAAGGAATACAAATAAGTATACGAAAGTATATTCAGATTAAGAGCTTGTCCCCACAGTGGAACGGGTTGCTACGATAGGACCTCGATGGTAAATCAAACAAAATATAATAGTTAATAAACACATTGTCTGTCCCATGTACTCTATTAATTTACAGAATCGGCATTGCGCAACTATTACGTTGCTTGTACATATAGTCATGTCAGACATAACACATTCAATCATCCGAGGGGTCTGTGTAGAGGAGAAGAGAGGACTGGCCGCACTGAGTGAGTTAAGAGCTTGTCCCCACAGTGGAACACCCCAATTATCCCCAAAAAATGTGTGGGTTTAACATTATCGGACATTATAAGAGCAAATATGTAAAGTTCGTTAGAACATGTCAACCTTAAAAGGAATCAGTCATTCATTCTTTCTGGTATGATCAAGTCTGCATTAATATACATTTAATAATTATAATTATGAGCTCAAAAGAATTGGGTAAATACGGAGCTGACCATAATCAATATCATTTGGTGTTTATCTATGTTTAAGAACTTTTTTTTCCCACCACAGCTTGCAAACGTGCATTTAAGAGAGATGAAGAGAGAGTACGAGAGAGAGAAAGGGAGAGAGAGAGAGCAAGGGAGGGAAAGAGAGAGGGGAGAGAAAGAGGAAGAGAGAGAGGGGAAGAGAGAGGGGGGAGAGAGGGGGGAGAGAGACAGGAAGAGAGAGAGAGGGGAAGAGAGAGAAGATGGAGAGGGGGAGATGGACGAGGGAGGGAGAGAGAGAGGGGGGGAGGGAGGAAGAGAGAGATAGAGAGGGGGGAGGGACAGAGGGAGAGGATAGAGCAAGGGGGGGGGGAGAGAGAGGGGGGAAGGGAGGAAGAGAGAGATAGAGAGGGGGAGGGACAGAGGGAGAGGATAGAACAAGGGGGAGAGAGAGAGGCCGGAAGGGAGGAAGAGAGAGATAGAGAGGGGGAGGGACAGAGGGAGAGGATAGAACAAGGGGGAGAGAGAGAGGGGGGAAGGGAGGAAGAGAGAGATAGAGAGGGGGGAGGGACAGAGGGAGAGGATAGAGCAAGGGGGAGAGAGAGAGAGAGGAAGAGAGGGGGAGAGAGGAGATTGAAGAGGGAGGGAGAGAGAGATAGAGAGAGAGGGGGGAGGGAGAAGAGAGAAGGAGGGAGAGGGAGAGAGAGCTAATGAGGAAGGAAAGAGGTAATCCTGTTTATGGTTTGATCTGGTTTTCTTTCAGGGTCATTTGCAAAGTGCAGGGAAGACTTAAAACAAAAAAAGAAAAAAAAAGAAAGAAATGAAACACCCTCTTTAAGCGAGCAAAGGGAGGCTCGGATTAATTAACAAGCCGCTATAAACTTAACACAAAACCACTGTTATAACACTTCACGTCCCCTGGGGCAGAAACTGTTAACCGCTATTTAGGAGGATCGATTATTTGCAACGTGAATGAATGTCTCCCAATACCGATCATTAAAACGAAAAAAAGAAAAAAAAAAAAAAAGGCTTCGATTAAAGCATATGGTCTAATCTCCTTTCCACCTGTGTGACCTTTGCTTTTTTTTTTTTTTTTTTTTGCTTTTTTTTTCTTTTTTTTTTGTGTGTTTCTTTATAATATTGTTATGATATTAGAATCCATTTCCATGTGGACAGTTTGCCTTCATATCGCCTAGTCAGCCCTCGTAAAACCAGCAAAAGGAAGAGAAGATGTATGTGTCGTTATCTTCTGCTTTGTCTAAAGTGTGTCAACCTTTTCCGGCTAATTCACGCAATGAATGAGAAAGGAGTTAATTGTGCTGCAGCATTTCGGGTTGTTGTTTTTTTCCTGCTTTTGTGTGTGTGTGTGTGTGTGTGTGTTTGTTTTGTTGTTGTTGTTGTTGTTGTTTTGTGTGTGTGTGTGTGTGTGTGTGTGTGTGTGTGTGTGTGTGTGTGTGTGTGTGTGTGTGTGTGTGTGTGTGTGTGTTTGTTTGTTTTTTGTTGTTTTTTTTTTGTTGTTGTTGTTTTTTTTTGTGTGTTTTTGGTTTTTTTGTTTGTTTTTTTGTTTTGTTTTGTTTGTTTTTCTTTCTTTGTCATCATCGTTGGTCATCATCAACATAGTCATTATCATTAACACCATCATAAACAATAGCATAGCCTTCTATTTCTTATAATCCTAATAACATGTATGATTGTGGTTCATGTTTCCTTGATGAGAAATTTTGAACTGCTATTTTGTAGGGATCATGAACTTACACTGGGAGTGAATGTTTCTTGGTGTAGTCATGCGCATGTTGGATCAGAACAGGCACCATACCGAACACCACCAAAGTGACTCAGCAGCAGTGCAGGGTCTCCTCTGGTGTATGGCCTCATGACGAGCTAACATCTGTAGTTCCCTGTGGACTACTGGCGCTGGGACTGCGGAAGACCAAACCAGGGAGAGTGGCGTTGTATAAGTGGATCGGGTTGAGCGGCGTGGGACTGGTGACAATAAAACAATGCCGATAATGGTTTCGGTTTAAAAAAATATATATATCCCGATCATCATCATCATCATCATCATCATTATCACCTTCATAATCATCATCATCGTTGTCGCCATCATCATCATCATCATCATTATCACCATCATAATCATCATCATCGTTGTCGCCATCATCATCATCATCGTTATCCGCTTCAACACCATTATCACAATGTACCGTCACTTTTGAATGAAGTGATGGTGAACGATATGAATACTGATATAGTGCCTATCCTTTTCCTGCGTTGAGCCCACTGACGGCTGCCATTGGGCGCTCATCATTGGTTTCCTGTGTCATTCAATCAGATTTCAGGCAGTTACACATACACACACAGACAGAGATGTAACATTTTACGTGTGTGACTGGTTTTTTTTGTATATTTACCCCCGTCATGTAGACAACCATACTCGGGGTGTGGCTGTTGGGTATGTTCCTGTTTCCATGACCCATCGAACGCTGACATGGATTACAGGATTACAGGATCTTTAACGTGCGTATTTGTTCTTCTGTGTGCGTATACACATAGAGGGAGTTCAGGCACTAGCAGGTCTGCACATATGCTGACCTGGAAATTTAAAAAAAAAAAAGAAAAATCACCCCGGGGCCCTCAGATTGAAAGCTCTACGCTTTAACCACTCGGCTATTGCGGTCATCATGAGGACCTTAAGGTCAGAAGAAGCCGGAGTCCTCCTCCAAGCTGATAATGATTTTGGTGGCCGTCGACAGGAGATCTAGCATGGTCTGGTGTACTGATCAGCGAAACACTATAAACGCCCATCCGGCAACATAGCTTGCCGTCTTGTGTCTTTTTCCACACGTGCCACCAGACCGGAATTTTTTTGTGTGTAATGTGCTTCCGTTTTCGTATCAACTGTTTGTTCCGCGTCATTTTGTCAGCCCTAGGTCTAACCCCCCACGCCCCCCCCCCCCCCACCCCACCTCCCCCAGTCCCCCTCCAAACAAAAGAAAAAGAAAAGAAGATCTATGTGTCTTTGCTTCCCTTCATTTTATTCTGAAGATTTCGTGAAGAGGGGTAGAGAGTAGAGAGTGCTTAAAATATAAATCATGATTTTATTTGTTTTCGCCGTCATCTTCGGATTCATTGTTATACATTGCTATCATTGCTGTTGACATGATAATTACCATCACTATAATTAATACGTTTTCTTTCTTTCTTTCTTTCTTTTTGTTGGGGTTTTGTTGTGTGTGTGTTGTTGTTGTTTTTGTTGTTGTTGTTGTTGTTGTTTTTGTTTGTTTGTTTTTGTTGGTTTTTTGTTTGTTTGTTTGTTTGTTTGTTTGTTTGTTTGTTTTCTGTTTATTTGTTTGTTTGTGGTTTGGTTTGTTTGTTTGTTTGTTTGTTTCACTTTACCCTTTTCCCCCACATTTCTTGTTTCCGTCCTTAATTTTTTTTGTAGTTGTTTATGGTTTCTTCTTCTTCTTCGTCGTCGTCGTCGTCGTCATCATCATCATCATCATCATCATCATCATCATCATCATCATCATCATCTTCTTCTTCTTCTTCTTCTTCTTCTACATAGAGAGCATGATGAAGCATGCTTTGACCATTATATCTCAAAGTCGCATGTTTCTATTCCGTACGTGTGACCGACCAGTTTCCACTCGCCAGAAAATGGACCTTGAAGTAGTAGCACGTGCACACAGACTGAGTGACTGGAACATAAAGGAACATTGTTCCCCGAGAATATTATTAAAGAAAAGATACCGACTCCATCAGCTTGCTATAGAAGATTAATAACCTCTACTTTTTTCCGTATAAAATTTGATGCGCTGAAGATGAAGTATAGTACAAATGTTACATGCATCTGTGGGAAGCAGTTCAGCTTGCATCATTGTTTGTTTCACTGTCAGCAGTCACGTACCTTCTTGCCCAAGTATTTCAAAGAGAATAATAATTCTGCAGATGATTTTTGTAAAGTTATTTCTGACGAGGTTCTTATGGTCGAACTTTTACAGGCATTAGTTCAAAGCCCTATTTCTACATTCCTTTAATGCACTCCAGAATTGTCTTAAAGGTTTCTGATTATTATCATTATCATTATTGAATTGTTACTGTTAAATGTAATTGCATGTTAGTTGTGCATTTTACGGTAGTTTTCTAGTTTACCTGTTCTGCCCCCCCCCCTTTTTTTTAACGTCTAGTATCACAGATAGTGAAGAGACTCTAAACTAAAGAACGCACTGAGTGACTAGGAAAGCTAGAAGGGGAATACATGAGTGATGAGGCGAAAGGACAGGAAAAGTGATGTGTGTGTGTGTGTGTGTGTGTGTGTGTGTGTGTGTGTGTGTGTGTGTGTGTGTGTGTGCGTGTGTGTGTGTGTGTGTCTGTCTGTCTGTCTGTCTGTCTGTCTGTGCGAGCACGCGCACGCACGTGCACGCGTATGCCCATTCGTGTTGCTAAGTGTTTTCTTCTCTTTGAGAAGAAGGTTCGTGCAGAATATTCTTATGCCGTCCTCCCTTCCACGTCCACACTTAGTTTACCTCTCACTATCTCTCTCTCTCTCTCTCTCTCTCTCTCTCTCTCTCTCTCTCTCTCTCTCTCTCTCTCTCTCTCTCTCTTTGAGTACCTCTCACTATCTCTTTGTCTCTCTCTGTCTCTCTTTGAGTCTACCTCTCACTATCTCTTTGTCTCTCTCTCTCTGTCTCTCTTTGAGTTTACCTCTCACTATCTCTTTGTCTCTCTCTCTGTCTCTCTTTGAGTACCTCTCACTATCTCTTTGTCTCTCTCTCTCTGTCTCTCTTTGAGTTTACCTCTCACTATCTCTTTGTCTCTCTCTCTGTCTGTCTTTGTGTCTACCTCTCACTATCTCTTTGTCTCTCTCTTCATCTCTCTGAGTCTACCTCTCATTATATCTTTGTCTCTCTACAGGCTGTCAGTTGTGAAAATAACTGAATGAAAATCTGTAGGTTAAGGAAATTCCACTTTCCTGCATGCATGGCTTGTTCATGTTTTCGTGTTTCCTTAATAGGCATTCTACATTGTTCTTTTTGTTTCTAGGGGCCGGAGGGCTATGGAATAAAATTATGTTATTGTTCTTGTTCTTGTTCTTTGAGTTTACCTCTTATTATCTCTTTGTCTCTCTCTCTGCCTCTCTTTGAGTTTACCTCGTATTATCTCTTTGTCTCTCTCTCTCTGCCTCTCTTTGAGTTTACCTCTCACTATCTCTTTGTCTCTCTCTCTCTCTCTGCCTCTCTTTGAGTTTACCTCTTATTATCTCTTTGTCTCTCTCTCTGCCTCTCTTTGAGTTTACCTCTCACTATCTCTTTGTCTCTCTCTCTCTCTGCCTCTCTTTGAGTTTACCTCTCACTATCTCTTTGTCTCTCTCTCTGTCTGTCTTTGTGTCTACCTCTCACTATCTCTTTGTCTCTCTCTTCATCTCTTTGAGTCTACCTCTCACTATCTCTTTGTCTCTCTCTCTCTCTGTCTCTCTCTTTGAGTTTACCTCTCACTATCTCTTTGTCTCTCTCTCTGTCTGTCTTTGTGTCTACCTCTCACTATCTCTTTGTCTCTCTCTTCATCTCTTTGAGTCTACCTCTCATTATATCTTTGTCTCTCTACTGGCTGTCAGTTGTGAAAATAACTGAATGAAAATCTGTAGGTTAAGGAAATTCCACTTTCCTGCATGCATGGCTTGTTCATGTTTTCGTGTTTCCTTAATAGGCATTCTACATTGGGTTTTTTTTTGTTTCTAGGGGCCGGAGGGCTATGGAATAAAATTATGTTATTGTTCTTGTTCTTCTTCTTTGACTTTACCTCTTATTATCTCTTTGTCTCTTTGTCTCTCTCTGCCTCTCTTTGAGTTTACCTCTCACTATCTCTTTGTCTCTCTCTGCCTCCCTTTTCCCTCCCCCCCCCCCCCCCTCCCCCATCTCTCTCTCCCTTCATATTACAACACATATGAACCAAAAGACAAAATGAAAGAAAAAAAAAAAAAACGCATGATTAACTCTCATTCATTTCGTGTCTTTCATTGGAAGGGGGGTAAGGGGGGCATTGACAAAAATAATATTGATGACAAAAAGTCTGTGACTGCAATTAGTCTCATTCAGTTTCCCTTTCATACCTTTAAAAAGTGTGTGATTGCAATTAGTCAACACAATGGCAGTAGCGAACGACACACAGTTCAATTAATTTGTTCAGCTGCAGGAAACCTTTGTTCATTCATACAAAAACAGAATCTAGTGTAAAAAAAAAAAATATTTGTTTTCTCCAAAAGATCATTTGACACGAACTAGGCAATCTAAAATTTAAAAATGAAGCACAGAAATCACAGGAAAGAAAAGACAAAAAAAGGCAAGGCCTTCAAGACTGACTTGTGATACACACTTAGAAAATAGATATACAATCAAAAAGTCGTAAAAATGCGTTCTATATTTGATATTATAAAGCCCTGGATAAAACGAAGGCATAATAGCAGTTGGAACCAAACACATTCAGGTCGAGTATCAGTATCAATATCAGTAGCTCAAGGAGACGTCACTGCGTTCGGTCAAATCCATATACGCTACACCACATCTGCCAAGCAGATGCCCGACCAGCAGCCTAACCCAACGCGCTTAGTCAGGCCTTGAAAAAAAAATTAATTAAAATAATAAAAAGAAAGATTTTTTTAAAAAAAGGCAAGGCCATCAAGACTCACTTAGAAAATAGATATACAAAAGAAAATCCAATAAAATTTTAAAAAGTCAGGTCGAGAATAAATAGACTTACTCACAGAACTCAAGCGCATCTACCAAACGATTTAAAAATTAATATTTTAATTTGTTTGTTTGTTTAGCGTGATAAATCGATCACGATATTCGAGGTGATTACGCCGTTCAAATCATGTTATTTTTTGGTATATCTCGATTATTAAAAAAAAAAAAATAAAGTCTGCGGTACAGGAGACGTTGTCAATGTCTGGAGCACCCCACAACTACATATGTAGCCAAATCTGCGGAGATCTGTTGTTCGACAGGCTCAGTCACAGCAAACGACAACCCAGTCCATTCAGTTTCAGGTTTTTTGTTGGGTTTTTTTTTTTTTTTTTTGTTTGTTTTTTGTTGTTTGTTGTTGTTGTTGATTAATTGATATCGAATCTGGGAACTTTCAGGCAGTGTTGTTGTTTTTGGGTTTTTTTGGTTTTTGTTTTTTTGTTTTTTTCTTTTTTGTAAACACAAACAGAAATCAGTATTAGCTATTAAAAAAAAAAAAGTTAACTAAACACACACACACACACACACACACACACACACACACACACACACACACACACACACACACACACACACACACACACAAAGCAAACGCATGAAACACATCACATTCAAGTATGTCTCTCAGTCCAACCACTTATTGCTAGGTGGTGGACCCGGAATGATGGTAATTGAATTAAGTTCCATCCATCCTCATTTCAGTCCAAGTTGTCGATGATTTCCACCAAAATCGCCACCCTCCCCCCCACCCCCCCCTCGCCCCCCTCCCCCCCCCCCCCCCCCACACACACACACACACACTCCAACCTTCCCCACACCCCTCCCCTAACCTTTCCACCCATTGCACCCCCTACCCCAACACCACCCCCTATCCATCGTATCTTTTGTTCTTTTGTTTGCTTTTGTTTTTCAGTCCTGCTGTGTAATCCTATACTGCTATATGGTTCTTTGCTCTATCTCTCTCTCTCTCTCTCTCTCTCTCTCTCTCTCTCTCTCTCTCTCTCTCTCTCTCTCTCTCTCACTCCACACACACACACACACACACACACACACACGAATTCATCTATATACATGTATGTATGTACGTATATATACATACATATATATATATATATATATATATAGAGAGAGAGAGAGAGAGAGAGAGAGAGAGAGAGAGAGAGAGAGAGAGAGAGAGAGAGAGAGAGAGAGAGAGAACAAGAACAGGGAAAGAAGGAAGGAACAACAACAACAACAACAAAAACAACAACAACAACAACAAAAAACTGCGAAGTTGATCGCCTGGGTGCATACCTTTTCCGTCTCCTCTATCTGTCTGTCTGTCTGTCTCTCTGTCTCTGTCTCTCTGTCTCTCTCTCTCTCTCTCTGTCTCTCTCTCTCTCTCTCTCTCTCTCTCTCTCTCTCTCTCTCTCTCTCTCTCGTTCGTTTTAATTTAGATTCATTCACGCGATGGTGTTATTGCGCAATTCTTCTTCTTCTTCTTCTTCTTCTTCTTCTTCTTCTTCTTCTTCTTCTTCTTCTTCTTCTTCTTCTTCTTCTTCTTCTTCTTCTTCGATCAATTTGGTTCCCTTGTCCTTATTTTCGACATTCACACAAAACAAAGTGAAGATTCAGGGGCTTTTTATTTCCGTTGCGTCTTCTGTGACGTCAGTATCTTCTTCTTCTTCTTCTTCTTCTTCTTCTTCTTCTTCTTCTTCTTCTTCTTCTTCTTCTTCTTCTTCTTCTTCTTCTTCTTCTTCCAATTTATTATCTTGGATCCAGTTGTACTGTAAAAGGATTTATCCAAAGCAAATATACAAAGATTAATCAGTGTTCAATATAATAGGCACATTTGTGACACTATAATACTTAATGATTTCAATATGTAGAAAGCATTTCCTGGCCACGTAGTATCGTCTGATTTAAAAAATAGTTGTTGTTGTTTTTTTATTCATTCAGGTAATGATAATCATAACGAAGAACGTTTTGAAACATTGACTTTGCAGACAAGATTTTGTTGATGATTCTCTGCATTCTATAAAGACCCGACAGTAAACGTAAGTGTAGGCTGAAGACAAAAAAAATCGTTTTTAACAAAACCTAACATCTACCCACTTATTTATGTTATATGCTGATATATTGGCAAATAAAATGAAAGAAGAAACAGGCATTTACAAAAAAAAAGTGTTACGGCGAAATTATGCTTAAGATAAGCCAGTTTACTGAAACCACATAAAAAAAAGAAAATAAAAATCACATACATACATACATCCATGCACATAACGTGGGCACGTATATATATATATATATATATATATATATATATATATATATATATATATATATATATATATATATATATATATATATATATATATATATATATATATATATATATATACCATCTTCTCTGCGTGTCCTCACTAATCTCAGTAAAGCCATAACTGCCGCGTCAGGAAAAGGCCAGAAGGCACGCTCCCCATCTTGAAGAAGTGTGGCAATCAGCCACTTCCAGGCTGTTCCAGACTAATTTACAATAATGGCTTTTAACTTAGCCTTACTTTCAGCCACTGCTTCCTCTGGACCTCTGTGTGTGTGTGTGTGTGTGTGTGTGTGTGTGTGTGTGTGTGTGTGTGTGTGTGTGTGTGTGTGTGTGTGTGTGTGTGTGTGTGTGTGTGTATGTAAGTATGTGTGTGTGTGTGTGTGTGTGTGTGTGTGTGTGTGTGTGTGTGTGTGTGTGTGTGTGTGTGTGTGTGTGTGTGTGCATTCTTTAGTTTAGCGTTCTTTTACTATCAGTGATATTAGATGATTGAGAAAAAAAAGGGGAGGGGGGCGGAGGAGAGGGGAGGGGCAGGAGGGGGTGGGGGGCAGGGAAGAGAAAAAACAGAAAACTTAGAAAACTACCACAAAAAAAAAATAGCATAACTAACATGCAATTACATTTAACAGTAACAATTCAATCATGATAAGAATAATCAAAAACCATTAACACAAATGTGTGTGTGTGTGTGTGTGTGTGTGTGTCTCTGTGTGTGTGTGTGTGTGTGTGTGTGTGTGTGTGTGTGTGTGTGTGTGTGTGTTCGTTCTTTAGTTTAGCGTTCTTTCACTATCAGTGATATTAGATGATCTCTTTGTCTCTTTGGGGGGGGGGGGGGGAAGGGAGGGGCAGGGAAGAGGAAAACAGAAAAGGTATCATTATGCAAAAAATGCATAGTATCAGTCAGTATCAGTAGCTCAAGGAGGCGTCACTGCGTTCGGACAAATCCATATACGCTACACCACATCTGCCAAGCAGATGCCTGACCAGCAGCGTAACCCAACGCGCTTAAAAAAACAAAAAAATGCATAGCTAACATGCAATTATATTTAACAGTAACAATTCAATAATGATAATAAAAATAATCAGAAACCATTAACACAGTTCTGAAGTGTGTGTGTGTGTGTGTGTGTGTGTGTGTGTGTGTGTGTGTGTGTGTGTGTGTGTGTGTGTGTGTGTGTGTGTGTGATATTGGAGGGGTTTTGGTACTACCATATCGTCTGCTTTTTTTCTCTCTTTTTTGTGGTTTTTTATTTGTTTGTTTGTTTGTGCCCTTGGTCGCTACGTCCTGATTAATCAAAGTGTGGTGATGGTTATGATGGTGATGATGACTACAAGCACAATGGTAATCACTATGACGATAATGTCCACAACGAAGACGACGACGATGCCAACGACCATGATGCTCTGACGATGATGATGTCGACGACGATACTGATGATATTCACGTCAAATTAACCAGTCCTCTAAATCGTTTGAATCATTTTGTCTGGACGACGGATGCAATAGCCGAGTGGTTCAAGTTTTTGACTTTCAATCAGATGGCCTCGGGTTCCAATCTCTGGAACGGCGCCTGGTGAGTAAAAAGGGTGGAGATTTTTCCGATCTCGCAGGTCAGCATATATGCCAAATACACACACACACACACACACACACACACACACACACACACACACACACACACACACAAACACACACACTTCG
>NC_134882.1:28899198-28901698 GCF_041734735.1 Babylonia areolata | reverse complement strand
AGGGGGAGACAATATCGGCGGCTGAGCCGTGACTCGAACCAGCACGTTCAGATTCACTCGCTTCCAAGGCGGACGCGTTACCTCCAGGCCATCACCCCACTTATATATATATATATATATATATATATATATATATATATATATATATATATATATATATATATATATATATATATATGTGTGTGTGTGTGTGTGTGTGTGTGTGTGTGTGTGTGTGTGTGTGTGTGTGTGTGTCCCCTTTATCGATAAAATTTGACACACTTGCTCAGAAAATGACTTTCAATGAAACAACTTCAGGTCATACCGCCCAGCCAACCGTTAACGCCTGCACCCGGGCTTTTTAAACAACATAGTACCCACTTTGTTTTCTATTGCACGTTGAAAGGAAAATAATATGCATGCATGATAGCATCCATTCTTCTCAGAACACAAAGCACGAGCAAAGAGAAAAATTCTATAGTCAGTTTCTTAGATATTTTTTTTTTCTTTTTTGTATGTTGGCCATAAGCCAGTGAGCAATGGGTTTCATTTTGTAGGTCGGGTCGATATCCTCAGGATCCGTTTTTCCACCCTTTGACATTGGGATATATAGGCAGAGCAATCATTGATTTTAGTCACATTGCACGATATTGGTGGTAATCAGATAAGTATACAGGCCTTTCGGATTACCCTGTCGTACACCTATTTGTGTTGTCCCTTTCTGGTAATGTTATCAATGATTATTGTTATGTCATTTTGTCTGCAATGAATGGAATGAGTGTGTGCTTTGGAGAAGATTCCTACAAAGTCGTTAGTGGGAATACTTAGTATTTGTATTTGTATTTCTTTTTATCACAGCAGATTTCTCTGTGTGAAATTGGGGCTGCTCTCCCCAGGGAGAGCGCGTCTCTATACTACAGCACCACCAATTTTTTGGTATTTTTTCCTACTTGCAGTTTTAATTGTTTTTCCTATCGAAGTGGATTTTTTCTACAGAATTTTTGCCAGGAACAACCCTTTTGTTGCCGTGCGTTCTTTTACGTGCGCTAAGTGCATGCTGCACACGGGACCTCGGTTTATCATCTCATCCGAATGATTAGCGTCCAGACCACCACTCAAGGTCCAGTGGAGGGGGAGAAAATATCGGCGGCTGAGCCGTGATTCGAACCAGCGCGCTCAGATTCTCTCGCTTCCTAGGCGGTCGCGTTACCTCTAGGCCACTATAGTATTGTATGCGTCTGTCTCGAAAGACATGAATTTTCTTATATCATCATTTTAAATTTCTTTTTTCTTTTCTTTCTCGTTTTAATGTATTTGTTTGCTTGTTCTTTTTCTTCTCTCGCTCTCTCTTTTTTTTGGGGGGAGGGGGTGCGGGGGGGACGGGAGGGTGGTTATCTTTCCTTGGCACATTTTTTTTGGAACAAATTCCATTTCCACATACATCTTTGCAAATGAACATAGCTAGTGATAAGGTGCGCCTTCCACAGTTTCTCACCGCTATTGCTGCGACTTTAAAAGGCAATAAGGAAACTGAACATTAAAAAAAATTAATAATAATAATAAATAAATAAATAAATAAACAAATAAAAACAGATCAAGAATAAGAATGCAGTCCCCTTTAAGGGCATGGTTGCACTAAGTCTGTTGGTTTGTTTACTCTCTCTCTCTCTCTCTCTCTCTCTCTCTCTCTCTCTCTCTCTCTCTCTCTGAGAACACTTGGCTTTAATGCCAATAAAAGATGGTTTGAAACTGACACATCAACACAGACTTCCCTGACCAGTATGTAACTTAGCTATTAAAGACGAAAACCAGTTCGTGTTTGAGTGTACATCTTATGAGTTGATTCGTAAAAAAAATGTATTCATTTTGAGAAACAGGTGGTAGAAAGAGAAGGCATGGTAATGTTGCTTAGGTCGAATGATGAAGATTTAAATCTCTCCATACGAACGGCGAAAGAGACGACGCTAACAGCGTTTCACCCCAATTACCATCATCAAAATACTGCAAGCGGAAGGCTCTTATACTGAAGAGGTAAATGTTGACAAAGAATACCACAATTCTGACGACGGAAGCTAAAGGTTGGGTCATTGAGACACCCACTGGACATCCGAGGGGTCTGTGTAGAGGAGAAGAGAGGACTGGCCGTACTGAGTGAGTTAATAAAATCATTGGCTAAACATATTTCTGAAGCATGGGATTTTCGTAAGAAAAATATAAACAGTAGTTCAGATGCCCAAACATGAAAAAAAAACCCACAAAATTAATATTAACTATTAGTAGTCACTCTCGTAATTTTTCTTAATATTGTAGGAATGTCATTTGTTGATAATTTGATGCATACTTATGAATGTGTATACGTGTATGTAAGAAAATTCATTATGGATGATCGAGCTGACAGGTGTTATCAGCTGTTTCATGTTGGTCTATTTTTCTGTAATTACGCTAATTGTGCATGCGTTCAGATTTTCAATTTACATTTTGTTTGTTTGTTTGTTTGATCTTATATCTCTTGAAATTGTAT
>NC_134882.1:28866698-28889198 GCF_041734735.1 Babylonia areolata | reverse complement strand
AAATATATCCCTCTTTTTACCCAGCTTGATTCAAAGTACCAAAAGCATTGTGACAAGAAACGTCGCAATGTTTATTTTTCATGACTTACATTTACAACAGAGAGCAGAAAGTTTTCAGTCTTGGATGAAAGACATGTTTCTAATTTACCCTTAGCTTCTTATTTAATTTGGTTATACTAATCAGTTTATTCTTTTTTGTTGTTGTTTATCCAACTCATGGTTTGGTTTTTATACATACATACATACATACATATATGTACACACACACACACACACACACACACACACACACACACACACACACACACACACACACATATATATATATATATAGAGAGAGAGAGAGAGAGAGAGAGAGAGAGAGAGATGTGTGTGTGTGTGTGTGTGTGTGTGTGTGTGTGTGTGTGTGATTGTGTGTGTGTGTGTGTGTGTGTGTGTGTGTGTGTGTGTGTGTGTGTGTGTGTGTGTGTGTGTGTGCGTGTGTGTGCAACCATATGTATACAGATCGGTGGCCTTACATTAAAACAGTTCTGAGTTCTGAGTTCTCTCGGGACTCAATGATTTTCGTCACTGGTAGGCTCAGTACGTGGGGTCTGGCGACTGTTGAACAACAGCACTGACTTGACTTAGCTGCAAAGGCTAAGCCTCTTGCGGTATGTGCATTTGTATTTTGTATCACTCATTTGGTCGCAAACAGATTTCTTTGTGTGAAATTCGGGCAGCTCTCCCCAGGGAGAGCGCGCCGCTAGATGACAGTGCCACCCATTTATTTTTGTATTTTTTTCTGCCAGTAATTTTATTTGTTTTCCTAGCGAAGTAGATTTTTCTACACAATTGTAACCAGAGACAACCCTTTTTGTTGCCGTGGGTTATTTCACGTGCGCTAAATGCATGCTGCACACGGGACCTCGGTTTATTGTCTCATCCGAATGACCAGCGTCCAGAGCAACACTCCAGGTCGATTGGAGGGGGAGAAAATACTGGGAGACTGCTGGTGTGATTCGAACCAATGCGCTCAGATTTTGTTGCTTCCTAGGAGAGATGCGTTACCTCTCTTGGCCATCACTCACAGTGACTTAACATGGATCTATCCGTGGGGCAGCCTGAGTATGAGAGCGTTGAGACTGCACTCACCGAGCACGGGGGTGTGACTGCGCATTGGGGATTCAGGATGTTGGAGTGGCGTGTGTGTGTGTGTGTGTGTGTGTGTGTGTGTGTGTGTGTGGAGAGAGAGTGAGAGAGAGAAAGTAAGAAGAAGAAGAAGAAGATGATGATGATGATGATGATGGTGATGATGATGATGATGACGATGATGATGAGTGGCTTAGACAATGACCAGTAAAAAGGACGCACTTTGTGTGTGTGGTGTGTGTGTTTCGTTTCGTGGTTACTTTTTGATGTCAGTGAAAAAAAAAATGATTAGAAGTGATATTACGCAAACAGTGTTTAAATCTGCATTAAAGACTCTGTGTGTGTGTGTGTGTGTGTGTGTGTGTGTGTGTGTGTGTGTGTGTGTGTGTGTGTGTGTGTGTGTGTGTGTGTGTGTGTGTGTGTGTGTGTGTGTGTCTGTGAGTGTGTGTGTGTGTGTGCATGTGTGTGTGCGTGTGCGCGTGCGCGCGCATGTGTGTATAAATGCCATACATGTTGCAGGGAAAGTGGAACTGAAAAAACAAGAACAAAAAAACAACAACCGAAAAAAAAACCAAAAAAAAAAAAACAGAAATCCAAGCGAGCTGCTGCTGGCGATAGGACAAAGGGCTTCCAGCACTGAAGACATAGCTTGAAACAATTACCCTCAAGTTGGTATGTATGTCTATGATCTGAGCAGAAGGGGGAAAGGAGGGGAGGGGGTGGGCAGGGAGGAATGTGTGTGTGTGTGTGTGTGTGTGTGTGTGTGTGTGTGTGTGAGTGGAGAGAGAGTGAGAGAGAGAAAGTGAGAAGAAGAAGAAGAAGATGATGATGATGATGATGATGACGATGATGATGAGTGGCTTAGACAATGACCAGTAAAAAGGACGCACTTTGTGTGTGTGGTGTGTGTGTTTCGTTTCGTGGTTACTTTTTGATGTCAGTGAAAAAAAAAATGATTAGAAGTGATATTACGCAAACAGTGTTTAAATCTGCATTAGAGACTCTGTGTGTGTGTGTGTGTGTGTGTGTGTGTGTGTGTGTGTGTGTGTGTGTGTGTGGATCTGTGAGTGTGTGTGTGTGCATGTGTGTGTGTGCGTGTGCGCGTGCGCGCGCGTGTGTGTATAAATGCCATACATGTTGCAGGGGAAGTGGAACTGAAAAAACAAGAACAAAAAAACAACAACCGAAAAAAACACCAAAAAAAAAAAAACAAAAACAGAAATCCAAGCGAGCTGCTGCTGGCGATAGGACAAAGGGCTTCCAGCACTGAAGACATAGCTTGAAACAATTACCCTCAAGATGGTGTGTATGTCTATGATCTGAGCAGAAGGGGAAAAGGAGGGCAGGGGGTGGGCAGGGAGGAATGTGTGTGTGTGTGTGTGTGTGTGTGTGTGTGTGTGTGTGTGTGTGTGTGTGTGTGTGTGTGTGTGTGTGTGTGTGTGTGAGTGGAGAGAGAGTGAGAGAGAGAAAGTGAGAAGAAGAAGAAGAAGATGATGATGATGATGATGGTGATGATGATGATGACGATGATGATGAGTGGCTTAGACAATGACCAGTAAAAAGGACGCACTTTGTGTGTGTGGTGTGTGTGTTTCGTTTCGTGGTTACTTTTTGATGTCAGTGAAAAAAAAAATGATTAGAAGTGATATTACGCAAACAGTGTTTAAATCTGCATTAGAGACTCTGTGTGTGTGTGTGTGTGTGTGTGTGTGTGTGTGTGTGTGTGTGTGTGTGTGTGTGTGTGTGTGCATCTGTGAGTGTGTGTGTGTGTGCATGTGTGTGTGTGCGTGTGCGCGTGCGCGTGCGCGCGCGTGTGTGTATAAATGCCATACATGTTGCAGGGAAAGTGGAACTGAAAAAACAAGAACAAAAAAACAACAACCGAAAAAAAAAAAAAAAAAACACCCAGAAATCCAAGCGAGCTGCTGCTGGCGATAGGACAAAGGGCTTCCAGCACTGAAGACATAGCTTGAAACAATTACCCTCAAGTTGGTATGTATGTCTATGATCTGAGCAGAAGGGGAAGAGGAGGGGAGGGGGAGGGGGTGGGCAGGGAGGAATGTTTCTATCATGACGACAGACTCACTGAACTTAGCACACAATGCAGACGGGAAGGCGTTGCTGAATGGGATACATACAATCGCACATACATACATATATGATATATATATATATATATATATATATATATGTATGTATGTATGTATTGAGAGAGAGAGAGTTATATATATAACTCTCTCTCTGTATGTATGTATATATATTTTTGTATATACATAATTATGTTGTTGTTGTTGTGTGTATGTGTGTGTGTGTGTGTGTGTGTGTGTGTGTGTGGAGAGAGAGAGAGAGAGAGAGAGAGAGAGGGAGAGAGAAGAAAAAGAAGAAGAAGAAGAAAATGGTGATCATGATAATGATGATGATGATGGTGATGATGATGAGTGGCATAGACAATGACTCAGAATACCACTAAAAAGGACACACTTTGTTATATCATCAGCATCAGCATCATCAGCATCATCATCATCAGCAGCAGCAGCACCATCTTCATCATGACCATCATCATTATCGTCATCACCACCACTACCATCATCATCATCATCATCATCATTATCAATCAATCAATCATTCATCCATTCATTGATTTATTATACGTGCGTGTTTGTGTGCATATGTGTGTGTGCATGTATGTGTGTGTGTGTGTTTCTGTGTGTGCGCACGATCACACATGTGTGTGGGAGGTGGGGGTGGGGAGGGGGGATAGGGGGGGCATAGGTGTGTGCGCGTGTGTTCGAGTGTACGTATGTGTGCGTTTATATGCAAATGCTGGGGAGTTGGGGAGGGGTGGGGGTTTATTTTTGTTACTATTAATGCAGGTCTTCGAAATCAGTTATTTCCAAAGAAATACTTTATCCAAATGTTTTTATCTTCAGTTCATTGTCTTTCGTTTTCTGGTTACTTTTTAAAAAATTGTTTACAAGTGATGTTACACAAACAGTGTAATTTCCTGTAATTGTATTTAGTTGGGTTTTTTTCAAATTTCACCCTCATTTCACCCTCATTTGCCCAGTTTTCCCCAACCCACCATTCATTCACATCTCCCACCCCTTCTAACCGATAATACTCAAATGTATTCATAAATACTTTAACAAAATGTCTTCAATCACCGATATGTGTGACGGGACATTAAACAAAATGCCTCCTCCTCCACAAACAGTGTTTAAATCGGGATTGAAGACTCTATGTGTGTGTGTGTGTGTGTATGTGTGTGTGTGTGTGTATGTACGTGTGTGTGTGTGTGTGTGTGTGTGTGTGTATGTGTGTGTGTGTTTGTGTATGTATGTATGTACGTGTGTGTGTGTGTGTGTGTGTGTGTGTGTATGTATGTACGTGTGTGTGTGTGTGTGTGTGTGTGTGTGTGTGTGTGTGTATGTGTGTGTGTGTTTGTGTATGTATGTATGTACGTGTGTGTGTGTGTGTGTGTGTGTGTGTGTGTGTGTGTGTGTGTGTGTGTGTGTGTGTGTTCGTTCTTTAGTTTAGCGTTCTTTTACTATCAGTGATATTAGATGATTGAGAAAGAAAAAAAAAGGGGGGGGGGCGGAGGAGAGAGTGTGTGTGTGTGTGTGTGTGTGTGTGTGTGTGTGTGTGTGTGTGTGTGTGTGTGTGTGTGTGTGTGTGTGTGCGTAAAAGACAGACAGACAGACAAATTTATATATACAGATAAACAGACGGACAGACAGACAAGCAAGGCGCAGTGCAACGTATCACATTGGTGAACGTACTCAAAAAACAAAAAACAAAAAAAAACAAAAAAAAGCTATGTGCTTTCACCCATCCATTTTCTGCCTTCTTTCTTCAAAGACAGTGCTTTCAGGCCTGATACTGTTGTTCAGCAGTTCTTTTCGCGGCATCTCGCTTCTCAGATTATCAGAAATGTGAACATTATCCAGTCATTAAACGTGCTTGGTTTCATGCTACTTGTTTTTCTTGGTGGTTTTTTTTTTTTTTTTCGATCTCCGTGTTGTTGTTTGTTGTTGTTGTTGTTGTGGATTTACGAGCATACCTTTTTATATTTGTCTAGCATGTATATCTTGTGCCAGGTGAAATAAAAAAAAAAAAAAAACACAGACAACATATCAGTTTCATTCGACGAAACAGGGCTCTCCATATGTGGTTCTGTCTGTATGTCTGTCTGTCTGCCTCTCATCTCCTCCCCCCACCCACCCCCCTCCTTCTCTCTGTCTCTGTCTCTCTCTCACTGTATTTCTCTCTCTCTCTCTCTCTGTTTGCATCTGTCCCTTCCTCAATATATCTGTTCAAGCACTGGATGAAAAGAGAAAGCAGATATGCTTATTTTGGCACCCCAATAAATAAAAATAAAACTCTCTCTCTCTCTCTCTCTCTCTCTCTCTCTCTCTCTCTCTCTCTCTCTCTCTCTCTCCCTGCCAGGCTCCTTATTTGTGTCTCTCGTTCCGTGTCTTTGTATCAGAATGTACCCAAAATGTTTGCGCGCGCGCACGCACACACACACACACACACACACACACACACACACACACACACACACACACACACACACACGCAAACACACACACACACACACACACACACACACACACACACACACACACACACACACACACACACACACACACACACACACACACACACACACACACACAGCTCACAGGGGAACAAAGTCGAAACATCGTAGCATCACTTGTTTTCGAATCCCCTTCCCCCTTCTCTTCTCATCAGCTCAGTGTCAAAGGTCCTCCATTTAGAGCCCATGCCTCTGCTTCTCTCTCTCTCTCTCTTGCTCTGTGTCATTCCATTCCACGATTTTCTTTTTGCATACAGAGATTAGCTGGAGAAAGGATAACGAGGAAGAAGAGGAAGGAGAGAACATGTTTTCAGCAATGCGTGGAACGGAAAGACGTCATCAACAGAGCTCTTCATCACCCCCAGACGTTGACGGTACAGCACACTGTGTCATATTTGTCATACGCCCGGACGGGTCCCTTCCCTGATCAGTATGAAGATCAGTCAAACAAAATACCCAGACAGCTTCACGTTGGCAAGAAGTTCTTTCTTGCTCACTTGGATCGCTTAAAAGAGACTGTTTTACGGCCCGTGTGTACTGATGAAAGATGGAGATAATGTCTGGATGTGGTGTGAGGGGAGGTAGATGTGTGTTGTTCAGTGCAGACTGGGATCATATATCATTATTAACACACACTGCATGTAGTTGTTTTTGTTGTTGTTGTTGTTGTTTTTTCTCTCTCCACATAACTTGCATTGCTAAAAGGAGCCAAGTAGTGTAACATTCGGAATAAAGAAGAGCTTGGTCGGGGTGATGTGATGTCTTCTCTGCTTCAGAAATGTCACTGATTGACAACACGCGTTTCCATGTCCATTCCAGTCTGCAGGAATTCCTCCCTACCTGTCAAGGGAAATAGTAAAGAGGTGACTGTTCTCTGCAGACTGCTAACAGATCATCCCTTTCTCACCCAAATGCACGTCCTTAAAGGTGCAAAATCCCCATTATTTGTGCTGTGTGATGGATCTCAAACATCATCAAACATCTCCTTATTGACTGTTAAGGTCTGCAGGATATAGTCAGACACACGCATGCGTCTGTGGGCTTCATTGAGATAACGTTTCCACAATGCTCTGCCTTCACGAACGTTCTCTCCACATAACATGAATAGCTAAAGAGGAATTGAAATGAAATGAAATGAAATTATGGTGCTTAGAGCCTTGCCGACCACTAAGGCCATCTCAAGGCTATCGCCGCGTCAATAACTACTACAAGGATAAAAAAAAACAAAAAAAAACCAACCAATTAAAACGAATCACCACTTCAAACTTTCCACTCCAAAGTTTAAAAAAAACTTCCATAGTTTAAAACCTTCAACTCTGGTTAAAAATGTTCACTTCTTTTAAGAAGTCCATCAGCGCCCACGGAGGGACATCACGAAACAAAGTCTTCAAAGAAACCGCCGTGTAATGTCTGCGTCTAACGTCATGCAGATCCCAACAGTCAAGGAGCACATGTTTCACGGTGAGAGGCTCATCACAGGGAGCGCATCGAGGGGCCTCTTCCCCCTTCAACAAGTAAGAATGAGTAAAAAAAAAAAAATTGTGCCCCGCACGCAGTCTGCACAGCACAGACTCCTCCTTTCTGTTCTTCACCCCCGAAGGGAGGGTCTCTTTTAAAGAGGAATTGCATACACCTGTAACAAATAGGAGCATGGTGGGTCATGTTATTTTGTCTTTACAAATGTCACACGTTTCTACTGCAGGATTATTTCTGATTTATATTATTCATTTCTTATTCATATCTATATTTTCATTTCAGTTTATTTGTTGTTGTTCTTTACATTTTTTTAATACATTACCTGCCTTGCAAGGAATGAGTGTGTGAGTCGACATTTGCAATGCTTTACACAATGTTGTTTCCATGTCAAGTACTTGTACATGACGTGACAGTGCACCTTGCCAAACTTCTCCAATTGGAGATGATAAAGTGACGGGCGCAATAGCCGATTGGTTAAAGCGTTGGACTTTCAATCTGAGGGTCCCGGGTTCGAATCACGGTGACGGCGCCTGGTGGGTTAAGGGTGGAGATTTTTACGATTTCCCAGCTCAACATAGTATGTGCAGACCTGCTAGTGCCTGAACCCCCTTCGTGTGTATATGGAAGCAGAAGATCAAATACGCACGTTAAAGATCCTGTAATCCATGTCAGCGTTCGGTGGGTTATGGAAACAAGAACATTCTCAGCATGCACACCCCCGAAAGCGGAGTATGGCTGCCTACATGGCGGGGTAAAAACGGTCATACACGTAAAATCCCACTCGTGTGCATACGAGTGAACGTGGGAGTTGCAGCCCACGAACGCAGAAGAAGAAGAAGAAGAGATGATAAAGTTAGTCGTGTCTTTTCTGGGTAAAGGCTTGAATCCAATCAGTATCAGTTAGGCCATATCAGCTCCGTGAATGTCAGAAATAAAACTGCACAACATCTGAATATGCTGAACGAAAAAGAAAACGTTTTTGATGTGAATTAATTTCCTGGCACTATATTAGCAGCTGAAATCTCGAAAAAGGATCGCACCTACATTTCAACTAATACTATATTAATATTTCTTTCTATTTTATTTTTTGTAAAATGCACAAGCGTGTGGTGAAATGCTGACATTTAATCTACCATTCTTTCTTTTTTTTATTATCTTGATGTTTATCTTTTAATTGCTTTATGTATTCTTCTGTTCTAATTTCCTTTTTTTCTAATAAATCGGTTCATTTTATTAGTCCTTCTTTTTCTTCTGAAATCTTTTTCTTCAATGTAGCATAGGCTACTGTTTGGGATCTTATTTTCATGAGAACGAAATCAATATATACCTTATCTGAGACTGTAAGATCAATATTTATGAGATAATTCATTTTTCTTGTCTGTTTCTATGTCTTATTTTTCTGTGGAATAGTCGCAAAAAGTTTCCTTGTATTAGTTTATGTATTTCGTCAGTGAATTGGTCATCTTTCAGTAAGGTTCAGCTGAACTTCCAAAATATGCTACGTTTTATAATTTTACCAAATTTTAGTTTATTAATAACCATTGTGTTCTGAACTCTGATATAATACCTCTGCATCATCAACATTTAAAATAAAGTATTCTGATAATTTTAAAAAAATCTACTCTGTTCCAAGGCGAGCTTCCTCGCCTTGTAAAACTCTGGACCTGCGGATAATTTTCATCCCAGACATTAGTCAAACTAAATTCTGCAATCACATTTTCTGCAATCTCTTTTGCTTTTGAGTAATTTATATTGTTGTAATCGTCATAATTCAAAAATAGATTCAAATTACCTACTAGCACAAGGGCATGATTATCACACTTCCTTATTCTTTCCTTTAAATTTTCGTAAAATTCAGGACTATCTTTATTTGTAACACATACATTCATCAACAGAATATCTTTCTCCATAACTCTTAATGACATAGTAATAAATTTTCTATTTGTATCCCCTTGTACGTTATCTTATTCTTATTGTTCTTGTTCTTGTTCTACTTCTTCTTCTTCTAATTGGTGGTGGTTGTACCAACAGCAGCAGCAGCAGCAGCAGTAGTAGTAGTACCTTCTGATTCTCCTTTACCATCATCTGATTTAACATCATCACTGTCTTCTGATTCTATATTACCATCATAATCACCATGACCATCATGAACATTATCACCATCACCATCATCATCATTATTATCATCATCGAGTGCTTGGCAAAGGGATCAAATTCGAAATCTCTTGAACAATGCATTTTGTTTTTAGCTGCTTCCGAATGGAAAACTATTCCCCTCTGTGTGTTAGTCGTGAACGAGAGTTCTAAACGGTGATACATGATTTTTTTTTCCTGCCTTCTAATTCTTTTGTTTCCTTGCTGATATCAGTCATTGTCCATTCTGTGTTCGCTGTAGCCTGTATCATTGTAAAGGAATTTGGACGAGCGTATCTTCAGTGGTTTTTTTGTTTTGTTTTTGTTTTGTTTTTGTGTGTGTGTGTGTGTGTGTGTGTGTGTGTGTGTGTGTGTGTGTGTGTGTGTGTGTGTGTGTGTGTTTGTTTGTTTGTTTTTTTGTGTTTGTTTTGTTTTGTTTGTTTGTTGTTGTTGTTTGTTTTGTTTTTTGTTTGTTTGGGTTTTTTTCTGTTTTTTTTTGTTTGTTTGTTTGTTTTTTTGGGGGGTCAATATTTTTAAAAACGGTTTTTTTTTTATTTATCATTATTCTTTAATATTTTTTTTTCTTTTACTTAATTTTGTTTAGTTTTTTTAACTGAAAAAAATCTGTTTATTTTTCTCTAGAGTTTATTGTTTGTGTGCCGTTGTGTTCTGTTTGATTTTTTCATGCATTTGTGTATACAATTAAAGTTCCTTCCTTCTTCAAAGACGTCTGCTTCTCTTTGTGCTTCTTTATCCACCTGTCTGTATTTTCCTTCTCTCTCTCTCTCTCTCTCTCTCTCTCTCTCTCTCTGTGTCTCTCTCTGTCTGTCTCTCTCTCTCGCTCTTTCGGTGTCCCACCTCTCTCTCTCCTCTCTCTCTCCCTCTCTCCCCTCTGTCTCTCTCTCTCTCGCTCTCTCCCCCTCTTTTTCTACTCTCTCTCTCTCTACCTCTCCCCCTCCCTCTCTCTCTCTCCCCTCTCTCTCTCTACTCTCACTCTCTATATCTCTTTTTTCTCTCCTCTGTCTCTGTCTCTCCCCTCTCTACTCTCCCTCTCTCTCTCAATATCTCTCCCCCCCCTCTCTCTCTCTCCCTGTCTCCCTTTCTCTCTCTCTCCTATATCCCTCTTTCTCCTCTCTCTCTACTCTCCCTCTCTCTCTCTCAATATCTCTCCCCCCCTCTCTCTCTCTCCTATATCCCTCTTTCTCCTCTCTCTCTCTCTACCTCTCCCTCTTTCACTCTCCCTCTCTCTCCCCCTGTCTCCCCCTCTTTCTCTCTCCTCTCTCTCCACTCTCTCTCTATCTCTCTCTCAACTCTCTCTCTCTCTCTCTCTGTGTCTCTGTCTGTCTCTGTCTCTGTCTCTGTCTCTCTCTCTCTCTCTCTCTCTCTCTCTCTCTCTCTCTCCATATCGTCTTTCTTTACCCATCTGTCATTCTGTTCATGTTTCATTTCTCCACGGTAAAGTTCAAAACAAGTGTCCGTAACATGCTCTTTTTGTGTCAAAAGGTAAGTCGAGTGTAGTTCCCCCTTTTGTTCTTCAGTTCTTTGATTCTGATCTCCTCGCTCGCTCTGCTTTCGTTGTGTTCTGTGTGTCTGTCGGCCTTTTCTTTCTTCCTTTTGTTGTTGTTGAAAATCTTACTTTTGACTTGTTAAGCTACATCTTTCTTAGCTTCTTAATCATACTATTGATTTTTGGTTTCACATAATTATAACACTGTAATACAATAATGCTATCTGACATACTGGTTCATCTTCATTTTTGTTGACATTTTGGCTGTTGTTCCATTCCCTTAAAACTGTTTTGTGTAAAACTGATGTTTGTCATACATTTGTTATGTGCATGCAAAACAGCAAATTTTCTTTGGCATTAAATACTTGAATGAAAATGGTTGTCCTTGTGTTTACTGCTCTGTGACAGTATTCTTTGAGTTTATAATTGTATCAGTTACTGTTTTCTGAAATGTTAAGTCTTCATGCGATGATGCGCATCAGTGATTACAACAACCCCCCCCTCCCCCCTCACGCCCAGTGAGTACACACACACACACACACACACACACACACATATATATATATATATATATATATATATATATATATATATATATGTGTGTGTGTGTGTGTGTGTGTGTGTGTGTGTGTGTGTGTGTGTGTGTGTGTGTGTGTGTGTGTGTGTAATGTGTGTGTAATGAATGAACGAATGAATGAATGAATAAAAAATATGATAAATGAAAACGATTGCATGTGCTTGAATACAATTCTCAGTCATTACCAAGCCAAAAGAAGGAAAGATATGCGGAATGAAAGAAAGAAAAGAAAAGTTAGAAAGTAAGAAAGACATACGGAAAGAAGAAAGAAAAGAAAGAAAGAAAGAAAAAAAAGAGAGTATGAAAGAAAAGTTTTAAAAAAGTTTTTAAAAAAGTTAAAAAAGTAAAAAAGTAAGAAAAAAAGAAGGAAAGGAAGAAAGAAAAAAAGAAAGTAAGAAAGACAGAAAGAAAAGTAAGAAAGAAAGAAAGAAAGAAAGAAAGAAAGAAAAATTAGAAAGTAAGAAAGACATACGGAAAGAAGAAAGAAAAAAAGAAAGTAAGAAAGAAAAAAAAAAGAAAAGTAAGAAAGAAGAAAAAAAGAAGGAAAGAAAGAAAGAAAAGAAAGTAAGAAAGACATACGGAAAGAAAGAAAGAAAGAAAAGTTAGAAAGTAAGAAAGACATACGGAAAGAAAGAAAGAAAAGGAAGAAAAAGAAAAGTAAGAAAGAAGGAAAGAAAGAAAAAAGACAGAAAAGTAAGAAAGAAGAGAAGGAAAGAAAGAAAGAACAGAGAGAAAGAAAGAGAGACACAAAGAAAAACGACAACAACAACTACGACGACAATGACACCTACCTAACAACAACAACAGCAACAAAGCGGACCACTATCGAGGCAGACCTGGTGCTGCTTTCCCAGATCACATACAGCCTGGTATGTCATACATGGTGTTCGCATGTGAAGTGTTGGCCCAGAAGTAATGCGTCCACCTCGGAAGCGAAAGAATCTCAGCGCACTGGTTCTAATCACCGCACGGTCGCCTGTATCCACCCCCCACACCCCCACCCTCGCCCCCTCCACTAGACCTTCAGTGGTGGTCTGGACGCTAGTCATTCGGATGAGACGATAAACAGAGGTCCCGTGTGCAGCATGCACTTGGCGCACGTAAAAGAACCCACGGCAACAAAAGGCTTGTCCCTGGCAGAAACCAGGAAAACAAATTTAAAAAACAAAACAACACTGCATGCAAGAAAAAAATACCCCCCAAAATGGGTGGCGTTCTCAGTGCAGCGACGCGCTCTCCCTGGGGAGAGCAGCCCGAATTTCACACAGAGAAATCTGTTGTGACAAAAATTAGGAATGCAATACAATACAATACAATACAATACAATACTTCTTCTTCTTCGTTCGTGGGCTCCAGCTCCCACGTTCACTCGTATGTACATGAGTGGGCTTTTACGTGTATGACCGTTTTTACCCCGCTATGTAGACAGCCATACTCCGCTTGTATTTTCTTGTTTCCATAGTCCACCGAACGCTGAAATGGATTACGGGATCGTTAACGTGCGTATTTGATCTTCTGCTTGCGTATACACACGAAGGGCGTTCAGGCACGAGCAGGTCTGCACATAACCTGGGAGATTGTAAAAATTTTCACCCTTTACCCACCAGGCGCCGTCACCGAGATTCGAACCCGGGACCCTCAGATTGAAAGTCCAACGCTTCAACCACTCGGCTATAGCGCCTGTCCAATACAATACAATACAATACAATACAAAGCAAGAGTTGTCTTCTTCCTGATTCACTGTGAACAGCACGTCCGCGTGCATCTTGATACACGCGTTGCTTCAGGGAGTCCTTTATTTTTGTGTGTGAACCAAAAGAAAGAGAGGGAGGGAGGCGTAGGGAGGGGGGGGGGGGGCTGGAGAGAGGGGTAAGAGAGAGAGGGGGGCGGAAAAGAAAGTGGGGAGAGAGAAGAAGGAAGAGGGGAAGAGAGAGATGAGAAAAAAAGAGGGGGGAGAGAAAGGGAGGAGGGTGAGAAAGAGAGAGGAGAGTGAGGGGGGCTGTATAGATGGGGGTAAGAGAGAGGGGGGTGAGTGAGGGGGGGAGGAGAGAGGGGGGTGGAGAGAGGGGGAGAAAAAGATAGGGGGATGGGGAAGAGAGAGGAGGCTGTATAGAGGGGGGGTGTGTGTGGAGGAGGGGGGGGGTCGTGTTTGGCTAGAATTCGGTAACAAGACTGTTATTATGGAAATAGTGAGTATCATTCTGGGAATAAATGGAGCCAGACTCTAGACTGCTGCTTAGCGTGAATGAGTTTAGGGACGTTTAGTGGAGTCAAATCAATGCAGACTAAAGCCAGAACAATCACGGAACACAAAATGGCGACGAGAATAAACATGAATGACCTGTTGGGGAGACCAAAGCCATTCAACACAACAGGTGACCCACAAACCGTCTTGCTCAACTTCACAGCATGGCTGGAAGAGTTTGAATCATATGCAGACTGTGTCGGACTATTTATTGACGAAGATTCGGATGAAAACAAACAACAACGACGTGCACTTCTATTGTACACCGCAGGAAAGCAAGTAAGAGACACTTTCAAAACTTTACAGAACACAGGAGACGTAAAAGACTATGAGTATGACAAAGCAGTGGAGGCTCTAAAAGAACATTACAACCAAAAAAAAAAAACATTTTTACGTCACAAATTCAGAGAATTAGAACAACTCCCGGAAGAAACAGTAGCAGTATCAGTATCAATAGCTCAAGGAGGCGTCACTGCGTTCGGACAAATCCATATACACTACACCACATCTGCCAAGCAGATGCCTGACCAGCAGCGTAACAACGCGCTTAGTCAAGCCTTGAGAAAAAAAAATAAAAAAAATAAAAAAACAAAAACAAAACAAAACAAAGCAAACAAACAAAAAATAAATAAATAAATAGAATTAAAATAAGTAAATAAATAAATAAATAAATAATAGATAAATACATTAAAAAAAACAATCACTACTACTAGTAATAATATTTATAAGGCGCAAAAACTTGATGAAGTCAACTGGAAAAAAAAGAAAAAAAAAGTCACATGCTTACGTCAACAAGCAGATGGTTGTGACTTTGGAGTTGATGATCAAGAAAACCAGATCCGTGATCAAGTTGTGGAAAAGTGCAAGTCAAATAGATTGAGAAATTCTTAGAAAGGGGATCTGGCATATGCCCTCAAAATTGCAGCCACTTTTGAAACTGTGAAAGATCAAGCCCAGGAAATGAAGACCGAAGAGGGAGAAAGTGTGTCCAAAGTTAGCAGTGCCAAGCACGAAAGCTCTCAAAGACTCACTCAGTGTTACCAGTGTGGCGGAAATAACTATGGCAGAGACCCAAACTGCCCTGCCAGGGGGGAAACTTGCTCAAGATGCGGAGGTGCCAATCATTTCCAAGCAATGTGCCGGTCAAAGAACTTTGAAAGAAACAATGACAGAAATGGAAAGAAAAAGTTCCAGAAGCCAAAAACCCACTTCTATGGAAGAAGAAGAAACACAGTTCATCAACTGGATGCTGAAGATAGCACAGACAGTGCGAAGACGAACAAACCTCTTCATGACAAACAGTGTCAACAGTCAAAATATT
This sequence comes from Babylonia areolata, assembly GCF_041734735.1. Classification (NCBI taxonomy): domain Eukaryota; kingdom Metazoa; phylum Mollusca; class Gastropoda; order Neogastropoda; family Buccinidae; genus Babylonia; species Babylonia areolata. The sequence continues at coordinate 28,874,208 of NC_134882.1, read as the reverse complement.
GCTACAAAAAAGAAGAAGAAACGAAACACTCAGAAGGTGAAGAACCAACTCCAGCGTCAAGAACAAGATTCCTGTGAAGATACGGGGAATGTCAATTGCTATGAATGTCGACTCAGGAAGTGACACGAATATCATCGACGAGAATTTGTGGAAAGAACTCAAGAAACAGAAGATAAAATGTACTTCAAGAAAATATGTCAAGAAGCTGTTCCCATATATGATAGTCAGTCGTGTCCGACTATGACCATCAGAACAGCAGAGGAGGCAACAGCTGTTCCGACTCTTTGGGCTAGAATTTGATTATAGTGGAGAGTGTCTTGCCCTAGTTACATCCCCACTCTCTCGGCCAAGAGGGTTTTAGGACAGTCGGCGTTGGGATGGTTCCCAAAGGCCAACCAGCCCACAAGGCTGCAGCACTAAGAGCCAGTGCAATTTTGCCTCCTAGTTTGAGAGTCATAATCTTTCACAAAAGACTAAGCTGTAAATGATTTCCCATTGACTGGAGAAACCATTGATAATACAGCTCTCACTTTGCTGTTGGCCCAAATGTAAACTTATGTCAATCTGTGGTATAAGCCAAGTGTTGGGCTGTTCCCATACACATCTGATAAATCACTACACACCATTGGATGCTTCGACGCAGAAATACAAGCAGGTGAATTCTGTAGAATCAAAGAGAAAGGTGAATTACTTTTGAGCAGAGACACTGCCATACTGCTGGGTGTTCTCAAAATCGGAATTAATATTCAGAACGTGCCCTCAAACAACGAAGAAACTGACATTTTCAACCACTCTTCACCGGATTCGGGAAACTGAAAGATAGTCAAGTCAAGCTCACCATTGATCTGAATGTCAAACCCATCGCTCAGCCTGTGAGGCACACTCCATTCGGACTCCGTACAAAAGTACAGGAGAAAATCCAAGAGCTTTTAGAGAAACACATCACTGAACCAGTTAAAAAGCCGACGCCCTGGGTCAGTTCGGTCGTGATTGTCCCCAAACCAAACGAAGACATTCGTCTATGTGTTGACATGCGAAGAGTGAATGAAGCCGTCATGAGAGAATGACATCTGATCCCGAAAATGGACGAAATCCAACAAGACATGAGTGAAAGCAAGATGTTCTCAAAACTAGATCTCAAACTAGGCTGTCATCAACTAGAACTAGACCCTGAGTCAAGAGGCCTGACCACTTTTGTCACACACAGCGGTCTGTTCAGATACAAACGCCTTGTCATGGGAATCAGCGCAGCAAGTGAGATCTACCAGCATGAGATCCAGAAAGTTCTCCAAGGAATACCAGGAGCAGCAAACATGACAGACGACATCGTAGTCCACGGTCCAAACAAAGAAGAACATGGTCGACGATTACACCAAGCCCTACATCGTCTGCAAGACACTGAACAAAGAAAAGTGCAAGTTCAGAAAGTCCGGAATCACGTTCCTGGGACACAAACTGACAGTAAACGGGATTCATCCCACAAAGGAGAAAGTAAAGGCAATCCTGAACGCCAGAGAACTAGAAACAGCAAGTGACGTCAGAAGCTTCTTGGGACTTGCGAACTACTGTGCGTGATTCTTCCCAAACTTTGCAACTTTGGCCGACCCACTACGAAAATTGATACGAAAGGACCAGAAGTTCATCTTTGGACCAGAACAGCGAACTGCGTTTGAGTCACTGAAGAAAGCCTTAGCCAGCGCCGAAACTCTCGGATATTATGATCCGAAAGCCAAAACCAAGATCATCACGGATGCATCACCAATGGGGATAGCCGGAATTCTTGTCCGAGTTCATGAGAACACACCCAGAGTGATCAATATCAAAGTTTGACAGATATAGAAAGACGGTACTCTCAAACAGAGAAAGAAGCCCTTGCCATCGTCTGGGCATGTGAAAAAATCCACCCGTACATCTACGGACTTGAATTTGATCTGCTGACGGACCACAAGCCTCTACAAGTCATCTACGGTCCACGCTCAAAACCAAGTGCCTAGATAGAAAGATGGGTCCTTCGACTTCAAGCCTACCAATTCAAAGTCGTCTACATCCCAGGCAAAACCAACATCGCTGACTCGCTATCACGCCTGCTCACGCCGACACCAACTGAGTCAAAACTGGCCGAAGAAACAGAGAAACACGTTCATTTCACTGCAGTGAGTGCAACGCCAAATGCAGTGACCACAAGGGAGATAGAAAGAGCTTCAGGTGAAGACGAAGAACGGACAAAGGTTCGAGAAAATCTCAAGACGGAAAATGGAATGACAACAATTTGAAACTGTACGCAGCAATCAGTCCAGAGCTGTGTACAATCGGCAAGTTAGTGCTGAGAGGTTCAAGAATCGTCGTGCCGAAGAAACTACGCCCACGAATCATTGCCCTTGCCCATGAAGGACATTTTGGGAAAACCTGCGAACCAAAGTTTGGTGGCCTGGAATGGAGAAAGAAGAAGAAAAATACTGCAAAACTTGCAACGGTTGCCAACTCGTGAGCCGATCAAACCCACCAGAACCAGTGGAAAGCACAAAACTACCGCAAGGACCATGGGAAGACATCGCTCTCGATTTCCTTGGCCCACTTCCTTCAGGCGAATCAGTCCTCGTGATCATTGACTACTACAGTAGATACTATGAGGTCGCTGTCATGAAGTCAGTAACTGCTGAGAAAACAATATCCGTCCTAAAAACAGTTTTGCCAGGTATGGACTGCCACTGACTCTACTCACTGACAATGGCCCACAATTCATATCTGAAGTCTTTGCCAAGTTCCTGAAAGAAAACGGAGTGAAACACATCAAAAGCACACCGAGATGGCCCCAGGCCAATGGAGAAGTAGAAAGGCAGAACAGATCTCTCTTGAAAAGAATGAAGATTGCAAAAGCAGAGGGAAAAGACTGGAAAGACGAGATCCTGACCTACATTGCTGCCTATCGAGCATCCCCTCACCCAACAACAGGAAAAAGCCCTGCAGAACTTCTGTTCGGACGCTAAATTCGAACGAAAATTCCTCAACTGACAACAGAAACGATTGATCAGGAAACCCGAGATCATGATGCTGAAAGAAAAGGACTTTCAAAACTGTATGCTGATCAGAGGAGAGGTGCAAAATCCTCAGACATCGATCTTGGAGACAGGGTGCTAACGGAGAACGAGAAAACTGGGAAACTGCAAACTCCGTTCATCCCTGAACCCTTCGAAGTCGTTCAGAAACACGGCAGCAAACTCACCGTCCAGTCATCAGATGGAGCCGTCTACAGCCTTAACTCCTCTCTCATGAGGAAATATCTTCATCACGAAGAAGGGGAGGCTGGGGCTGTTCCCGCTGAGACTGCGCCTCTCTGCACCAGACCGAGAAGACGAGACAAGGGAGAAAATGTCCTGCCCACCCGGTGCGCAAACATCACACTTTGCAAATCCCAATGACACCAGAAACGTTACAAACCCACCGGTCGTACCAATGACACTGGAAGCGAACGATGAGCAGAGTACAACTCCCAAACGCAGACCAGCACGAACCAAGAAAATATCACAGAAATTCAGTGATTTTGTGATGACTTAACTTGGGTTAGATAAGCCTGCTCTAACCCACTAGACAAAAGCAAAAACACATTGAAAGTGTGGAGACTGTAATGTAAACAAGTACATTACCACATAATTCAGTATTGTTAATTGAAACATAAGTTCTTTACATTGATTTAATTTGTTCAAACATTTATTTGTTTAATAAATTCAGTGTTAGTTATTGTAAGTTGTTAAATGTTAAAACAAGAGATATTAACAAGTTGACATTTCATATCGCAAAAAAACATTAATGAGAAAGAGACATTTTGTGAAACACAGACTATAAAGTTTTAAATTCAGTAATTCAAGTGAAAATTATTTGTGTTATAAACATCACATTTCACATGTGCGGACTTGCACACGAAACAGAAGAAATCCTAAAACAACATTTCACAGTGAATTTATTATGTTAATATTTAAAAAAAACACACATAAAAACAATTTTTTTTTAAATAAGTTAAACATTAACTTCAAAGTAAAGAGAAATAGTCGGTTTCATTAAATTTTGTCATTACACATTTTAACATTAATTTAAAGGTTAGAAACAGAGGTCATGCTTTATTTAAAAAAAAAAATTAATAATAATAAATAAAAAATATTAATTAAAAAAGGTTTAAATTAATTCCCGAGAAAAGGAGAGATGTCGTGTTTGGCTAGAATTCGGTAACAAGACTGTTACTATGGAAATTGTGAGTAGCATTCTGGGAATAAATGGAGCCAGACTCTGGAACCGTTGTCTGACTGCTGCTTAGCGTGAATGAGTTTAGGTACGCTTAGTGGAGTCAAATCAATGCAGAATAAAGCCAGAACAATCACGGAACACTACAGGGGGTAAGAGAGAGAGGGGGAGAAAGCAAGAGAAAGGGGGGAGAGAGAGGGGGAGAAAGAGAGAGATGGGGCTGGCTGGAGAGAGAGGGGGGAAGAGAGAGGGGAGGGAGAGAGAGGGTTGGAGAGGGGGGTACGAGAGAGGGAGAGAAAGTGAGGGGGGGTGAGAGAGAAGGGGAACGGGAAGAGAGAGAGAAGGAGGGGCAAAGAGGGGGAGAAAAAAAAGAGAGGTGTGGAGAGAAAGAGAGAGAGAGAGACAGTGAAAGGGGGTGGAGAGTAGGGATGAACAGAGGGAGAAACAGGAGGAGTAGGAGGGAAAAAGTGAAAAAGACGAAACCAAAGATGATGATGATGAAGGTAATTATGATGGATCAAACACGGTGGTGAAGCCGAAGAAGAAGAAGAAGAAGAAGAAGAAGAAGAAGAAGAAGAAGAAGATGATGATGATGATGATAATGATGATGATGATGAAAAGCAAGAACAAAAACAAAAACAAGAACAAGAACACAAAAAACAAGACCAAGAAGAAGAAGCAGAACAAGAAGAAGAAGAAAGAAGAAAATAATCATTTCAGCGAAGACAGAGATGAAAAGAAAGGAGGCACAAACATCTTCTCCACTTTTATGTGTGCGAGAATCTGGGATCATTAAATCGAGAAAGAGGTAATACTCCAAGAAGAGAGAGGATACAAATCACGATATAAAAAAAAAAGAAGAAAAAAAACAAACCCAAGAAAGACGCCTGACATGCTAGGTGTGTGAACAAGGGATGAGATGCCAACTTTATTCGAAGAAATCCCGTCTTTCCCTTGCCCACCTTTGGTAATAGCTTGCTTACACTCCCCGATGCAAAGCAAGAACCTATATCTAACTCAGATGGCTTTCTTTCCAGCTGTAACTGCTAACACCCCAGTCAACTTACTTGCTGGTTCCGCCTGGGCGTGTTCTGGCATGAGTTTTACAGGGATGTTTATTAAGTGGTTTCACTTTGAAAAAGAAAAGAAAAGAATTTATCACTATCCTTAGGAAACACATCTTAAAACCATCAATCTCCCTGTTTTCCTTGTTACGAAACGAATAACAACTTCTACCTCCCCATCTCTCTCTCTCTCTCTAGATATATATATATATATATATATAGAGAGAGAGAGAGAGAGAGAGAGAGAGAGAGAAGATAGATAGATATATCCGTATCTATTACACTCTCTCTGTGTGTCTATCTCTGTCTCTCCATCTCTCACTCTGTTTTCCTGCCTCTGTCTCTCTCGCTCTCTTTCAGTATCTGTTCACAACCTGACAGCAAAAAGAAAAAGAATGATTATGACGATGATGACAATGATGATGATGATGATGATGACCGTGACGGTGACGAAGACTTTGGCGATGATGTAATGTGGACAGTATGACATTTTATACTACATTATCATGCCACACGCACACAAACAAACAGAGAGAGAGAGAGAACATAAGAAAGCACAGACAGGGGAGGGAGGGTGTGTGTGGTGACAGTTCCTCCAACAATAAGGACGTGTCGTTTCCACCCCTGCCCATCCCCCCCCTCCCACCAAGCCACTTCCTGACTGTCTGCAGCATTCTTCCAGTGCCAGACTGGGCTTCCTGCAGGCGGGTTCTCTGTACGGTGCTGTGCCAGAAGCACGTGTGCTATGCGTGCCTTTCCCTCCGTCCGTATCATTATGTCTGGTGTCTGCAGAGAGCTGAAGATTTAGCGCTCCCTCCTCCTCCTCCTTCTTTTTCTTCTTCTTCTCCCTTCGTGGGCTGCAACTACCACGTTCACTCGTATGTTCACGAGTGGGCTTTTACGTGTATGACCGTTTTTAGCCCTGCCATATAGGCAGTCATACTCCGTTTTCAGGGGTGTGCATGCCAGGTATGTTCTTGTTTCTATAACCCACCGAACGCTGACGTGGATTTCAAGGATAACGTGCGTATTTGATCTTCTGCTTGCGTATACACAAGAAGGGAGGTTCAGGCACAAGTAGGTCTGCACATATATTGACCTGGGAGATCGGAAAAATCTCCACCCTTTACCAACCAGGCGCCGTTACCGAGATTCGAACCCAGGACCCCTAGTGCCCGTCGCTCCCTCGTTCAGTGATGGGAAGAGAACGGAAATTTTCATACCCCTTTAACAAGACGAAGCAGAAGACGCGTGCTATTAAGATTTAAAGGTATTTGCCTAGGTAAGTTTAGCAAGGCAAAAATCGATAAATAACAAAAACGAAAATGTGAAACAAATCAGAATATGGAGGGCCTATTAAAAAAAGAAAAAAAAAGGATGCGGGGGAAAAAATGGAGGTTGGAGGAACCAACACACACACACACACGCGCGCGCGCGCGCGCGCGCAAAGAAAGAAACGTATGAAACAGTATCAATGTCACTGTAGTTAACGAAAATGTTATCAGTATAGCAAACCACTTAACATCATCATGAGCTGAAATGAAAAATGAATTAATCAGCAAATGAATGAAAAACTAAATGATACATTTAAGCAAAACAAAAATAGATATAAATACATAGCAGCCCACAGCAGCGAATATACTGAAATATGCCAATAAGCCAAAAAATAAGAAAAAAAAATATACGTCTCCCAAGAAGCCAGCTCACGAAAGAAGTTACACTGACATTACAAACCAGATCCGGAAACCCGATATGACGAAAACTCAGATCATGAGACAATGATAGTTCAAGCCGTCATGCCATTTCGCTCAACGAACACATTGTCAAACTCTTGCGACCTTTGGTGCGAATTCCAGAATAGCATGAAAACGATACGTTCAGTTCAGTGCAGCAGGAATGTTAGCTCGTGCATGTTGATGTTATCATGCCAGTTTCAGGTCAACTGTAAGGGGGCGTGGAAAGCATGCAGATTGCGAAAAGCACGTTATGGGAGGGCAGTGTGTTTAGTGCTAAAGTTTCGTGTTTCATTCCACAGGCTTTTCAGCTCAACACTCCCCCCCCCCCCCCCTCCCGGCTTTTAAAACAGATTATGAGCAGCAGCAGCAGTAGTAGTAGCAGCAGTAGTAGTAGTAAGTGTAGTAGTAACAATAGTTAGTCCCTCATCGACCTGAGCATACAGCTGGACCAACAGCAAAGTGAGAGCTGTATGA
>NC_134882.1:28849198-28861698 GCF_041734735.1 Babylonia areolata | reverse complement strand
TCTCAGATTCTGACTGTGTATGCAAGTGTATGTGTGTGTGTGTGTTCGTTCGTTCGTTCTTTTGCTTAACGTCTATCCACATTTGTAATTTTAGACGAAACGCGCGTCTCTCTCTTTCTGTCTCTCTCTCTGTCTCTCTGTCTCCGTCTCTGCGTCACTTTATATCTCTCCGTTTGTGTTTGCGTTTCCGTCCGTATCTGTGTGTGTGTGTGTGTGTGTGTGTGTGTGTGTGTGTGTGTGTGTGTGTGTGTGTGTGTGTGTGTGTCTGTGTGTCTGTGTCTGTATCTCTTTGTGTGTGTGTGTGTGTGTGTGTGTGTGTGTGTGTGTGTGTGTGTGCGTGCGTGTGTGTGTCTGTGTGTGTGTGTGTGTGTGTGTGTGTGTGTGTGTGTGTGTGTGTGTGTGTGTGTGTGTGTGTGTATCCTTGGCTCAGACACCGATAATTCTAGGAAACAGAGCTATCGCCAACCAGGTAAACATGTTGACATCTGGCATTGGGGCTCATAAACAAGGTAATAAACAAAATTCATTGAATAACCTTGAACATTGCGTTTTTTTGAGGACATAATCCTCATTATGTGTTGCCTTTTTTGGACAGAAGAGGTCATACAGTCTGTCATATATTGTGGTTTTTTGTTGGTTTTTTTGTTGTTGTTTTTTGTTCGTTTTTTTTATTATTATTATTATCAACTGAGGCGAGGAAGTGTGTTTCGTTGTTTTATGAATTTCACAGAAACTCGTTTAGTAAAACTTCTGGAACTTCTTACTTTTCCTTTGTCTCTGTCTGTCTGTCTGTCTGTCTGTCTGTCTGTCTTTCTCTCTCTCTCTCTCTCTCTCTCTCTCTCTCTCTCTCTCTCCCCTACCCCACCTCTCTCTCCCTCCCATCCTCCTCCCATCTTTTACCCCGTCTGTATGTGTATTTGTCTGTCCCTCCCTCTCTTTCTCTCTCTCTCTCTCTCGCCCTATCTCTCTCTACCTGCCCCCTCGCCCCCTCACACACACACACACACACACACACACACACACACACACACACACACACACACACACACACACACACACACAACCACGAGATATCCTTTATGGATGAAAGATGTTTTGCACGTCCACAACATGCTGATCCTCACACTGTTTCCTAACCCACAACGCCGTTCCTTCCCACCTCAACCCCCTAATTTCCCGCCCACCCACACCCATCCCCCCCGTAATGTCTTGTTCTTGCACGTCCAGCTATTTCCAGACGTTGTTTGTCCAGTTAGGTTTGTGACCGCATTGAGAAAACAACAACAACAACAACAACAACAACACACAAACAGTAGGGTGTCTTATTTCATTTGTTGGGGTATATTTTTGTTTTTCCACCTCTGCGATTATTTTGATACAAGAAAAATGATGAAAGTATTTCTAAGAATAAATGTGATGACTGATTGATTGATTGATTGATTGATGTGGATACTTATATAACCCCTATCCTCGGTCAGAGACCAAGCTCTACAAAGACGGTGTCATTTGCACAACAGGCTGCCCACTTGGGTAGAGCCGACTGACAGCTGCCACTGAGCGATTCATCATTCGTTTCCTGTGTCATGCAGTCAGATTTCAGGCACGCACACATACACACTCGGACAGACATGTAACATTCTACGTGTTTGGTGATGATGATGGTGATGATGATCTGATTTTCTGTTCCCGCTTCATCATTCTGCTTTTGTTTTGTTTTTTATCTCAAAGAGGAACAGACTAAGTGCCTGATTTTCTTTTCGACGATCGGCTGTTTCTTTTCAGGTATCAATAATAATAATAATAATGATAACAATAATAACGACAACAACCACAACAACCATCATTATAATAATCGTAATCATTATAATATTTTTTTCTTATATTTATTAGTATTATTACTATTAGTAGTAGTAGTAATATTCGTAGTAGTAGTCGTAGAAGTAGTAGTATTGTTGGTGGTGATGGTGTGTGTACGAACTTGTTATTATCATTATTATTTTTATTATTATTATTATTATTATTATTATTATTATTATTGTTGTTATTATCATTATTATTATTATTATTATTATCATCATTATCATTATTATTATTATTATTATTATTATCATCATTATTATTATTATCATTATCATTATTATCATTATTATTATTATTATCATTATTATTATTATTATTATCGTTGTTGCTGTTATTGTTGTAGTTGTTCTTGTCGTGTGTGTGTGCCTGATTTGATGCAGTCAATCATTACCTGCTGTTTTTCTTTCATTCCAAAAATACACTTCGTCCCTGATATTGGACTGTGAGTTCGGTCGGGCTATGACATTAGGAATCTTCTTGTACTTCCCCCTCTTCGTTTTATTTTTTCCATTTTCTTTTTTTTTTCTTTTTTTTTTTTTTTTTTTCATTCTATTCATTCAGCTTTCATCATGCTCAAGAATATCTGGGCATCTGGAGCAATCAGTATGAAAACCAAACTCCGCATCTTCAACTCCAATGTGAAGTCAATTCTGCTCTATGGATGCGAGGCATGGCGGACAATACAGACGATGCAGCAGAAGATTCAGACATTCTTCAACACTTGTCTGAGGCGCATCTACAAGATCCGATGGCAGGAGAAGATCCGAAACGAAGATCTGTAGGAGCGAGCGGGACAGGAACCAGTGGCCAAGCAGATACTACGGAGGAAGTGGGGCTGGATCGAACACACCCTCAGGAAGCCAGTGTCCAGCATCACACGCCAACCCCTGACCTGGAACCCGCAGGGAAAGAGGAAGAGAGGCCGGCCTCGCAACAGCTGAAGGCGAGATACCGAGGCAGAGCTGAAGCAGCAAGGGACCAACTGGACTGGAATGGCCAGAACAGCCCAGAACAGAGCGCGATGGCGAGGGGTCGTCGATGGCCTATGCTCCACCAGGAGCGATGGGCATAATGAAATGAAATGAATTCATTTGTCTTGTACTTCCTTCCACCCTATCGTCCCCTATCTTCCATTTTATCCTCCTTTCTTTTCTTTCCTTTTGCACCTTTCGTCTCCTCTCAAGAACATCTGGTCCTCCATCTTGTCTGAGGCGCATTTTTAAGATACGGTGGCCAGATAAAATTAGAAACGAGGACCTGTGGCAAAGAGGGGGGACAGGAACCAGTGGAGAAACAGATCCCGAGACGAAAGTGGGGATGGACTGGCCCATACCTTGAGGAAATCACCATCCAGAACCACACGCCAGGCCCTGACCTGGAACCCCAAGGGGAGAAGGAAGGAAGGAAGGAAGAGAGGACGGACGGCCAAAGAACAGCTGGAGGCGGGACACTGAAGCAGAGCTTTTAAAGAGCCTGGGATCCAGCTGGAGGGATGCAGAAAGGACAGCAGCCCAGAGTCGAGTTTGGTGGAGAAACGTCGTTGATGGGCCGTGCCCAACAGGGAGCGAAGGGCTTAAGTAAGTAGTAAGTTCGTCTTCTCTCCTGTTATCCACGTGCAGAGTTGTCCATGTACAGAGTGCATAGCACTTACCGCACCAAGCCACGAAGTTCTTTCCATCACACACATTAGTGCCAGATTGACGCTGACATTCTGAACTTAGTAGTGTTGGCCAGTCTGTAATTCTACACCCGGTGCAGTACCATAGAATTTGCCGTGTAATTTTTGTCGTAGAGACCGTATCTGCCGCATTGAAGAAAAAAACTGTATGTTTGTTAATGTTTTGTTTTTGCTGTTTGTTTGTTAGTATTTTGTTTTTGTTGTTTGTTTGTTTGTTAATGTTTTGTTTTTGTTGTTTGTTTGTTTGTTTGTTGATGTTTTGTTTCTGTTTTGTTTTGTTATTGTAAATTTGCTGTTGTTGTTGTTGTTTATATAGATATAGAACCTAAAATATAGTGCTGTACAATCTAAATCGCTGTGAAATCGTATCGCAACGAACACATTCGACGTACAAAAAAAGTAAGAAACAAAGTTAAAATCCGAGATCTTGCAGTCAATTATTTAGTTACCCGTGAAACTGTGTCACAACAAACTCATACACCGTGCAATAAACGGCTAGCGTTTAATGGTTGAAAGTGACACAATTATGACGTGTGAATGAGTTCACGCGCGCCTCTCCGTGTGTGTGTGTGTGTGTGTGTGTGTGTGACTTGACTTGACTTATTGTCATAAAATCCCGAAGGATTAATAGACACAATAAAGAACAAAGGGAACAAAGAAATAAACGGTCATCTAATACGCATGCACTGTGTGTGTGTGTGTGTGTGTGTGTGTGTGTGTGCGATTTTTTTTTTTTTTAGTCAGATAATGTTCAGTGTCATTGACAAAATTTTATAAACATGCAAAACCGCCATCTCTGAATTGCTTTCTTTTTGTATTTGGTTCTTCTTTAAGGGCGCATAGGGAATATGGTTTGTGTCTGAGCGAATGTCCATTTCCTGAAAGCGACAGTTCTTTGACAGCTTTGATCGATCTATTCAGAGTTCACCCATATCTCCCCAAACACGTCATTCATTCAGAAGTGGACTTTGCTTTATTATTATCTTGTTTTTTCTCAATTTCTTCATGTGAAATTGTCAGCGTTTTTTTTAATTATTATTATTTTTTTAATTGGATGAAACAGACAGATAAACAGGCCTGCAACACGAAGACCTGTCCAACTTTTATCATTTGATTAAACATTGTCCATGACTGTTCCATTTTTTCCCCAAAATCGATGTGAATAAACCAGTGTCGGCATATTGATTGATTGATATGGATACTTATATAGCGCCTATCAGCGGTCGGAGACCAAGCTCTAAGTGCTTTATAAACTCGGGATCGTTTATACACAACAGGCTGCCTACATGGGTAGAGCCAACTGACGGCTGCCATTGGGCACTTATCATTCCTGTGTCAGTCAATTAGATTTCAAGCACACATACACACTCAGACAAACATATAACATTTTACGAGTATGACCGTATTGTTTATTTACCCCGCCATGTAGGCAGCCATACTCCGTTTTCGGGGTGTGCGTGCTGGGTATGTTCTTGTTTCCATAACGCTGACATGGTTTACATGATCTTTAGCGTGGGTATTTGATCTTCTGCATGCGTATACACACGAGAGGGGTCCAGGCACTGGCAGGTCTGCGCATATGTTGACCTGGAAGATCGGAAAAATCTCCACCCTTTACTCACCAGGCGCAACGGAAATTCGAACCTGTGGCCCTCAGATTGAAAGTCCAACGCTTTAACCATTCGGCTATTGTGCATATGCGATCATTGAAGAAAAGAACCGACAAAGACAAAAAATAAGGACTACAATCAGGTCCCATACTTGTTATACCCCCACCACCACCCCACACCCCCTTCACTGGAGCCGTAGTTGTGGTCTAGACGGATGAGAAGATAAATCGAGATTCCGTGTGTTCCATACAGTTAGCGCACGTAAAAGAATTCAGGGCAACAAAATGGTTGTTCCTGTATGAGAATCAACTTTGATAGAAAACATATACTTCACGAGAAAATAAAAAAAAAATGGGAAGAAAAAAATTTGAGGTCTGCTGGCCGAATTTCACACAGAAAAAAATCAGTCTTCATTAATAGCAAAAAGTCGGCACAATACGAAACAATGTAATACAATGTATTGTAATGCAATGCAATTCACTGCACTACACCACACCACACTACACGACAAACACAACGCCACACAACGCTGCAATTCAAATTTCCCAGACGCATTGCGTTTATGCTTGAGTCAGGCAACCACTTAATTCCCCAGCCCATTATCCGTTCCTGTCCTCAGTCAACTCTTATTGAAATGTTTCATTTTAGCAAGGCATTTTTTATACCTTGAAGCAAGCATGAGCTAGTATCAACTCGTGCAAGAAAAAAAAAAAGTTATTTCGCCCTCGCTTCCCCCCCACCACCACCCCTCCACCTCCACCCCCCTATCGTTTGTGTAGAAAAAAAATGTCCCTGATACAAAATTCTCCGAAGGACACTACATTTCATTGGACCCACAGGAAACTGACTGACGACACTAATCAGCAGTAACTCTATAAGGGCGGTTAGCTCCAGTTGACCGATAAGCGAGCCGTCAGCGTCTATTTCTTCCGCGGTCTGATGATGAAGAAACAGGTGCAGGGTTGAGATGAATCAAAGCGACTGCCGGCATATCTGGAGGCCCAGAAATAGAGACAGAGAAATAACATTTACTTGCCTTTCGATAATATCTGACAAGGCAGGATGTGTCCTCACATAATTATGGCAATATTCAGTAGTATATTGTTACGAAAGTGTTACGTTCGACGACTTAGTCTTTTGTAGAATTACGCATACTCAGGTGGTAAAATATGATACGCACAGTCAATTGTAAACTGCGACGGATTAACTCTGTTCGTAAATAACTTTCTGTTGAAACTAGAACTCCACCCCCTCCCTCCCCCCCCTCAGCCCCTCCACCCCCTCACACCCTCTCCTTATTTCCGCTTTTGTGCTTTCACGAATCCACCACTGTAATTCTCATCTCATTGCTTGTCCCCATAATCTTCTACAGCGACTTCAAAAACTTCAAAACTATGCTAGCAGCCCGTCTGACTGACTCTCAGAGTCTCACGCACTGATCTCCGTATCCTTCACTGGCTCCCTGTTGAGGCGAGAAATGAATACAAGCTTGCGTTTCAGCTTTCCACTCCACTGGAACTGCCTATCTTTCTGAAAATTACTCGCGTCAATACATAAACCAATGGCGGAACGCTCTTTCCACTTTGCTGCTCCTCATTATTTTGGATGAACCTACCATAATTATCATATCCGGACGTTTCACTACGTCTCTGCCTTTCGCTCTTGAATAAAAACTTATCTTTTCATGACCTATAAGTAAGCGCTCCCGGTTTCTCGCTTCTGTAATATCATCGCATGTCTACCAACACAATTTGCATGTATTAAGAATGAGAGAAGTGAGGGTTGGGGGGTTGGGGGGCCGGGTGGGGGGGGGGGGGGGGGGGCGGGGAGGGGGGAGAAAGAGAGAGTGGTCATGAGTGGTTCACATGCATCAGTAGTAGTAGCAGAAGTAGTAGTAGTGGCAGTGGTAAAATTGTTGTAGCAGTAGTACTTGCTGTTTTTGTCTGTTGTTGTTGCTGTTGTTTGATTAAACAGTATTTTATTTGGAACATGTCACAAATACGATACAGTTATAGGTGAACAGGACAACAACAAAATCTTATACAAAGTTCTGTCCTGATTCATGTATGATTTAAGTATGTGACGGATGTTTGAAACTGACCATTACACGAATTTCAACAAAATGAAACTAACAATGTAAATACAATGGAACAGAATGAAAAGTAAACAGTTGTTGTTGTTGTTATGATAGCAGTAGCAGCAGTTGTAGTTGCAGTATTCAGAAGTAAGTTTTGCAATGTCTGTTGTCTGCATCAGTTTCACGGGAGACAGACGGACAACAACAACAACAACAACAACAACAAAATAGAATATACATGATATCCCAGTTTTCATTTCCATTTCAAAATTGTCGCCTGTTTTCAGTTACAGAAGTTAATACCCAGAAAAGTTACAGAGATCACATCGAAAGTATCACCATAGCATATCTCTCCCCTTTGATTGATATAGATTTCGTGACGAATTGCTTTGTTTTGTTTGTTTGTTGTTATTTTTGTTGTTGTTGTTTTGTTTGTTTGTTTTGTTTGTTTTTTTTGTTTTTTGTTGTTGTTGTTTTTTTGGAGGGGTGGGGGTGTGGGCGTGGGGTATTGTTTTGGGTTTCTATGGATGCATTGTTTTTGTTTTTCTTGTTTGGAATGTATTTTGTGTCTTTTTCTCATTTTTAATTTGTTGTTGTTGTTGTTGTTGTTGTTGTCTGTTTCTTGTCTTTTTGTTTTTTGACAATGTAGAGAATTTTTTTTTCGAATAGCATTATGTTGTCAGTCATGGGATGGTTATAGTGTCGTCTTGGTGAATATATATATATATATATATATATATATATATATATATATATTATATATGAGAGAGAGAGGGAGGATACGGATACGGATAGTTCAATCATGTATAGGCTATTGCTCTCCCATGATGGGGTGAGGCTGAACAGTCACTGAACATAATTATTGTCAATTCAAATTTAGCAAGCAGTCTATCACCAGTCCTTCAAGAAACAGCAACAGATCGAAACTTGTGTGTGTGTACATATGTATAATGTGTCAGTATCTGACACATCTCACAAGTGAATTTGTGCAAACTGGATACCTATTAGTCTGTCCAAAGATGAAATCATTTGGGGTTCGCATTTCCATAACCAGATTTTGTAAGTGCAAAAAGAAGTGTATGTGCGTCAAACAATATTAAATACGAAGCGAGAGAAGTACAGTAAACTTTTTAACGATTTCTAGCAATGTAGACAACATAGTAAAAGAATATAAAAAAAAGAAAGTAAAAAAAAGAAAGGAAGGAAGGTAGGAAGGAAGGGTGAAAGAAGAAGAACAACAACAGCAGCAACAACATCAACAAAAACTACTACTACAACAACAACAACAACAACAGCAACAACAACGACAGCAACAAAAACAACGACAGCAACAAAAACAACAAAAACTACTACAAAAACAACAGCAACAGCAAAAACAAAAGCAACAACAACAACAACGACAGCAACAACAACAGCAGCAACAACAACAACAGCAGCAACAACAACATCAACAAAAACTACTGCAAAAACAACAGCAACAGCAACAACATCAACAAAAACTATTACAACAACAACAGCAACAACAACAACAACATCATCATTAGCGACAACAAACAACAACAACAAGAAATGTGACAGAGAGAAGGCAGAGTTAACGGCCAACAACAACAACAACAAAGGCAACAACAACAACAACAGCACAACAACCAACAACAAACAGGAACAACAAACAACAACAACAACAACAAGAAATGTGACAGAGAGAAGCCACAGTGGACGGCCAACAACAACAACAGCAACAACAAACAACAACAACAGCAATAACAAACAACAACAACAACAAACAACAGCAACAACAAACAACAACAACAACAACAGCAACAACAAACAACAACAACAGCAATAACAAACAACAACAACAACAACAAACAAACAAACAAACAACAACAACAAGAAATGTGACAGAGAGAAGCTACAGTGGACAGTCAACAACAACAACAGCAACAGCAGCCACAAACAACAAGAACAACAACAACAACTACTACTACTACTACACCAACAAGAAATGTGACACAGAGAGAAGCCGCAGTGAAGGGCCAACAACAACACCAACAACAACAACAAACAACAACAACAACAAACAGCAAACAACAACAACAAACAACAGCAACGACAAACAACAACTACTACTACAACAACTACAACAACAAAAAACCAACAAGAAATATGACACAGAAAAAAGCCACAGTGGACGGCTCACATCCTCTACCGTCATGCAGCAAGATATCATCATCACGTCCATCATCTGTCATCACACGGCTCCACTCCTTGTGTAACTCCATCCTGATGAAATGACAGGCATGTAATATGAGAGAGAGAGGGAGAGAGAGGGGGGAGAGAGAGAGTAGGAGAGAGACAGAAAGAGAGATCGGAGACAGAGGGGGAGAGAGATGGAGAGATAGGGCGAAAGGGGGGGTGGGGTAGAGGGAGAGAGAGAGAGGGAGGGAGAGGGAGAGAGGGGGAGAGAAGACAGAGAGAGGGAGAGAGAGTGGGAAGAGAGAGAGAGAGAGAGGAGAGAGAGGGAGAGAGATGGAGAGAGAGAGGGAGGGATAGGGTGTAAGAGAGAGGGAGGGAGGGGGAGAGAGAGATGGGGGAGAGAAATGAGAGAGAGAGAGGAGACAGAGTGAGACGGACAGACAGACAGACAGACTTAGACAAACAGTACACATGGACAGACGCACAAGCAGACACAGACAAAGGCATTGACAGAGACACACAGATGGACAGAAACATATGTGCACAGAGTGACAGAAAGGCCCCCCAAAGAGTCAGAAAAACAGCGATAGAGGAGAGAAGTACCCCCAAAAAATACCAAAAAAAAGTACAGAGAGAGAGAGAGAGAGGGGGGGGGGGGATTCGGATTCGGATGATTTATTCATATAGGCCATTGCCCCTCATGAAGGGGTGCAGTGTACAACATTATTAAACATGCAAGTGCACAAGGCGAAACAATCATCAAAGGAATTATGATATCATTATTGATCTTAACTTAAATGCTTTATATATGTAAATGGACAAATTCTTTACAATGCTTTCTAAATATTGGATGCCATCAAAAGACTTAGCCGAAACTGATTTGGAAACTTAAAATACTTTCGTGGAATATACTGTTCTCTTAATTTACTTAAAGCAGGACAACATAAAATAAAGTGTAACTCATCTTCAACACCACTTCTACACAGAGGGCAATTCAACTCATCCACAGTATGCTTTCTGTACCGATAATAATGTTGAGCAGTTTCTGAAATACTTAATCTAAATCTTGCCATTATGAATTTTAAATGTTTGTCGAAGCTAATTTGCAAGTACGTTTTCACTTCATGAGTAGTACAAAATGTTCTGTACATTTCCAAACCGGTCGCTGTCTTCCTTATGTGAGGGGAGAGAGAGAGAGAGAGAGAGAGAGAGAGAGAGAGAGAGAGAGAGAGAGAGAGAGAATGCGAATGCGAATGCGAGTGTTTTTTTTATTCATCAGGCTATAGCCCCTCATGAAGGGGTAAAGTGAACAAATACTATTACAAAACTTTCAAGAACAAAATCAGATTTCAACTAAATAACACCACAGAGGGTGCATATCAGAGAGAGAAAGAGAGACAGAGACAGAGAGAGACAGAGACAGAGAGAGAGAGAGAGAGAATAATCAGTTCACACATAGGTGTCTCCGATTTCCATGAATAAAGAAGTGCCAAAAAAAATATTGCTTTAACTTTTGACCTTAAAACTAATTTGTGCTTGGGGCTTGTGGCGTGGTGTCCAAATCTTTATTTTGGGATATATATATATATATATATATATATACATATACAGAGAGAGAGAGAGAGAGACGCGCGCGCGCGTGCTTGTGTGTGTGTGTGTGTGTGTGTGTGTGTGAGAGAGTGTTAGTGTGTGAGTGTGTGTGTGTGTGTGTGTGTGTGTTCATGTGCTGTTGTATGCCACTATGGACATTGGTTTGTACATATATATGGATTGATTCATGTGAGGCGCTTTGCAGTCAACTGCAAGGTGAATTTGCACTATACAAAAACAAAAACAAAAAAAACAAAAAACAAAAACAATGTTCTGTGCTAAAGAGTTGTTATTTTATTCTAACTTATATTATCTTTTTAATTTGTTTATTTATTTATTCATTTCTTTATCTATATATTCATATATTCATTATATTTATTTATTTATTTAGTAAGAGGTAGACTAAAAGAATCTTGGTAAAAGTCGACTTACGTGGGATAAAAGAGGCGACGTATCGAGCCACAGGCTCTTCTTCAGGCAAATGAAATGAGTGAGTGACAGACAGAAAGATACAGACAGAGAGGGAGAGAGAGTACAGTTCAGGAAAGGAAAGTGATGAGAAGTCACAGGAAAGGACACAAAAAACAAAGAAGGGTGAGTAGAACTGTCAGTGTGAGTGTGTGAAAGAAAGAAAGGGCTCTGAAAGGGAAGGGGGAGGGGAAAGGGGAAATAGCCCCCTTTTTTTTTATCAATTCGTTCAATATTCCTGTCTTTCTGTCCTTAAGTACAAATCATTTATGCTTTTATTCATGTATTTTATCTATTTATTTATTCTTCCTTTTTCTTTCTTTCTTTCAACAGTGTCCCGAACTTGTGCATGATAAAGCAGGCACACAGTCATTTCCCAGTGAGCTGGCATTGCTCGTGATATGTATTAACATCTTTACGTATTGTGACACTTACACCCAGCCAGCCCGCAGAAAGTTGTGTTATCACATCGTCCACAGGCCCCAAGGCGACTCCCATTGCCAAGTGCGTGCGGTGACTGGACCAATCAGCGTCAACGTTTCACAGTCGCTTGGCGAGGGTCCGATAAATAAACGAGCCTCCAGTGCCCATCGCTGCACTCGATTGGCCAGGGACAGAAAGACAGGTGCACAGATAGGGTGAGTGAAGAGTGTGTGTGTGTGTGTGTAGGGGATTGGAGGTGGGGCAGGGGAGTGAGGTTCGGGTGGGGTGGAGTGTAAGGTAGCGGGGAGGGTAATGGGGCGTGTGTGCCGGGGTGAGTGATGGGCGAGGGGATCGACATGGGGGGAGGGGAGGGGAGGGGAGGGTAGGCGAGATTGCAGCTGACTTTGAAATACCTTCACAGGCGGGCGGGGGGTAGTTGGTGGGTTAATGGTGTGCATGCTTTTCTATTGCTCTCTCTCTCTCTCTCTCTCTCTCTCTCTCTCTCTCTCAGCTGTTGTCTACCAATCATTTCCGTGTGAGGTGCAGCGTTGGCTGGGTTTGTGGTGTGTGTGTGTGTGTGTGTGTGTGTGTGTGTGTG
>NC_134882.1:28834198-28839198 GCF_041734735.1 Babylonia areolata | reverse complement strand
CTCACCAGTCATCAGTCCATGTATGTTTATGTCTCTGTCTGCTTATCTTTTATTTTTCGTCTCACCCTCCCTCAAATCTTCCGTCAGTTTGTCTTGTCAGTGATCAGTTCATGAATACGCAACATGTTAAGAACATCAGGGAATTTAAGCCTCCACTGTTTTATGTGGGCCGTATCTTCACTACAAAGTACCCCTCATTGCCATATATCTCACTCACTCATCCACCCCTCTCTCCTTATCTGGGTCATCCACGGTAACAGATCCATTCTGTGACAGGAGGGTCACGTCACGGTGTGATGACCTCAGGTCAGCACGTCCACTACTGACCTCATGTCTGGGAGTGCCTTGCCAACGCTGACTGCTCTTCGTGCTGCTGTCACCTGTGTCTGGGGAGAAACTGACTCTCAGCTTGTCTGGACTCCTCTTTCTTCTGCCTCTCCGCTTTCCCTGTACTGTCCCTGGGTTTTGTCTTTGTGTGGTTCTTAGACTCTTCGTCTGTGTGTGTGTGTGTGGGAGCGGGGGGGGGGGGGGGGGGTGAGGGGGGGGGTCGGGGGGGGGGGGGGGGCGGGAGGTCCGTGTGTGTGCCTGTCTTCTGACTCTCTTCTCTTCCCCCACACCCTCTCTCTCTATCTGATTAAATGTGCCACTGTCACCTCTGTCTTGGAGAATCTGACTCATTACACGTCTGGACCTCCTGTTTTTTTGTGGTTCTAGGTTCTTCGAGGAAGAAAGAGAGGAAGACAGAAGAAAACGTGGAACGACAACATTGAGGAGTGGACAGGGAAAGCGTTCGCAGCAGAGACTCGGGCACTGACACAACCAGGAGGGATGGAGGAGACTGGTGGAAATCCCATCAGGACGGCGCCCCGAAGACTCCAACAGGAGTTCAGGGTGAAAGGCAAAGGCAAGTTTCTTGGACTGCTTGTCTCTCTAAACGTGTATGTTAGTCTGTGTGTCTGTGTGTGTGTGCCTTTCTCTTTTCTGGCTCTCTGTCTCTCTCTCTACCTCTGACTTTTCTCTTTGTGTTTCTCTGCCTCTCTGCCTCTCTCTGTTTCTCTCTCTCTCTCCTTCTCTTCTTCTTTCTCATGTGTGCTCGTGTGTGCGCGCACGTGCGCACACGTGTGTGAACATGCATGGCGATCTCTCTCTCTCTCTCTCTCTCTCTCTCTCTCTCTGTCCCACTATTTTTATGTCCCACTGTGTTTCTGTCTTTGTCTCTGTCTTTATTTTCTTCTCTCAATCCATTCATCACTTTGCCCGCAGAAAGTTGTTACAGTAAAATTACAGGCAGGCCATGTGAACGATTTATGAATACGCAACACGGTAGGAACACGACGCTCCGCATTTCAGCCGATCTTTCGTCAGTCCATTATTGTGTTTCATTTTAGGCCAGTATTTCTTTATATAAACCACGGAAAGGCACATAAAATCCTGACCAACGCGTTGAGTTTATGCGTAGATGAGGCTTATGCGTTTTTGTTGTTTTTTGTTTGTTTGTTTTTTTGTTTTTTAATTTTTTTTGCTATTTTATATATATATTTTTTTTTTAATTGTTATTTATTTTATTCTATTTTATGTTATTTTATTGTTGTTGTTTTTTTTCTGGTTTTTTTTTTTTTCTGAAGGCCTGACTAAGCGCGTTGGGTTACGCTGATGGTCAGGCATATGCTTGGCAGATGTGGTGTAGCGTATATGGATTTGACCGAACGCAGTGACGCCTCCTTGAGCTGCTGATACTGATACTGATAGTGTTGTTGTTGTTTTGAGCGGGTAGGAAGTTGTGTATATTGATCAGCCTACTTTACTCTGATAACTTTAAAACTCTCTGTTCCTGTGTATGTCTCTCGCTGGTTTGCAAGTCAGTTCACTCCTACAAGTCGATCTGCATACGTCGTTCGCATTCACCATGTCTGGGCTCTGCCACCTCACTTTCCTCTTCCCTTCACCACTCCTTGCCTACCCCCCCGCCCCCTGCCCCCCCCCCCCCCCAACCCCCCACGCCCACCCCGACCTCCCCACTCCACCTCCCACTTATCCCATTCCATGGTAGACAAGACATTTCCTCTCTGAGCCGTTTATCAGTCTGCTGTGATGGCCCCAGGTGACCTCAAGACTTGCATCACATCTCCATCACAGACCGGACAGGGCCCGCCAGTCAAAAGATTCCTCCGGCACTGGTATCACGATCCTTCTTCCGTGTTTGTCTGTAGTGCTGGTGGTGGGTGGGTGGCGAAAAGTGAAAACGTCGCTAGTTTCTGTTATCATCATCTTCGTTGTCGTCGTCGTCGTCACTATCGTCTTCATCATCTCTCTCTCTCTCTCTCTCTCTCTCTCTCTCTCCCCCCCCTTCAACCGTGCTATCTATCATCTTTTGGCAAAGTTGTCATCAATAACCATTATCTCTGTTTCTCTGTTTCTGTATCTGTATCTATATCTCTGTCTCTGTGTCTCTTTCTCTCTCTGTGTCTCTGTCTCTCTGTGTCTGTGTTTCTCTCTGTCTCTGTATGTCTGTCTCTGTCTCTCTGTCTGTCTCTGTCTCTGTCTCTCTGTCATTGTCTCTCTCTCTCTTTGTCTCTCCCTGTGTCATATTATATGGCCTTCATAGAATGGAACGTTCAGAGTGCGGCTGGCACTGATGGTGTTAAGGGTGTATCCATTTAGTGTCGGGACTGCGTGGGAAGGCCAGACTTTGCCCTTCATTGTTAAACGAATTTGGTATCATGGTTGAAGTTTCACTTAACTCCCCTTCTCATCTCTCTCTCTCTCTCTCTCTCTCTCTCTCTCTCTCTCTCTCTCTCTCTCTCTCCCTCTCTCTTTCCCTCTCTGTCTCTCTCTCACATTTGCTCGCTCGCTCGCTCGAGCACACACACACACACACACACACACACACACACACACACACACACCACACACACACGTTACAGAGACAGGTTGACATTTTGTTCATCACAGCCAGATAAGATTGCACAAGCTTTCACATGCTGAACCAATCCTGATTGCATTCCCCCCACCCCCACCCCCAACACCTTTTTTTTCTGTCTCTGTCTCTCTGTGTCTGTCTCCCTCCTCTCTCTTTCTCTCTCTCTCAGATTACACAGCCCTCATTACACAGTAATGGTGTGTCCCTTTCACAGCAGACCTCAGCGAACACGCTGACACCAGACACGTTGACATCTTCAATTGACCAGGAAGTGGATGGGGAAAGATAAAAAGTAGGTCACTGTGGAAACTGGGGTTTATTAAAACGCCACCACACTTTTTTAGACTTGAGTCTTGGAGATAATGCATAGAAATGAGAGTCATTTGGAAACTGAGTTTTATTAAAACGCCATCACACTTTTTAGACTTGAGTCTTGGAGATAACTGATAAAAATGAGAGTCGTTTTATATATACTTTTGAGTGTGTGAGAGGGTTACATTTTTTTAGCTTCATTGCTTCAGGTGTTATGGTTGATGAGCTGTCTTTCTCTGTGTGTGTGTCTTTCTGCCTCTCTGTCTATGTCTCTGTCTCCTTCCCTCCTTCTCTCCCTGTCTCTCTCTTTGTCTGTCTGTCTATCTATCTGTCTGTCTCTTTGTCTGCCTGCCTCTCTCTTTCTGTCTCTGTCAGTCAGTCAGTCTGTCTGTCTGCCTGTCTCTCTCTCTCTCTCTCTCTCTCTCTCTCTCAGTCTGTCTGTCTGTCTATCAATCTGTCTGTCTGTCTGTATGCCTGTCTTTCTCTTTCTGTCACTGTCTGTCTGTCTGTATGTTCCGCCCCCCCACCCCCACGCCCTCTCTCTCTCCCTCTCTCATATTTAATAGCCCTCATTTCACCAGGCTGGAGACAAACATTCTTGTTTTACAAAGAGTGTCATGGCTGATGAGCTGTCTCTCTCTCTCTTTCTCTCTATCTTTCTGTCTCTCTGTCTCTGTCTCTGTGTGTCTCCTTCTTCCTTCTGTGTGTGTGTGTGTGTGTGTGTGTGTGTGTGTGTCTGTCTCTCTGTCTGCCTGTCTCTCTCTCTCTGTCTCTGTCTGTCAGTCAGTCTGTCTGTCTGTTTCTGTCTCTGTCTCTGTCTGTCTGTCTACCTATCTGTCTGTCTGCCTGTCTCTCTCTTTCTGTCACCGTCTGTCTGTCTGTCCCTCCCCCCCCCGCCCCTCTCTCTCTCTCTGTCTCTCATATTACACAGCCCCCATTTCATCAGGCTGGAGTCAAACATTCTTGTTTTAGTCCCCGTCTCAAAAGAGTACCAGCCATCTGATCACATCTCTCTACCCAGGAGGTTCAGACACCAGCCGTTCAGAATGGTGGAACACCAATAAAGTCAGCGTCTTCTATCCAGTGCACACAGTAATGGTGTGTCCCTTTCACAGCAGACCTCAGCGAACACGCTGACACCAGACACGTTGACATCGTCAATTGAGCAGGAAGTGGAATGGGAAAGATAAAAAGTAGGTCACTGTGGAAACTAGGTTTCATTTAAACGTCATCACACACTTTTAGACTTGAGTCTTGGAGATAATGGATAAAAATGAGTCATTTGGAAACCGGGTTTTATTAAAACGCCATCACACATTTTAGACTTGAGTCTTGGAGATAATGGATAAAAATGAGTCATTTGGAAACCCGGTTTTATTAAAATGCCCCCACACTTTTTAGACTTGAATCTTGGAGATAATGGATAAAAAATAGAGTCATTTGGAAACTGGGTTTTATTAAAACGCCATCGCACTTTTTAGACTTGAGTCTTGGAGATGAAGGATAAAAAAATGAGTGTCGTTATATATCTACTTTTGAGTGTGTGAGAGGGTTACAGTTTTAGCTTCATTGCTTTAGGTGTCATGGATGATGAGTTCTCTCTGTCTCTGTCTGTCTTTCTGTCTCTGTCTCCTTCCTTCTTCTTTTTTTTCTCTCTCTCTCTTTCTCTCCCTCTTTCTCTTTCTCTCTGTCTCTCTCTCAGTCTGTCTGTCTATCTATCTGTCTGTATGTCTGCCCATCTCTCTCTTTCTGTCTCTGTCTGTCAGTC
>NC_134882.1:28814198-28826698 GCF_041734735.1 Babylonia areolata | reverse complement strand
TATCTTTTTTGGCCTGTAATTATGCGACCTATATGCGAAGGACTACACTCACGTGTTGAAATAACAGACCAAGGACGGTGGTGGGGAAGGAGTGAGAGTAAAGGGGAGGGAGAGTGAAGGAGGGAGAGTGAAGGAGGGAGAGGGAAGGAGGGAGTGTGAAGGGGAGGGAGAGGGAAGGAGGGAGAGGGAAGGAGGGAGAGTGAAGGAGAGGGAGAGGGAAGGAGGGAGAGTGAAGGAGAGGGAGAGGGAAGGAGGGAGAGGAAGGGGGGGGGGAGAGTGAAGGAGGGAGAGTGAAGGAGGGAGAGTGAAGGAGGGAGAGGGAAGGAGGGAGTGTGAAGGGGAGGGAGAGTGAAGGAGAGGGAGAGGGAAGGAGGGAGAGTGAAGGAGAGGGAGAGGGAGAGGGAAGGAGGGAGAGGAAGGGGAGGGAGAGTGAAGGGGGGGGAGAGGGAAGGAGGGAGAGGGAAGGAGGGAGAGTGAAGGAGAGGGAGAGGGAAGGAGGGAGAGGAAGGGGAGGGAGAGTGAAGGGGAGGGAGAGTGAAGGAGGGAGAGGGAAGGAGGGAGAGTGAAGGAGAGGGAGAGGGAAGGAGGGAGAGGAAGGGGAGGGAGAGTGAAGGAGGGAGACGGAAGGGGAGGGAGACGGAAGGAGGGGGAGTGAAGGAGGGAGAGTGAAGGGGAGGGAGAGGAAGGGGAGGGAGAGTGAAGGAGGGAGAGTGAAGGAGGGAGTGTGAAGGGGAGGGAGAGGGAAGGAGGGAGAGGAAAGGGGAGGGAGAGTGAAGGGGAGGGAGACGGAAGGAGGGAGAGTGAAGGAAGGAGAGTGATGGGGAGGGAGAGTGAAGGTGAGGGAGTGAAGGAGGGAGAATGAAGGAGGGAGAGTGAAGGAGAGGGAGAGGGAAGGAGGGAGAGGAAGGGGAGGGAGAGTGAAGGAGGGAGACGGAAGGGGAGGGAGACGGAAGGAGGGGGAGTGAAGGAGGGAGAGTGAAGGGGAGGGAGAGGAAGGGGAGGGGGAGTGAAGGAGGGAGAGTGAAGGAGGGAGTGTGAAGGGGAGGGAGAGGGAAGGAGGGAGAGGAAAGGGGAGGGAGAGTGAAGGGGAGGGAGACGGAAGGAGGGAGAGTGAAGGAAGGAGAGTGATGGGGAGGGAGAGTGAAGGTGAGGGAGTGAAGGAGGGAGAATGAAGGAGGGAGAGTGAAGGAGAGGGAGAGGGAAGGAGGGAGAGGAAGGGGAGGGAGAGTGAAGGAGGGAGACGGAAGGGGAGGGAGACGGAAGGAGGGGGAGTGAAGGAGGGAGAGTGAAGGGGAGGGAGAGGAAGGGGAGGGAGAGTGAAGGAGGGAGAGTGAAGGAGGGAGTGTGAAGGGGAGGGAGAGGGAAGGAGGGAGAGGAAAGGGGAGGGAGAGTGAAGGGGAGGGAGACGGAAGGAGGGAGAGTGAAGGAAGGAGAGTGATGGGGAGGGAGAGTGAAGGTGAGGGAGTGAAGGAGGGAGAATGAAGGAGGGAGAGTGAAGGAGGGAGAGTGAAGGGGAGGGAGAGTGAAGGGGAGGGAGAGTGAAGGATGGAGAATGAAGGAGGGAGAGTGAAGGAGGGAGAGTGAAGGGGAGGGAGAGTGAAGGATGGAGAGGGAAGGAGGGAGAGGGAAGGGGAGGGAGAGTGAAGGGGAGGGAGAGTGAAGGAGGGAGAGGGAAGGGGAGGGAGAGTGAAGGGGAGGGAGAGTGAAGGAGGGAGAGTGAAGAGAGGGGAGAGGTTGTAATGAAGCTCTCTGATCCATTTCTTTCCTCTGGTTTCCCATTTCTCTTATTAATTAAAGAAAAAAAAAATCCCTCATTCATCGCTGGAATCTGTATTATTTCGTCATTTAAGAGGTAAGAACGAGCGCTGTCTTCTTTGATGTAGGCATTGGTCCGGAATTAAATCCTCCTTTTCTGACATACGTTGATTGTTTTCTTGTGTGTGTTTGGTTGGTCTTTTTCCCTTTTTGTTTTAATTTCTTCCTAGCTTTTTCTCTGATCCTTTTCTTATTTCTATTTTTTATTTTTCATTTTTGGTCTTTATTAAACCCTTTGTAATCGTGCATGTGTCTCATTGCTGTCTTCTTAAACGTCCCTCTGTGTGTGTGTGTGTGTGTGTGTGTGTGTGTGTGTGTGTGTGTACGTGTGTGTTTACGTGTATGTGTGTGTGTGTGTGTGTGCGCGCGCGCGCGTGTCTGTGTGGGTGAGTGGCTGTGTGGCTTTTTTTCTGTCTGTCTGTCTGCCTGTCTGTCTGCCTGCCTGCCTGTCTGTCTGCCTGCCTGCCTGTCTGCTGTACCCATGTTTTTGCTGCCACCATCATCTGCACCGTTTCAGTGGCACCACTCCCACGCCGCTCATTCCGAGTCCCCCACACACCATACACGACCACACCAGGGTACGTCTGTCACAGTCCCAGCTTCGGCAGTCCGCAGGGAGCCATCGATGTTAGGTCGCGCCAGGAGGCCACACACTAGAGGAAACCCTGCACTGCTGCTGAGTCTCTTCGGTGGTGTTCAGTGGTGCATGTTCTGATTTAATGTTACGGCTGTACCTTTTTGGTCAATCAGCAATGTAACTATTTGTGATTTACTAGCAGCGCAGCAGTTAGGGGTCATAGGCTGATGACTGGGAGGCCACGGGTTCGAATCCCATTGTGTGAGCCGGTTTGTATCTTGAGCGGGAAACCCCGTGGGGATCAAAACGTGATGTGATGGACCACAGATTGAGTGCTATCATCCATGTCGGGCTGACTCTTTTACATTTCTTTTTTTACGAGGTTTTCTAACCAACACTTCCGATGACTGAATGTATGTGTGTGCAGTGATGGCCTAGTGGCAACGCGTCCGCCTAGGAAGTGAGAGATTTTGAGCGCACTGGTTCGAATCACAGCAGCAGTCGCCAGTATTCCCCTTCCCCCCCCCCCATTAGACCTTGAGTGGTAGTTTGGACGCTAGTCGTTCGAATGAGACGATAAACCGAGGTCCTGTGTGCAGCATGAATTTAGCGCACGTAAAAGAATCCACGGCAAGTCCCTGGAAAAAATTTTTGTAGAAAAATTCACTTCGACAGGAAAACAAATAAAATCGCTGACAGAAAACAATGCAAACAAATGGGTGGCGTGGTCACTATAGCGACACGCTTTCCCTGGGGATAACAGCCGGAATCTCTTGTGACAAAAAGAGTAATACAATACAACACAATCTCCTGGGCCTGGTTGATACCGGGATATATTTATCATGACAGGAAGTGTCCAGTACAATGCCGAATGACAGAATTCAACAAAAACAAACTTCGCAAATGAGGACACCTTTTACGCTTTGCACTCTCTCTCTTTTTGTATCTTGTAAAATACAAGATGGCAGCAAGATTACAGGCTCTGTGAAGTGCTCTGACGTTTTGTGGACATTCAACAGTATCCAGGGACTTCCACTAAAAATGTTTCCTATCGGGTAAGTGGAGTGTATCAGTGTCTGCTAAAGTGAAACAAGAAAGGCAAGGCCTTCAAGACTCACTTGTGATACACTTTTTAAAAAAATCCAAGCTTTTTTATGTATTGAGTATAATGCATTTACTGTTATATTTATATTTTTTTGTATTCTCTAAACTTGGCACTTTGATCTGATATTTGACCCAACAAAAGATCTGTCATTATTATCATTTTTTGTTCAAACAGGAACTTCTTTTGCTAAGTATGGAAGTTTTATTTATTGCAAACGTTTTGGTGTAGACAGTAAAACAAGGGAAATTACTCTGCTGGGGAACTTAGTTTGCTTTAAACTGATCTTTCTCATCTTAAACATTACATTTTGAAATTATACTCAATACATAAAAAGCTTGGATTTAAAAAAAAAAAGTGCATCACAAGTGAGTCTTGAAGACCTTGCCTCTCTTGTTTCAAAATGTAATGTTTAAGATGAGAAAGATCAGTTTAAAGCAAATTAACTCCCCCTAGCATTACAGAGTAATTTCCCTTTTTTACTATCTGCACCAAAACGTTTGCAAAATAAATAAAACTTCCATGCTTAGCAAAAGAAGTTCCTGTTTGAACAAAAAATGATAATAATGACTGCTCTAGCTGTTGGGTCAGAATATCAGATCAAAGTGCCAAGTTTAGAGAATACAAAAAATATAAATATAACAGTAAATGCAGTTTGCATATAATTAGGCTTCATTCTTTATTTTTTTGTGCCCATCCTAGAGGCGCAATATTGTTTTAAACAAAACGACTGGAAGGAACTGGATTTTTCCTATTTTTATGCCAAATGTGGTGTCAACTGACAAAGTAGTTGCAGAGAAAATGTCAATGTTAAAGTTTACCACACACACACACACACACACACACACACACAGACAACCGAACACCGGGTTAAAACATAGACTCACTTTGTTTACACAAGTGAGTCAACAAGATGTGCGATTGGGGAAGTGGAGAGCGAGAATTGGACTTTTTCATCAGCAAGGTGTGTCAACAAGTTTTGTATTCCTACGCGGAACGGTAAGGTGAGCAAAGAACTGACTGATGAAACATGTATGTTGGTAAGTGATATTATCATGGCATTTTTCTCCTGTGGCTTGTTTGCTGCTGTTTGGATAGCTTTGGGCTGAACGTCGTAAGAATGCTAAGTCAGAAAAACATGTACTTCAACACCGAAAAAGTTGTGTATGGGTACTACATTGTGGGACGGAGGTGTGTTTGATAAAAGTGTCAGTGGCAACACCAGTGGAAGCCCGTGCATTCCGCACGTGACAGCAATTGTTTTGACAGCATGCGCGATCAACACTGTTCGGCCTGTGGCGTTTAGGCCTGAGCGGTGACGTGGAGGAAAACCCCGGACCTTGACTCAGGGGGATCAAAAAGTGTCGGAAGCAACACCTGTGATAGTCATCTCAGCGTGGCGAAGATCATGCAGACAGTACAGCAACAGCTTCACGAACAGACCAGTGTCATCAGGTCTGATCTGGGAAACAATAGCTGAACTGAATCAAGTGTAGAACGAATGTGTTGAAATCAATCAGCGATGTGACAGGTTAGAAAGAGAAGAGAGAGAAATCACAGAAACAGTGGCCGGTCTGTCTGTCGACATGTCTCATCTGCCCAAAGAGATGATAGAAGAGAGGAAACCAGCAAGATGAGAACATCAGTGAGTGATCTGCAGGAAGAAATTACACACTTGAGATCAGAAACTGACACGTAAGAACAGCACTCAAGAACAGACAATCTACGGATTTTTGGAATACCCTACAGAAGTGAACGTGAAATTCTCGACACATGTGTGATTGCTGTGGGTGATGCACTCAACAGTATCGATGGTCCGAAGGAATGGACCCCTGACAATTATAGTGAGGGCTTATCGTGTTGGACAGGCTAGGGATGGACAACCAAGGCCCATGATCGTCCGATTCAGCCGTTGGAGGGACAAGATGTCTCTCCTATTGGACAGAGACACCCGTGAGAAGCTGAAACAGCAAGGCTTTGTAGAGGCGGACGACCTGACCAGATCCCAGGCACACATGGTCGCCGAAGCAAAGGACGGCAAGAGGGCGTACTTCAGGAGGGGACAATGGTGATCGGCCCGGCTCTTCCTGATCCTCGTACCTTCGCCGATGTGACAGCGACAGGCACTGACAGCAGAGGGCAACAACACAGCACGCGTGTGTCAGGTGACACAGGCAGAACACGGCACGTGCTGTCACCCAACCAGGCCGGAGGTCAAGGTCAACATGGCGGTGAGCTGAACCCGGGCACGGTCTCCACGTGCGATGTGGACGTCACACCACCCACTTCAGAGGGCAGCAAGCAGCAGGATTCCGGAGCGGCCGGTGGAGGAGGGGGTACGCCTACACATGCCTGCAGCACCCGGTCTTCACCCGAGCGGCGTGACAGGGACAGCAGTTATGGAGGGGGGTCCCGCTGTGACTCAGCGGTCAGCCAGAGGCGATGTTGGCGGTGGCGACCGGCATTCCCTGCGTGGTACAGGGGACTCCGCGTTGAGAAGAGGGGGGCGGGAATTCCCGTCGTGACGTCAGGGTCACTGCCGCTGTTGCACGTGGCGGACGGCGCGGTGCTGCCAATTGACAGAGCTTGACGCTCACTGGGGCAACCAGTCCAGCAAGTCACCTGGCAGTGGCAGTGACAGACACTTGCCGGCCAGAAACAAATAGGCCAGGCTCGGCCATCCTAAATATTGGAAGTTTTTAAATAAAAACGTGCAGAATCTTTATACAAGATTGTCTGATGTCTCAGTTATAAACTTTGTCAATACATTTCATTTTGTTTGTTTAACTGAAACATTTCCAGACTCGTCCTTTGATTACGGTAACATTTTCCCAGAGTATCTCAATTATTTTGCGCCTGCAAAGAAAATGTCACAACAAGGGAGAAAATCGGGAGGAGTTTTAGTGTTAATAAAAAAAAAATACTTTGAAACAATTTGTGAAATAAATTTCTTTAGACTGTGCGAATATTGTAGCAATCAAAGTTAATAGAAGAGTTTTCAATGTTGATAAAAATATTCTTTTTGTTGCAGCTTACATAGTACCCGAAGGAGGACCACTGTGCAATGAAACAGAATTAAACGATGGAGTATTGATTTTGGAAGAATGTTTGCTGCAGGTTGTGCAAGATGATGATGTGTATGTTATTGTTTGTGGAGATTTGAATG
Source organism: Babylonia areolata (assembly GCF_041734735.1). NCBI lineage: Eukaryota > Metazoa > Mollusca > Gastropoda > Neogastropoda > Buccinidae > Babylonia > Babylonia areolata. Next base: position 28,820,038 of record NC_134882.1, on the reverse strand, counting down.
CACGAACAGGTTGTGAGCAGTCTAAAAATGAAGATATGGGTATCAATGTTTTTGATCTGGATTGGGAAATTGAAAAAGGATGATATTTGTTATGCAGAAGATGTTACCATGAATAATTTTGGGAAATCCTGTTAGACTTTTGCTTTTTGTTTGAACTTGAGATTTTGAATGTTTTTTTGTAATGGGGATCGGGACGGCGATTCTCCCCAAGGATATAGTGTCACTGATTATTTTCTTGTTTCTGACGGTTTATTAGCTATTTGTAATTTACGTATTGGTGACAGTGTATTTTCATGACATCTACCAGTCGAATTGTCCTTCATAAATGGATTAAGTACTAAAAATGAATCTGATTCAATTCAAAAAGGGTAAGAAAGAATAGTGTGGTCTGAGGAGAATGTGCCTGTATATATTGTTTTACAGAATGCTTTTGACACGTTAACTGTTGATGTGAATGCCTGTGTCGAATTGTTTTCATGTGCTTTGTATGGAGCAGCTGCATGTATGATTCGAACAGTTGGTAGAGGACAGAACAAATGTAATGATTGGTTTGATGATGAGTGTAGGAGAAAGAAAAGACTTGTCAGAGGCTTTCTTAAAAGCTTCCAGAGATGTAAAACTGAAGAAACTAAAAGAGAACATTAAGAAACATTTGAAAAGGAAAGGAAAGAATACGTGTATTTGAAGAGAAGAAACGTGAATTTGAGGAACTAAGTTTACAGCAATTAAAATCATCAATCAAGGATTCAATACTGTTTTGGGCAACAGTAAGATCTGTAAATAGAAAGGCATTTGTTTATAATGATATTAGTTTTCAGCAATGGTATGACCATTTCTCTGGTGTATTTAGAGGTAATTCAAACACTGAAACAGAAGAAGATGCGGTATAAGAGGAGGTTGGTAATTTCGAAGAACCTTTTTTTAATGACCCAGTTAGCAGGCAAGAAGTAATCGATAGCATAGATAATTTAAAACCAGGTAAAAGTGCAGGCCCAGATAAAATATTGAGTGAAATGTTAAAGCAGGCAAATACAGCTGTTGTTGATTATCTGGTGTTCTTATTTAACAGATGTTTTAATGATGGAATCTTTCCTGTAGATTGGGCAAAATCGATTATCATACCTATTCACAAAAAGGGAGACCCGGATAATCTAGATAATTATCGTGGAGTTGCACTTACAAGTGTCATTAGTAAAGTCTTCACTTACATTTTAAAGAGAAGATTGACTAAATGGGCTGAACGAGAGGAAAAGATTATCGAAGAGCAAGCTGGATTTCGATCTGGTTACAGCACCATAGACCATATTTTCACATTGTATGCAGTTGTGCAAACATATTTATTAAAAAAGACAAAATTGTAAGTTGCTTTTGTAGACTTTCAGAAGGCTTTCGACTCTGTTTATCGAAATAGTTTAAGGAATGTGTTACTTAAAACTTGAGTGGATGGTAAGCTTTCTATGGCACTGCGTGGTGTGTATGATTCAGTTTTAGCGTGTGTGCTTCAGAAGTGTGTATATTCAGATGTATTTGATTGCCCACGTGGCGTAAAACAAGGATGTCTGTTGAGCCCTATGTTTTCGTTCTTTATTAATTAATGAACTGGCAGGGGAGATAACGAAAAAAAGGGAAGAAATGGGATTCAAATTGATCCCAGGGGTTGTTGAATTGTTTATGTTATTTGCAGATGATGTAATTCTTTTGTCTGCCACGGCCATAAGACTTCAAAGTCAGCTGAACATATTAAAGCAAGAAGCAGATAAATTACTTTTTAAAGTTAATCTCGAGAAACAAATGCCGCTGTGTTTAGAAAAGGTGGTTACCTATCTAGACATGAAAGATGGCACTATGGCACTGACAAAGTGAAGGTAACTAATGCTTATAAATATCTTGGTATGATTTTTACAACTAAGCTGACTTTGACAAGGACAGTAGCAGAGATCTGTAGGAAGTGGAAGAAGGGGGTTACAGAAATCTTAAGATGTTTACGTAAATTCGGTTCGATAGATTCATACATATTTTGGAAACTTTATGATACTCAAATAGAACCAATGATAACATACAGTGCCGAAATTTGGGGACTTTCTGATATCAAAGATTTAGAAAACGTACATACATTAGTGACTGAACGTTTCTTAAATGTTCCATTACATGCTTCAAATACTGTATCATATGGAGAAATTGGTAGATACCCATTATATATTAAATTATGTGTGAAATGTATACAATATTGGTTAAAATTGATAAGGCTACCCACATCGAGATTATGTAAGCAGGCGTATGAAATGTTACTAAATGAACATGAGAGAGGGAAGGAAAACTGTATATCTTGTAAAGAAGAAATTAACTGTAAATGGATTTGGGATTGTGTGGATGTGTCAGGGAGTTGGATGTGAAGAAGGATTTGTTTCCGAATTCAAAGATAGGTTAATTGCTTCATAAAAACAATATTGGCACTATAAAATGGAAAGAACTGAGAAATATAGACGGTTTTATAGTTTTAAAAGTATATTTCAAACAGAAAAATAGATCACAGTCGTGACCAACAAGTGGCATCGAACACCTCTCGCAGAATTTAGATCGAGAACGATTGGGTTGAATGCTTATAAAAAATGGTTTCAAACTGAGCCCTTGTTACTGTCCCCTTGTCCGATGTGCGGTCATTTTAGGGATGACGAGTTACATTTTTTGTTTAGTTGTAAAGCTTATGATGATATTCGAGAAAAATGTTTGTATTTAAAACAAATTTTGCAAAGAATGAAGATATTTTTGGAGTGCTTAATCTAAATCAGGAAACTTCATTACAGTCACTTGCAAAATATATTGCCGAAGCGAATAACAAGCGACGAAAAAAACAATGAAATAGTAGCAGGTGTGAAAATTGAAATCTGTGTTGACATTTTCAACTGGAAAATACTTATGTTATACATTTATATATGTTTGTTTTTTTTCTCTCCATCACATTACTTTGAATGGATGATCGAACTGCATTTAGTTGTACAAATCGATTGATTTCGTTTGGATTTGGTTTTCATCAATATTATTACTATTGATACATGTTATTTGTATTATGAACTCCTATGTCATGAGGACTGTAAAGCTATTGACATTAAAGTGTTCAGTGTTCAATATTCTCTCTCTCTCTCTCTCTCTCTCTCTCTCTCTCTCTCTCTCTATATATATATATATATATATATATATATGTATGCATATATATATTTGACATGTAATTGTGCTTTTTGTGTGTGCATGTATGCGCATTGCTAGATTTGTAGTTAAATGTTTTCTGTTCCATATGGTTATGGAATGTGACAGTTTATGTTCACTGATCCCCTTCATGAGGGGCCATGTTGCCTTTATTGAATAAAAATATTCGTTCGGGCGTTCGTTCGTTCGGGCGTTCGTTCGTTCTCTCTCTCTCTCTCTCTCTCTCTCTCTCTCTCTCTCTCAAAATTTACTTCGACTCCACTTCCATATCCAGCACAGGCATCTACAGAGTTGGTCAGGGAATTTGAGGGAACACTGCACTCCCAAATAACCATTCCTGAAGCGGGTGACCCTCAACTGCGAGGTCCCGGTTTTCCAGTTCAATCACACAGCACACTCAATCCTTGGTTGAAGCCTACACGAAAAAAAAAAAAAAAAAAAAAAAAAAAAAGAGAGAGAAGAGAAGAAAGAAATGTCAGTCGTCAGTTCGCGGGGTAAGCCACTCAAAATGTCAACCTACCCCCGAAAACGGAGTATGGCTGCCTACATGGCGGGGTGAAAAAAAAAACGGCCATACACGTGAAAGCCCACTCGCGTACATACGAGCGAACGTGGGAGTTGCAGCCCACGAAGAAGAACTGACAATCTGAAACGCCCGATTAAAACACCAATTATTTATTAAAAAGAAACAACAACGCCAACGACGACAACAATAACAGCATCAAAGAAAAAATGACAAAAAGAACTAAAAAAAAAAAAAAAAAAAAGAAAAAAAAAAGCAATCTTTAAAGTAATCTATTCCACTTTAAAAGTTTCGAAATCAATATCTCCTGTGTTCGCCAACGAATGATGAGCGCTCAGTGGCAGCCGTCAGTCGGCTCTACCGGGGTAGCCTGTTGTGCAAATGACCCCAAGTTTATAAAGCGCTTAGAGCTTGGTCTCCGAGGCGCTATATCATCATCATCATTATCATCAACATCATCGCCACTTGTGGCAACACGTGCAGTCGTGTTCAAAGTCGTGTAGAGATGGATCTGAAGAGATACTAAACTGTCGCCACGAATATCGTATTACTATATTACTATTATTGTATTAATGATTTCAGTTACTCTTTTTTGTCACAACAGATTTCTATGTGTGAAATTCGGACAGCTCTCCATAGGAAGAGTGCGTCGCTACACTGAGAGCGCCACCCATTTTTTTGTACTTTGACATGCCTGCAATGTTTTTTGTTTTCCTATCGAAGTGGATTTTTTCTACAGGATTTTGCCAGGGACAACCCTTCTATTGTCGTGGGTACTTTCACGTGCGCTAAGTGCATGCTTCACACGGGACCTCGGTTTATCGTATCATCGGAATGACTAGCGTCCAGACCACCACTCAAGGTCTAGTAGAGGTGGGGAGGGATATACTAGTGACTATGGGATTCGAACCAGTGCGCTCAGATTCTCACGCTCCCTAGGCGGATGCGTTACATCTAGGCCATCACACCACACCTTTTGCCAGGTTTGATGCAGTGCAGTAATCACCTGCTGCCTGGTTAGGGGTTCAGGGCTATGCTGTCCCACCTGACCCCATTGAACGTGCCACAACGTGTCCACTGCAGTTCTATTAGTGCACAAGAATGGCCACTTAAAAGAGATAAACACTCTGTAATTAAGAGGAAATGCTATATAATGTTCGCAAAAACGATGCATAGCATTCTGCTGGTGATTAATTAACTGGTTTGCCTCTGCCCTTCATACCTTGCTTAAAAGGGCAGCGGAAGCGATTGAAACGGAGTCGATGTAGTAGCCTCTGGCATTAATTAAAGACTGGCATTGATGACAACCATGCATGATGTAAAGCTCACGTTTATCGCCCCCTTAGACCATTATCGCTTCCCCCACAATGTCGATCCCTCCGTTCCACAGGTTGCTTGCTGCATCGCCCCCCTCCCCGGCCCCCCGCCCTCCTCATCTCCACACGAAGGCTACCCTGCTGTCCAGATGGCTAACGGGGCCATGGCTCACCAGAGATAAAAGACTTGTCAGCAGCACAGCTGTCCCATTAGCCAGAGAAGCAGAAGCCTGCCTCTGCTGGCATCCCATTCCCTCAACAACGGGCACAACAACTGAGTGGTAAAGCGTTGGACTTTTAATCTGACGGCCCTGGGTTCGAATCCAGGTTATGGTGTCTCGTGGGTTAAAAGTGAAGATTTTTCGATCTCCCAGATCAGCAGATGTACTTGAATCTGTAATGCCTGAACTCATTCTAAATCTTTCTTTTATGAGCAGCAGCGCAACTGGTAACTCACCAGCACAATGACTAACACACACACACACACACACACACACACACACACACACACACGAGTGAGACCTCAACTCCGGACTGGACGTTATAAAATGCCAAAGAGGCAAATATTATTTTATTCTAAATTTAACTAAAACCCACCTGTTGTGAAGTCGCTGCTCTGCTGTGTTCCCTCCACATAGGTCCCTTCTTCGTTGCCTGAAGCTCGACAAAAAGCGTCATTGTTGCTACACGATGCCCGGGTTTTAAAGGCAAGTCAGCAATATCGGAGTTTGTAGCATTGGACAAGGCCAGCCACGAGTCGAAACCTTGCTGCGACAAAATTCTCCCAAGACTACCAG
>NC_134882.1:28779198-28781698 GCF_041734735.1 Babylonia areolata | reverse complement strand
TAATGCTCAGAAAGAATTGGAGCATAAATTCGAAGGAGAAGACAGTGGTGAACATTTATAGGACGATTTGATAGAAAATAAAGGGAGCAATCAAGAGAGTGGCCAAGATACAACTATCAGTGAGTGATGCAGGCTGTTCAACTCTAGCAGACGAATTTTTAGCAGGGCACCGTATGAGCTATTTTCTTGGCACTCAGCCAACGCGGTCTGATGAAGTTACGATGTGAGAGGGGTGAAGAGGAGGGGGGTGGAGACTGAGGGGGCGTGGCCTAACATCCATATTATCACTTGCAGAAGTCACAATGCATCTATTTCTTTTTCAGTTTTTTTATATTGTGGTTGTTCTGGTATGATTTTGTGTGTGCAGATATCCATTTGTCCAGAAAATCATATTTTTGTGCAAATTACCAGACTAATGTTTGTAATGAACAAGTTGAAAATGTGACAAAAAACAAAACACTGATTTCAAAACAACAGCATGTCACTTAAAATGCATAAAATGGGAAAACATCATGTATTTTGTATTCTTTATTCATTTACCTTTCAGAAAATATATACTTTTATGGGTCTTTCTCCAATAACAAAGAGCACAGAATTTTTTGAAAATTTATACCCGTTTTTTGTGAAAAAACCCTGGCAAATAGATTTCACTTAAATCTTATTTTCCTGGCAGCGAAAGGGTTAATAAAAATCAAATATAAGAATGAGATCTTGCCTAAAACCTTAATCCTTGGAAAAAAAACAACAACCCTTCTCTATGTCTCTGTATCTCTCTGTCTGTCTGTCTGTCTGTCTCTTTCTCCCTCTCTCTCTCTCTCTCTCAATAGTTATTTCAGGATTTATATGTACTTTAGTATATGTTTGTATTGATATGATGTGTGTCGATGCTACATGTGTAAATATTTATTATATGATTTATATGTACTTTGTTTTCTTTGTTCGTATTGATATGATGGGTTCTGATGTTGAGGCATAAACAGTCATTTCAGGATTTATATGTACTTTAGTAATATGTTTGCACTGATATGATGTGTGTCGATATTACGTGCATAAATATTTATCATATAATTTATTTGTACTTTATTTTCTGTGTACTGTCCAAACCTTGGAGACTAACGACCAAAAAAAAAAAAAAAGAAAAAAAGAAAAAGGCACATTACCCCCCGTCACATGAATTTTATGCTAATGAAAAAGTGCCAAAGTGTCGCAAATCTCTTATTAGTTTATGTTGTTTCAATTCTGTTGTTTTTTTTCCCCTTTCTGTTCCATTTTATCTGTTTTGCACCATTTGTTCTGATTAGTACTTACTATGTCACCAGATCTTTTCAGCTGACGACATTAAACATTTCAGCGTTCAGTGTCAGTGTCCTCTGTGTGTGTGTGTGTGTGTGTGTGTGTGTGTGTGTGTGTGTGTGTGTGTGTGTGTGTGTGTGTGTGTGTGTGTGTGTGTGTGTGTGTGTGTGTGTGTGTGTGTGTGTGCGTGTGTATGTGCCTGTGCGGATGTGCGTGTGTTTGTATGTGCCTGTGCGGATGTGCGTGTGTGTGTGTGTGTGTGTGTGTGTGTGTGTGTGTGTGTGTGTGTTTGTGTGTGTGTGTGTGTGTGTGTGTGTTTGTGTGTGTGTGTGCCTGTGCGGATGTGCGTGTGTGTGTATGTGTGTGTGTGTGTGTGTGTGTGTGTGTGTGTGTGTGTGTGTGCGTGTGTATGTGCCTGTGCGGATGTGCGTGTGTTTGTATGTGCCTGTGCGGATGTGCGTGTGTGTGTGTATGTGTGTGTGTGTGTGTGTGTGTGTGTGTGTGTGTGTGTGTGTGTGTGTGTGTGTGTGTGTGTGTGTGTGTGTGTGTGTGTGTGTGAACACCCACCCTCATTCCCCTATTTGTCATACGCCCTCTCCTCCTCGCTTCTCTCCCCCACCCCCACCCCTCTTCTAACCTCTTTCTACAGCTGACTCCCCCCTCGCCACGCCATGCCCCCCCTCCCACACACACACACACACACACACACACACACACACGCCCCCCCACCCCCCAACCCCCCACGTGATCCAGATGCAAATTGTCTTTTCTTCTCACACTACCTGAGACTGTATGCTCATGTTTACCGTATGGATGATAATTTATTTCACGAGCTGCCATTTCATAACAACGTACATTCACCTTCTTCTGAAGGACTCGTACAAATACGATGCATGATTCTGAATTATGTTTGATTCAAAGATTCGAAGAAATTTAATCCTTTTGCCCCTTTTGGGGTGTGAAGGATACAATAAAAATACATACTCATTGAATCACACTTCAGTCCAACGATGTCTCCGAAACACGCGAAAACGCACACACGCACACCCACGCACGCACGCACGCACATACGCGCATTCTAATGATAATGATTTGCAACAAAAACATATCAAACTTGTTTTAGATGTACCAAAAGTTACACACCCTTTCCAAGTTTTATTAATTTACTTAAATTGATGTGTTTCCTTCGCAGCACTGAATAAACTGC
>NC_134882.1:28754198-28771698 GCF_041734735.1 Babylonia areolata | reverse complement strand
TTTTTCTTCATTCTACGTCTTCTTTTTCGTCGATTTTTCCCCTCCCTTTTTTTTTTTTTTTTTTTTTTTCGTGAGGGCATGGGGAAAAGAAGCTTGTGGTTGATCCTGTTACCTTCACTGAAACATCTGAGTTAGAGTTATTCCTCCTCCTCTTCCCCCTCAGAGTTATTCCTCCTCCTCTTCCCCCTCAGAGTTATTCCTCCTCCTCTTCCCCCTCCCGGATCCCTTTCTTCCCTAGCTCCATTCTTCTTCCTGCATTTCTTCCTTCCCTTCTTCCTCTCCCTCCACTTCCTTTTCTCTCTTTTGGTGCTTTCCTCCCCTTCTTATATGAATATGAAATAGCTTGCTTGCTCCACTCACTTTCTCTCCGCCACCCCCTTCTCTCTGTATGTATGTATGTACTTATCTATCTATGTGTTTGTCTGTCTATCTATCAATCTATCTACCTCTCTGTCTATCTATCTATCCCTCTATCTATGTATCTGTTTGTCTATCTATCTATTTGTTCCACCTCTCTCTCTCTCTCTTTATCAATCTATCTATCTATTTGTTCCACCTCTCTCTCTCTCTCTCTCTCTCTCTCTCTCTCAATATATCTATCTCCCCAGAAAGAAGGAAACAACGAAATATACAAAGAAGCAAGGAAATCAAGAAACAAAGAAACAAAGTCCATTATTTCCGTTCGTTCCATGTCCATGTCCATTTCCGCGTCAGTTTTTTATTTTCTTTCACTTTTATCCGATTATCAATAATACGTGCAGAATAATGCGATTATTTATTTGTTTTTGGGTGTGTGGGGCATTTTTTTCCCGCTAATGTTTCTGGGTCCAGTTTTAAGTCTGATGTATAATTCAGTTCCCGATATCGGTGTAATGTTTGATCCTACCCTTCCCTTCGAGCAGCCGTGTATTCACTAACAGGGAGGGTGTGCATCCCACTTTCGTGGCGAACTTTTCGTCGCTCGCACTGCGAGAAGTAGGTCATATGACGACACGGGCAGCCCACCTCCGTAACTGGCTTCTCTGAGTTTGCACTGCTTTTGATCGGACAACTTTTCAGCAGAGTTTATGAAATGGATCAGTTCGAATACAATATGGCAGATAAAATACAAGAAACACGCTCAAAGTAAATGTAGAAGACTAAACTAAATAATAGGTGTAATTATTAAACCAAATATACCTTGCAAACTTGCAAGAAATAGTCATCGAAAATGTTCAAAATTCTTTTGTGAAAAAAGAAATTTCCACGACGAAATTTTAGTGTTTTGGTGACCTGGAAAAAAAAAAGAAATGGAGACGCGCATGCGCACGCGGTTCTGGCTGAAAATAACCGGGGAGTCCCGACGAAAGTCCAGCGAAAGTGGGTCCGCACACCTTTCTTAATTTGTAATGCAGCCTTTTGGAAATCAGAAAAGTCAGTTCCATTCAACATTCTTTTCCACTTGATCTGCAAAATCGCTGATGTGTTCATTTGGTCTTTTGTTTTCTTCTGGCTTGTTCACTAAAGCACCTTCTTGAAAAGCTCAAGAAGATCCAGAACAGTGCCGCCAGGTTGATCTGCAAGTCACCTAGACGGGAACTCGTCACACCTGTCCTACAGTCTCTTCAATGGCTACCTGTCTAATCCAAAATCAACTACAAACTTGTTTCTCATCTATTTCTAGCACTGTCCCGAGATATCTTGCACATGAAGGGCGCAATAGCCGAGTGGTTAAAGTGTTGGACTTTCAATATGAGGGTCATGAGTTAGAATCTCGGTAACGGCGCCTGGTGGGTAAAGGGTGGAGATTTTTGCGATCTCCCAGGTCAACATATGTGCAGACCTGCTTGTGCCTGAACCCCCTTCGTGTGTATGCGCAGGCAAGAGAACTAATACGCACGTTAAAGATCCTGTAATCCATGTCAGCGTTCGATGGGTTATGGAAACAAGAACGTACCCAGCATGCATACCCCAGAAAATGTAGTGTGGTTGCCTACATGACGGGGTAAAAACTGTCATATACGTAAAAGCCCACTCGTGTACATACGAGTGAACGTGGGAATTGCAGCCAACGAAGAGGAATAATGTTGCAGATATTCTGCAGGATTCTGCCTCAATACTTCGTATCGCCTCTGTCAGAGCAAAGTCCTTTGGCCAGCGTTCTTTCTTTCTCTTTTTATAGCCCAGCTGTCTGGAACCGACTTACTCTGCAGACCAGGAACTCTTTTTTCTCACTTCATTCAAGTCTTCCATGAAAAACCGCTTCCTTAAACTAATGTAGTATACCATCGACCTAATCCATTGTCTTCATTGTGTACTTCTCGTCTTTGTGAGAATGTGTGTGTGTGTGCGTGTGTGTGCGTGTGTGTGTGTGTGTGTGTGTGTGTGTGTGTGTGTGTGTGTGTGTGTGTGTGTGTCTGTCTGTCTGTCTGTCTGTCTGTCTGTCTGTCTTTATCCCTGTTTTATTTTTTTATAGTAAAACGCCTTGAGCCCTATTTTGAGATTGGGCATGGTATAAATTCACATTCTTCGTCTTCATATTCATCTTCTTCTCGAAGGTACAGCCTCTTGGGAATTTGAGTCTTTACTCTTTGTCGTGGACACACCCGAAAGCGAGGTATGGCTGCCTATATGGCAAGTGAAAACACACACACACACACACACACACACACACACACACACACACACACACACACTCACACACACACACACACACACACACACACACACGGTCATACACGTAAACAAAAGCCATGTGTCTGTGCGAGTGTGTGAATATGTGTGTGTGTGTGACTGATACCTGAATGGATGACACAGAAAACGAATGTTGAGCGCCCCTGTCTGCTTAGGAAAGCAGCCTGTTGTGCAAAATGACTGAATGTATGCAAACCGCTGAGAGCGTAGTCTCTAACCCGAGGATAGGCCGCAATATAAGTATCCATATCATTGTCATCATCCTGCAGCACTTTCGGCGCTTATTCACCCTCTATGCTCCCTCCTCTCTCCCTCTCTGTCTCTCTGTGTCTCTGTTTCTGCCTATCTGTGTCTCTCTCTGTCTCTCTTTGTCTCCATCTGTGTCTCTCTCTGTCTCTGTCTCTCTCTGCATGTGTGTGTTTGAGTGTGTGTGTGTGTGTGTGTGTGTGTGTGTGTGTGTGTGTGTGTGTGTGTGTGTGTGTGTGTGTCTGTGTGTGTGTGTGTGTGTGTGTCTGTGTCTGTGTGTCTGTGTCTGTGAGAGACAGAGAATGTGTGTGTGTGAGTGTGTGTGTGTGTGTGTGTGTGTGTGTGTGTGTGTGTGTGTGTGTGTGTGTGTGTGTGTGTGTGTGTGTGTGTGTGTGTGTGTGCCTGTTTATCTCTGTGTGTGTGTGTGAATGTGTGTGTATGTGTGTGTGTCTGTGTTTGTGTGTGTGTGTGTGTGTGTGTGTTTGTGCGCGCGCGCGCGCGCGTGTGTGTGTGTGTGTGTGTGTGAGTATGTATGTCTGCTTGTCTGTCTGTATGTCTGTGCATTCTTCATCATAATGTCTCTTCGTTTTCAAAACGACTGAGTGCCTCCTTTTTTTTCTTTTCTTTTTTTTTTTGGTCCTTTTTTTTACCGAAGATGAAAGAGCAGAGTGCTGAAGGAGTTTACAGTCTAGCTAACTATAAGAAATGATTTTTACAAAGACACAGGCTAGCTCTTGTTTTGCATGTTGCATTTTCTGGTCAGTCCATTCATCCCCTCCACCCCCTCCCCGCTGTACTATATAAAAATGAATCTGCAGTTTTGAAGCTGGGAAACTGCCTTTCTTTGTCAAACACGAAACTTTCCTGCCCATTTGCAAGCCTTAGCTCAAAGGTCAGGATAGAGTATACCCGGGGTCAATGAGTGTAAACGTTGACTGTGCAATGATCAAATCTCAAATTGATATTAAAAGGCTTCATATATCAAATCTCAAATTGATATTAAAAGGCTTCCTTCTTCTTCCTAAAAAAAAAAAGGTATCTTAAATTATCTAAATAGTCTTGGTGGCCCTTAACTTTCTCGGAGAAATATATTATTGTAATGTTTTGCCCACGCACATTTATGAGTTGTATTTTCATTTTGTATTCGAGGAATATGTGAGCGTCTCACGACAATCAGAAGAAAAAAAACCAAAACAATTCAGAACCTAATGCTTCGTGGCAGAGATGTGAGGGCGGGCTGAGTTATTCACAACAAATAAAAAACCAAAAACAAATGGGTCCCAAGAGTCCGAAGCTCCTGACCCTTCCCTGGATAGATCATAAAAATCGTGCTGACCACTACACTGACTGCAATTCTGTCTCTTATGACCGCAGGTGACAGATTAAAGACCCCTCGGCTTCCGTCTTGTCTGTGGACGTTCAGGACTTATAGACTTCAGGGAGCTGACAGGAGCAGACGTTTCGCATTCATAGAAGAGAGTGGTGGTGAATATTCTTGTCATAAACGTCTTTAGTCGTGAAGTTCCTTGGTAACATTGTTATTGCCGCTGTTGCACCCAGACTTGGGTCGTCGTATAATAAGATAAACACATATTTCTGACCCGAGGTTTGACCGGAGAGAAACTACATCTCCCTTGGCTCTGTATGACTCAGTATCTTTATTCAAATAAAGGCCCAGGACCATAACTGAAAGAGTATGGCAATAGCACGATGTGATATACGGGTTATTTCAGTCGTACTAAAAGACGCAACAGTATTTTAATAAATCGCAAAATGCACCAGTATACCAATATGCAATAAAATGATACTCGAACTTTAAAAGAGTATATATATATATATATATAGAGAGAGAGAGAGAGAGAGAGAGAGAGACAGAGACAGAGAGAGAGACAGAGAGAGACAGAGACAGAGACAGAAAGAGAGGGAGATGTGTGTGTGTGTGTGCGTGTGCGTGTGTGTGTGTGTGTGTGTGTGTGTGTGTGTGTGTGTGTGTGTGTGTGTGTGTGTGCGTGTGCAAATAATGAAGAGAGAAAGAAATAAAGAAAGAGCAAAAAACAGAAAGAAAGAAAAACAGAATGTAAAAACAAAACAAGAAAGAGAAAGAGAACACAATCACAAATGCTGCCGCTGGAGATCTTTTGAATTTTCAGTAATACAGCCTTTCTTTTTTTTCAAAATCATATTATACACAAAACAAAATAACAAAGACCTGTCTCAAGTATGAAGCAATCTACCACCAGACTTTTAAAACATCCCACAGAACGAGCACGGTGTCACTGTAGTGGGCGTTAATATCGGTCAGAACGGTGGACAGAAAGGCCACTAACATAAATGCACAAATTTGATTTAGAAAGCTCAGATATCACACAGGGGAGGAGATGAAGATCTCCGTGCATAGCTAACGGCAACAGGGGAGGGGGGGATGGGGGGGGGGGTGTGCAATGTGCGTGCAGGGACAGGTTTGGCGTGTAAAATCGGTATTACCAATGACCCGAGACCTGTCAACATGGCCCGCCCTCATAAACTTCCACGCCAACGGCTCCGAAGGGAAATGACTCTAAGTAGCCCCAAGTCCAGTAACTCTGCTGTTTGGCGACAGGCGCAGCCGAGGGCTGGAGGAGCGCTCGTCATTTAATGGCAGGGGACACACACACACACACACACACACACACACACACACACACACACAGCTTTGTTCTCCCTGCATGGCCGCAGACTGTGGTGGCCAGCGAGTACTGTGTGTGTCTGACACTGTCGGGGCCAATGCATTTAACATGAGAAGGCCCAGGGAACGGTGCAACACGCCCAGATAAAATAAACAGAGTTGGGAGCGGGGGGGGGTTGGAGGGGGGGGGAAGTCGAGAGGGGTGGGGGTGGTGTGGAGGGGACGGGCATGGTTGACCCCCCCAGGGTTCGTTTTTGTTGTTTTGTTGGTGGTGTTTTTTTTCGGGTTGTTGTGTGTGTGTTTGTAAAAATAAATAAATAAAGAAAGAAAAACAAAATGTAAAAATAAAACAAGAAACAGGAAGAGAAAAACGATCACAAATAAATGGAGTTGAGTGGGGGGGGCGGGGTGGGGGTGATGGGCGGGAATGGATGACCACCCAGGCGATGATGTGTTCGTTTTTCATGAAAGACCTGGTGAGTTTGGTTGGGTTTTTTTGGTGTGTGTGTGTGTGTGTGTGTGTGTGTGTGTGTGTGTGTGTGTGTGTGTGTGTGTGTGTGTGTGTGTGTGTGTGTGTGTGAAAATATTGAAGAAAGAAAGAAAGAGAGAAAAACAGAAAGAAAGGAAAACAGAATGTAGAAGCAAAACAAGAAACAGAAAGAGAACACCATCGCAAATGTTTCTGCTGGAGATCTTTTGAATTTTCAGTAATACAGCCTTTCTTTTTTTTCAAAATCAAGTAATTAGCAAAACAAAATAACAAGGACCTGGCTACAGCTTTCTTTTTTTTCAAAATCAAGTAATTAGCAAAACAAAATAACAAGGACCTGTCTGAAGTGTGAAGCAATCTACCACCAGTCTTTTAAAACATCCCACAGAACGAGCACGGTGTCACTGCAGTAGACGATAATGTCGCTCAGAATGTGGACAGAAAGGCCGCTAACATAAATGCACAAATTTGATTTAGAAGGCTCAGATATCACACAGGGGAGGAGATGAAGATCTCCGTGCATAGCTAACGGCAACAGGGGAGGGGATGGGGGGGGGGTGCAATGTACAGGGGAGGGTGGAAGGGGGTGTGTGCAATGTGTGCACAGGGACAGGTTTAGCGTGTAAAATCGGTATTACTAATGACCCGAGACCTGTCAACATGGCCCGCCCTCATAAACTCCCGCGCCAACGGCTCCGAAGGGAAATGACTCTAAGTAGCCCCAAGTCCAGTAACTCTGCTGTTTGGCGACAGGCGCAGCCGAGGGCTGGAGGAGCGCTCGTCATTTAATGGCAGGGGACACACACACACACACACACACACACACACACACAGCTTTGTTCTCCCTGCATGGCCGCAGACTGTGGTGGCCAGCGAGTACTGTGTGTGTCTGGCACTGTCAGGGCCAATGCATTTAACATGAGAAGGCCCAGGGAACAGTGCAACACGCGCCCAGATAAAATAAACAGAGTTGGGAGCGGGGGGGGGGGGGGGGGTGTGTGTGGAGGGGGGGGGGAAGTCGAGAGGGGTGGGGGTGGTGTGGAGGGGACGGGAATGGTTGACCCCCCCAGGGTTCGTTTTTGTTGTTTTGTTGGTGGTGTTTTTTTTCGGATTGTTGTGTGTGTGTTTGTAAAAAGAAAGAAAGAAAGAAAGAAAGAAAGAAAAACAGAATGTAAAAATAAAACAAGAAACAGGAAGAGAAAAACGATCACAAATAAATGGAGTTGGGGGGAGGGGGGGGGGGGGGGTGATGGGCTGGAATGGATGACCCCCCAGGCGACGATGTGTTCGTTTTTCAGAAAGACCTGGTGAGTTTGGTTGGGGTTTTTTGGTGTGTGTGTGTGCGTGTGTGTGTGTGTGTGTGTGTGTGTGTGTGTGTGTGTGTGTGTGTGTGTGTGAAAATATTGAAGAAAGAAAGAAAGAGAGAAAAACAGAAAGAAAGGAAAACAGAATGTAAAATCAAAACAAGAAAGAGAAAGAGAACACAATCACAAATGCTGCCGCTGGAGATCTTTTGAATTTTCAGTAATACAGCCTTTCTTTTTTTTTCAAAATCAAATAATACTCAAAACAAAATAACAAAGACCTGTCTGAAGTGTGAAGCAATCTACCACCAGTCTTTTAAAACATCCCACAGAACGAGCACGGTGTCACTGTAGTGGGCGTTAATATCGGTCAGAACGGTGGACAGAAAGGCCACTAACATAAATGCAACAAACTTGATTTCAGAGGGTCTGATATGACACTGGAGGGAAGATTATCTCTATGCATGGCTAACGGCAATGGGGGGAGTGGTAGGGTGATGTGATGGGGTAGGGGGTAAAGGGTGCGCGGGGAGGGGGTGGTGGACACTTTTTGCGTGTAAAATCGGTATTACCAATGACCCGAGACTTGTCAACATGGCCCGTCCTCATAAACTCCGCGCCAACGGCTCCGAAGGGAAATGACTCTAAGTAGCCCCAAGTCCAGTAACTCTGCTGTTTGGCGACAGGCGCAGCCGAGGGCTGGAGGAGCGCTCGTCATTTAATGGCAGGGGACACACACACACACACACACACACACACACACACACACAGCTTTGTTCTCCCTGCATGGCCGCAGACTGTGGTGGCCAGCGAGTACTGTGTGTGTCTGGCACTGTGGGGGCCAGTGCATTTAACATGAGAAGGCCCAGGGAACGGGCCAACACGCCCAGATAAAATAAACAGAGTGCCGGTGGGTGGGTGTAGGGGGGGAGAGGAGGGGAGGGGGCAGGAGGGGATGGATGACCCCCCAGGCGACGATGTGTTCGTTTCGCCGAAAGACTGGTCAGGTTTAGTGTGTGTGTGTATGCGTGTGTGCGTGCGTGTGTGTGTGTGTGTGTGTAGGTAGGTCTTTCTCATGTCAATTTATTTGTCTATCAGTGTGCATGTGTGTGTGTGTGTGTGTGTGTGTGTGTGCGTGCGTTTGTGTTGCTGTGGCCTGCTCTCTTGACAGAATCATGAATGAACAAATTGTCCTATATTGACCATCTTTCATGCATATATTCCGTTTACGTAATGATCACTGGGCCATTTAGTTGGTTGTTGCACGTACTGACTGGCTGATTATGAGAGGCCAAGGAACTTCGTGTTTCCAAAGTACAGTTGGTTTCCTTCTTATGAGTATACATGTTTGTGTTCGTATTAAAAGATGCTGGTAGATAAATAATCGACATGTTGAACTCGGTCATTCTTCTTTTTCTTTTATTTTTTTTCTTGTTAGCAAATAAGGTTAAGCGTATATGGAACAGTCCGCACGGTATGTCACCTACTTCACACTGAAACTGAAACTGGTAACCCTCACTATTTCTTGAGCAGTTGAAATGGAGTGTTGGCCTGGAGGTAACGCGTCCGCCTAGGAAGCGAGAGAATCTGAGCGCATTAGTTCGAATCCTACAGTCGCCACTATTTTCTCCCCCTCCACTACACCTTGAGAGGTGGTTTGGACGCTAGTCATTCGGATGAGACCATAAACCGAGGTCCCGTGTTCAGACTGCACTTAGCGCACGTAAAAGAAGCCACGGCAATAAAAGAGGTGTCCCTGGCAAGAAATTATGTAGAAAAATCCACTTCGATAGGAAAACACATAAAACTGCCAGCAGAAAAAAAAAATACCCCCAGAAAATGGGGTGGCGCTCTCAGTGTAGCGACGCGCTCTCCCTGGGGAGAGCAGCCTGAATTTCACACAGAGAAATCTGTTGTGACAAAAAAGAGAGAGAGAGAGAAAAAAAACAAGAGCAAGAGTAATGTTTCTGGTGACTCCATGGCGGGAGGTAACGCCGATATTTTATCTGATGGTGCGCATGTTCTGGTTGACTGCATGACCTTGACAACGTTCATCATTCTGTTGATAAACACCCTGAGCGACATTCTTCTTTTTTTTTTCAGATGATATTTGGCTGGTTTCATGTGGTAATAAAATTTAGCGACTCTTCTTCTTCTGCTGTTTGTTATAATACTTATTTTTCATTTTATTGTTGTTGTTGTTGTCATTGGTGGTGGTGGTGCTATTGTTGTTTCTGCGCACTTTCATCATACTTATTTTTTTTCCTCCTCCTCCTCCTCATTCTCCACCTCCTCCTCCTCCTTCTCCTCTTCCTTCTCCACCTCCTCCTTCTGTTCCTCCTTCTCCTCATCCTCCTTCTCCTTCTCCACCTCCTCCTCCTACTTCTCCTCCTCCTTCTCCTTCTACTCCTCCTTCTCTTCCTCCTTGTCCTCCTTCTCCTCCTCCTTCTCTTCCTCCCCCACCTTCTCCACCTCCTCCTTCTCCTCCTCCTTCTCCTTCTTCTCCACCTCCTCCTCTTCCTTCTCCACCTCCTTCTCTTCTTTCTTCACCACCTCCTCCTCCTCCTAGTCCTCCTCCTCCTTCACCTCCTCCTCCTCCTTCTCCACCTCCTCCTCTCTCTTCTCCTTCTCCTCCTCCTCCTTCTCCTCCTTCTCCTCCTCCTTCTCCACCTCCTCTTCCTCCTCCTCCTCCTTCTCCACCTCCTCCTTACTTCTTCTCCTCCTCCTCCTTCTTCTCCACCTTCTACACCTTCTCCTCCTCCTCCTTACTTCTTCTCCTCCTCCTCCTTCTCCTCCTCCTTCTACACCTTCTCCTCCTCCTTCTCCTCCTCCATCTCCACCCCCTCTTCCTCCTCCTCCTCCTCCTGTCTCCCCCTGATCCACCTCCTCCTCCTTCTTCTCCTCCTCCTCCTTCTCCACCTCCCCCTGCTCCGCCACCTCCTCCTCCTCCTACACACATTTTATGCAAAGAAAAAGAAACTGAAGAATGATCGAGCGGACGGCCAGAGTGTAATGGAACAAGAACTGATTGTCGGAGAGTTCAGTTCAGTTCAGTTCAGTTACTCAATGAGGCGTCACTGCGTTCTGACAAATCCATATACGCTACACCACATCTGCTAAGCAGATGCCTGACCAGCAGCGTAACCCAACGTGCTTAGTCAGGACTTGAGGAAACAAAGTTAGCAGATAGATAATGAAATATGATAAAATGTGGGAAGGGGGGGGGGACAACAAAAAATATTTTTTAATGACAATAATGATCATGAATAAACAAATTAGCAAGTAAATATAAATAAACACGCGCGCGCACACACACACACACACACACACACACACACACACACACACACACACACACACACACACACACACACACACACACACACACACACACACACGGAGAAAGGGAAGCGATGTTGACTCTTTTTCTGATCAAACACTGTTACATGGTTAATGTTGAAGTTATATTCCCCTTTGTTCAGACTGCTGCACCATGATAACTTGATTTTCATAATTGAATATGATAACTTGATTTGTTATTCACACCTCCGGCGGCAGTTATATTCAAAATCAACATCGCTCACGTGTTATATTCATGTCCTGTGATATCTTTTTCTTTCTGTTTTTTTCTTTTATTTATTTGTGTTGTTGTTGTTGTTGTTGGCAATCGCGTAATGCGTCATCGTGTCTGTCATATATTTTTATGTCTGATTTTATGAATGTAGTCGTTATTTATCTATTTCATTTTATCTTATTTTATTTTTCCCTCACGGCCTAACTGGGCATCTGCTTAAAGAAGATGTGGTGTATCATATAAGTTGTTTTTTTTTTTCCAAACACAGCGACGACTCCTTAAGCAACTGAACGGAACTGAATTGAATTGCCTTTTCGTGCAATGAAAAAACAAAACAAGTAAAGCAATTGTTTCACTAACACACACTTATTGCAAAGGAACCTCCAGAAGTTCGGTCTGCAAACAAAACAGTCTGTCACCAGTCTGATCGGTCCCAGCTTGATGAAGCCTTATGTACACGAAAGTGTGTCTTCAAAAGTGACTGAGAACGTTGATGTTTTTGACTTTTTGCATTTATTATCAGTTATTTCGCTTGTCAGTTTAACGATATCTCTTTTACGAAGTCTTTAAGTAATTTCCTGTTATTGTATTTTTTTTTTTTTTTTTTTTCAAATTTCACCCTCATTTGCCCAGTTTCCCCCAACCCTCCATTCATTCACATCTCCCACCCCTTCTAACCGATAATACTCAAATATATTCATATGTACTTTAACAAAATGTCTTCAATCACCGATATGTGTGACGGGACATTAAACAAAATTCCTCCACCTCCTCCCAACGTGCTTGTGAGTGAGTACACTCTCCGCGAAAAACTGAACGGCCACTGGCAAAGGACACCACGTTCTCCGAACTCATTACGGTAATGAAAACAGAATAGTTATCAATCATCACACGCTCTCTTTGCCTCTCACCACGCGGGTCAAAGCTACTGGTCCTCGTTACTAGCGTGAATGGGGGGGTGCTTATGCATAATGCACGGTTGCGAAGCAGGTCTCTTGGCGTCGAAAATGGTTGGTAACGCTCTGTGGGGACCATACCAAAGCGCGATAATTGTAAAAGTTGTTTGTTGTCAGAATGTTGGGTTCTGGGTTAGTGTTGTTCTATCACGCGAAAGGAGCATTTTTGTTTATATTATATATATAAAAAAGACATGAAATGGTTTTCTGGTGGTTTCAGTGCTTAAAAGGTCTTTGACATCGTTGGTGCTTTGTCTTGTGATCGGGCACAGTTGTTGGTACAGAAGGATCTCGAGCTAGGACACGGCTTCAAGGCTCTTGACCAATCGGCGAACGTTTACTCCATTGACCGACTTTGCGATCAAACCAACTAACCCCAACACACCAAGTTTCTGAATAATCCTTCAGACCTGCAGCAAATATTTTAAACTAAACACACACAAGCAGCAAACTTACGTTGTCCTGATTTTATCTCATTTCTGTTTCCTCAGTCTCATTCAGTGACCGTGGTGAATCTCTGCAAACGCGGATTCGACAGGTATAAAGATGTTCTTTCATTCAACATGGGCTCTGAACACTTTTAAGACTCGGGACCCCGAATGCCCATTGTCCCTAAATTGCAAAATGTCTCATGTGAAGATTTGTACTTATATTAACCTACTCTCTAACGTAATTTCAAAGAAAGAAAGAAAAAGGTGAAAGAGAGAGAGAGAGAGACGGAGAGAGGGGGAGAGACAGGGGAGAGAGAGGGAGATAGAGATAGAGGGAGACAGAGACACAGACAGACAGACACACAACACACACACACACACACACACACACACACACACACACACACACACACACGCACACACACACACACACACACAGAGGGAGAGAGAGACAGAGAAAGAGAGAGGGAGAGGCAGAGAGAGAGAATTTAGCTGTAGAAAAGGAGTGGCATTTCTTATTTGTTAAACTTGCCAAACTCAAAAGCACATGTTTGCTGATGCTACACTGATATCATCGGGCAAATGTGGTGAGTGTGTTTCCGCTGGTTCAGATTGCTGAATTTGCATCCTATTGTGTTTGCATGTTGCGGGCGGAAAGTTGTTGCCAGAGGTCTTCAATCACTGACATTAGTTTCATTATTCAAAAGATAAACGTATGAATGAATTCAGTGACAAGCAGACAGGCAGAAAGACAGCGAGAGAAACGTGCTCATCAAAGATTCACGCCTTCATCTAAGCGCTGCCATGACATTATGATGGGTTAGCTGTTTTCTCTGTCCTGAGATATGATTTCGCTCTACTGGGGAATGTCCG
Source organism: Babylonia areolata (assembly GCF_041734735.1). NCBI lineage: Eukaryota > Metazoa > Mollusca > Gastropoda > Neogastropoda > Buccinidae > Babylonia > Babylonia areolata. Next base: position 28,758,486 of record NC_134882.1, on the reverse strand, counting down.
CGAACAGCGGTAGGCAAATGGGACTTTCACGCATAATTTAAATAAAGAACAAAACTTCCTCTTTGTCGAACTGCTTTCGTGATGCTGGGGTTTGTCTAGCTTACAACATGCAACATAAGATTGGGGCATCAGCTTAGACACGAGCTAACACAAAGAAGAAGGCTGATCAGGTTACAGTCCAATTCATTCACATGATGAAAATATAGAAATTTTAACTCCCTTGAAGAAAAAGAAGTCGAAGGAAAGAAGAAGAAGAGGAAGAAGAAGAAGAAAACCTAAGACACCAGTCATAATGGTAATGTACCTACCAGTCTTCCGAATGGTCACTAAACAGATCGATTTATGGAAAGAGAGTGGTGATGGAATGATGATAGCAAGGTACACTTCTGTAGATGTTTTAACTTCCTTTATGTTTTACAAATTCTTCACATAGTCAACCCATACGGCGCCAAACGATGCCACTACGCTGCAACTATAGCTATCACTACTACAGTCACTGATGCCAACGCTGCTGTCGTTTGGAGTTAGTGTTGCTGCTTCTCTCTTCGTCTGTGAATCTGTTTCTGCATATGCATGTCTCTGTCTGTGAGCGTCTCTCTCTCTCTCTCTCTCTGTGTGTCTCTGTCAGAAAGTCAGTGGAGTGTTGGCCTAGAGGTAAGGTGTCCGCCTAGGAATCGAAAGAATCTGAGCGCACAAGCTCGAATCACACCGGCAGTCGCCAGTATTTTCTCCCGCTCTATGTCTGGACGTTAGTCATTCGGATGAGACGATAAACCGAGGGCCCGTGTGCAGCATGCATTTAGCGCACGCAAAAGAACCCACGGCAACAAAAGGGTTGTCCCTGGCAAAATTCTGTAGAAAAATCCACTTCGATAGGAAAACAAATAAAAGTGCGGGCAGAAAAAAGGGTGGCACTCTCAGTGTATCGACGCGCTCTCCCTGGGAGAGCAGCCCGAATTTCACACAGAAAAATCCGTCGTGGCAAAAAGAATAATACAAATACAAATAAAACAAATACAAGTCAGACGAAAAGAAAGCTACGAAAGACGTCCATCCAGTATCATCTTGCATGACTGTGTATGATAATTATATTGGGTTGTTTCCAGTATCGTGCATGACTGTGTATGATAATTATATTGAGTTGTTTCCAGTGTCTTGCATGACTGTGTATGATAATTATATTGAGTTGTTTCCAGTGTCTTGCATGACTGTGTATGATAATTATATTGGGTTGTTTCCAGTATCTTGCATGACTGTGCATGATAATTATATTGGGTTGTTTCCAGTATCTTGCATGACTGTGCATGATAATTATATTGGGTTGTTTCCAGTATCTTGTTCACTAAGACGATGGTGTCTGCTCTCTTAAAAAATAAAAATAAAAAACAAAAATGTCCGGGCCAAATCATTCCTATTACAGACATATTTCTTTTATACAGGTCAACAAATCTACATCTCTGTCTACCCCTCTCCCTCCCTTCTCTCTCTTTCTGTCTTCCCCCCTCTCTCTCTCTTTCTATATCTCTTTCTTCCAACTTCTCTCTCTCTCTCTCTCTCTCTCTCTCTCTCTCTTTCTTTCTATCTCTCTTTCTTCCAACTTCTCTCTCTCTCTCTGTCTCCCCCTCTCTCTCTCTTTCTATCTCTCTTTCTTCCAACTTCTCTCTCTCTCTCTCTCTCTCTCTCTGTCTTCCCCCTCTCTCTCTCTTTCTTTTTCTCTCTCTTTCTTTCAACTTCTCTCTCTCTCTCTCTCTCTCTCTCTCTCTCTTTCTGTCTCTCTTTCTTTCAACTTCTCTTTCTTTCAACTTCTCTTTCTTTCAACTTCTCTCTCTCTCTCTCTCTCTCTCTCTCTCTAATTCAACTTCCTCCCACGGGAAGTGTGGGATCCCTCTGGGGAACAGAGTAATTTGAATATATTGTTCGCGAACTTCTAACTTTTCCCTCTTTGACAATGTCCAATTTTTTTTTCTCTCAAGGTGACACTATAATTGGAGGATGCCATAAAAGAATTCTGTCTTCCTCTCTGTATCTCTGTCTATCTGTCTGTATGTCTGTCTGTCTTTCTCTTTCTGTCTGTCTGTCTGTCTCTGTCTGTCTGTCTGTCTGTCTACAACATTCACACATAAAAAAATGCCTGAATGATATGTAAATGAACACATCTTGCATGAGACCTGACAATTAAAACATTCTTTTTTTTATCACCTTTGACTTTGACATTCACACATAAACGCGCGCGTGCGCGCGCACACACACACAACACACACACACACACACACACACACACACACACACACACACACACACACACACACACACACACACACACACACACACACACACACACACACACACACACACACACACACACACACACAGTGTATACCCAACCTTAATTCTCACGTAACCATTTTCATTCCCTCCTAGAATCGTGGCCGACGCCTCTATTGTTGTTTGTTTTGTTTTTTTTTTGTTATGTTGTTCTTGTTGTTTATGGTCCAGCCGACCACATAGGGCCATATCAGGACTGTCAAACCATACAAATGTACAACCGCGTCAACACAAAACCGTCACACCCACTAACGAACACCAAGACAAACCCACAAAACACAGCCCATGACACAGTATCCCAACCATTTAGCTCCCTATGGCACATGCTCAGGACGCCAGCCATTCCACTCAATCAATCATCCCCAGGTTACAAAAAAATAAAATGAAATAAAATAAAATAAAAATAAAATAAAATCGTAAAATAGGGAAAAAAAACAATATTTCAAAGCCAAACAAAAAATACGTAAAGAAGGCCATGTATGCAAATAACACTGCAGAATGGGCTGCTAGTGCCCATCCCAGTGCTTACAATCTCACTACCTAATCGCCAGAGCAAAACAGCACAGACAGTATATCACAGACTGTGGAAAAGAGAAAAAGAAAAAAAAAGAATGTCAAGGCTTGCTTGAAAAAAGAAAGGGGAATTGACTGCACTGGGAAGACAGAAAAAGGAGATAACAGTGAAGGAAGAAAAAAAAGGCTGAAACAAAAGGGAGTGATAGAAGAAAGGATATTTCTAGCACAGTCTTTCCAGAAGGCGGGGATGCTAGTTATACTGAAAGACCCCCGGTATCCCCACGGGGGAGGCCGACCTCTCCAACATTGACCACAAAACAACACTGACGCGCACATGCCCTCACAAAACGACACAACACACGTTCCTACCACATATGCGCACACAGCCCCTTCCTATCTCTGTGGCTGCCTTCACCTCTACACTCCATCTCGCTCACTACGATCAGCTTTGGATCCACTCTGTTTACGCATACCCAGATTCAAGCTCTCGACTGTTGGCCGCCGTTCTTTCTCTGTCTCTGGACCTTGCAACTGGAATGAACTTTCTCTTTCGCTTCGTCAAGTCTCCACACTCAGCTCTTTCAAGTCTGGCCTTAAAACCCACCTCTTCCCAAAATAGCCTCCCTTCCCTGCCTCTTCCTTGCCTTCAGTTTCTCCAGTTTTAGAGTTATGCATACGTGTGAATGACTGGTGTGAAAGCGCTTTGATTTGTCTCTGCACGAGATTCAGCGCTATATAAATACCATTATTATTATTATTATTATTATTATTATATACTCGTAACCATAATCTTCAAGCAGCGCCCGCAGAGGTGTAGAGGAAGTTGATGAAACTATCACCTGCTCAGCGATCCGATTGACGGAAAATCCATCAGTCCTAAACGACTCTCTACTTCTAATTCTTCTTTTTCTATTTCGTTCGTGGGCTGCAACTCCCACGTTTACTCGTACGTACATGAGTGGGGTTTTACGTGTATGACCGTTTTTACCCTGCCATATAGGCAGTCATACTCCGTGTTCGGGGGTGTGCGTGCTGGGCAATGTTCTTGTTTCCATAACCCACCGAACACTGACATGGATTACAGGATCATTAACGTGCGTATTTGATCTTCTGCTTGCGTATACACACGAAGGGGGTTCAGGCATAAGTAAGTCTGCACATATGTTGACATGGGAGATCGGAAAAATATCCACGGAGATTTGAACCCGGGACCCTCAGATTAAAAAGTCTAACGCTTTAAAACCACTCGGCTATTGCGCCCGTCTGATGACGCTTATCGTCTGTCTTTTCTGCCTGTTTTGGAAAAAAAACACACCAATAAACAAACAAAACAACACGCTGATTCATGTGATAAGTCTTTAACAAAGTTAACGATGAGAGCAACAAGAAAGCCTAAAAAAATAACAATAAACAAACAAAACAACACGCTGATTCATGTGATAAGTTT
>NC_134882.1:28744198-28746698 GCF_041734735.1 Babylonia areolata | reverse complement strand
AAAGCTCTGCTTGTGATTATGGACAGCTTTCGCGATGGAGAAGGATCTCGGCTGACAATTGGTTTGAAAACGAAGGGGATTGACAACGACAGTTATGAAACTAACAGCCCATTTTATGGTAATTCAGTCCGTCCATCCAACCAGACAGCGTTTTTGAACAACTGGCTATGACTGACAGAATTTGCGCAGCCAGTTTTGGAAGAAGGAAAGGTGAGGGACAGGAGTGATGTACGACGATAGGTCGAATGCCAGCCAGAGATCATCAAGGGGGCGTTGCTTTTGGGAAGGGTGAACTCACATTTCAAAGCAGGCAGAAGGCACTCAACAGCCGCCAATGCCGCACGATTTTCACGAAACGCAGTGCTGAAACCTGCACTGGCCGTGAAACACGTGCTTTTTGTTTTCAACGCTTTTTTCCGCTGAATCAGCGGGATGACTTGTAAGACACTTTAATTGGCCCACATGCAACTTGAAAGGAGTGAATCTCATCAAAGAACTTCACCCTGGCACACTTGCAAAGCTCTTTGCTGTCAAAAAGCTTGCCAGTTCAGTTTCTGGGACAGTGATTGACCTTTCACATTGACTTTACTCACTTTTGTCACTGTTGGAACAGTGATTTACTTACATGTCTGCAATAGCTGTGATTTGTTTTTATAAACTTATAGCCAGTTTTAATTTCCTCTACTGGTATAATCTGACAATAGGCTTGTTATTCCTAGCTGTATTTTCTTTTCTTTATGGATGTCATTATGTAGAGGTGGAAATAGACTTTTTTGTTGCACAAAAATTATTATCTTTATTTCTTTCTGTATCGCCCATAGCTTTCGTGCTAGAATGTTTTTGTGATTCATTACCCCCGAATCCTCAAAATGCCCTGGCAAGGGGAGAGCACTTTTTTAAAACAAAATTATCTGGCACTGAACTGGTTTTAAGCATTCGTGGTGTAGCGTATATGGATCTGTCGACACCTTCTTCATACTGAAACTGAAAATCCTTACTCTTTCCCTCTTTACCCTATTTGTCCCACATTCATTTACTCATCAATTCTTTCTTTCTCTTTTCCTTTATTTCTTTCTTTTCCTTCTTTCATTTCATCTTTCTCTCTGTCCGTATCTCTGCTTTTTTCTTTCTGTCAAAAATTCCTTCGTTTTCTTTGTCTCTGTCTCTGTATTAGTCTCTCTCGCATTTCTCCCATCCCCTCTTTGTGGTTTTATGCATACCCTCCCACCCCCTCCCCAGCCCCCCCCCATCACAAACACATTAATTTGTTGGGAATAAGGCACGCAAAAACACACTCTCTCTCTCTCTCTCTCTCTCTCTCTCTCTCTCTCTCTCAACATCCTGTGAAATTGTTAGAAACCTTGCTTTGTATTTATATAAAGCTTTCAAAGTCCGAGAAACTGTTACGTCATGAAAACACTGTTTTGTTGTTAGGCTAGTTTTCATTTGAACTTATGTTATATCGAGTTTTCTATGTATGTTGTATTATGTGAAATGTTTTTGTTTTTGTTTTTCTTTGTTTTTCATTGCTGTCTGTTCATATACCCCTTCATTAAGGGCCTTGGCCTATATGAATAAATCATCTCACACACACACACACACACACACACACACACACACACACACAATCTCTCTCTCCCTCTCTCTCTCTCTCTCTCTCTCTCTCTCTCGCTCGCTCGCTCGCTCTTTATGATTCTCTGATATTCAGCCTGTAACAGATCAGATCGCATTTCGAAAGCAACCTTTCTTGCAGTCTAAATTGCAACAGGTTGTTCAAGCCTTTACTTGTACCAAACTACCGAAGCTGAAAGGCAGTAGAGGGCCCTCGATGGTCGCCCACAACTACCGCAAACCACTGGCAATGTGCAGGTTGCTTGCTAAAACGGCAAATGAATTTTAATATATATATATATATATATATATATATATGTGTGTGTGTGTGTGTGTGTGTGTGTGTGTGTGTGTATAACGTATCCACTTTGTCCTGAATTTTGTAATGTCCATTGATTCTGCTCTCATCTCATGAACTGTTAAGTTATCACTGGCTCTTCGTTTTCAAATCGGCCGACTGACTGACTGATTGACTCTCTCTCTCCCCCCCCCCCCCCTCTCTCTCTCTCTCTCCCTCTCTCTTTCTCTCTCTCTTTATTTTTCCTTATATATATATATATATATATATATATATATATATATGTGTGTGTGTGTGTGTGTGTTATTCACAACAAATTAATATTCCTCTATTATCGTTAATTCATTGGCAGTTGAGAAAAAGTTGTACGTTTAATCCTTTTTTTTATACCTTCCGCATGGGACACACCAGATGACATTATTACAACATTTGTCCATCATGTTGTTTCTTTATCAGGCTTTTATAACATCTGTTTCGCTTCATTGCCTGTAAAATTGTTTTTCTCATTCGTATTGTTTGCTTATTTACGAAAGTAAATATTTGCTTATTCTTTATATTTAACGCCTTTCTTATTGTGAATCCCATTGTTTA
>NC_134882.1:28716698-28729198 GCF_041734735.1 Babylonia areolata | reverse complement strand
ATGAAGAAGAAGAAGAAGAAGAAGAAGAAGAAGAAGAAGAAGAAGAAGAAGATGATGATGATGATGATGATGATGAAGGAGAGGGAGGGGGAAGACGAGAAAGAAAAATAAAAATAAATAGAAGTATAAGAAAGAGGAGGGGGGATGGGTGGGGGTCGGGGGGGGGGGGGGGGGGGGGGGCGAGGGAAGAGAGAGAATGAAAAAGAGGGGGAGGAGGAGAAGATGAGATGCTGCTGCTGCTGCTGCTGCTGCTGATGATGATGATGATGATGAAACATATCAGACAGGCTGACAGAACGAAACAAAGAAGAAGAAAAAATCGAGAACACACGAATTCAGAGAAATATGAAAAAGGGGGAAAAAATAGATAGTGAATCATATAATTGTTAGTACTGGAAAGGAAACAGGAAGGCGAAGGAGGGCAAGAGAGGAAGATAAACGAAATAAATAAAGAAAGAAAGAAAGAAAAGATGCAAACGAAGGAAAGAGAGAATGAAAGAAAAAAGAAAGAAAAAAAACAAAAAACAAAAAAACAAAAAAGAAGGTAGAAAGAAAGAAAGAAAGAGAGAAAAAATGCGAACGAAGGAAAAAGAGAACGAAAGAAACAAGAAAGAAACAAATAAAGGAAGAAAGAAAGAAAGTAAGAAAGAAAGAAAGAAAGAAAGAAAAAATGCGAACGAAGGAAAGAGAGAAAGAAAGAAGAAACAAAGGAAGGAAGGAAGACAGAAAGAAAGGAAGAAAGAAAGAAATGCGAAGGAAAAAGAGAACGAAAGAAAAAAAGAAAGAACCAAAAGAAGAAAGAAAGAAAGAAAAAAAAGAAAGAAAAAAAGAAAAAATAATGCGAACGGAGAACGAGAGATTGAAAGAAAAAAAGAAAGAAAGAAACAAAAGAAAAAATGCGAACGAAGGAACGAGAGATTGAAAGAAAAAAAAAGAAAAAAAGACAAAATGCAAACGAAGGAAAAAGAGAGTAAGAAAGAAAGTAAGAAAAAATGCGAACGAAGGAAAGAGAGAAAGAAAGAAAGGAAGGAAGAAAGAAAGAAAAAAAGGAAGGAAGAAAGAAAGAAATGTGAAGGAAAGAGAGAACAAAAGAAAAAAAAGAAAGAAACAAAGAAAGGAAGGAAGAAAGAAAGAAACGAAAGAAGGAAAGAAAAAATGCGAACGAAGGAACGAGAGAACGAAAGAAAAAAGAAAGAAAGAAAGACAAAATGCGAAAGAAGGAAAAAACGAAAGAAAAAAGAAAGAAAGAAAGAAAGAAAGAAAGGAAGGAGGAAAGAAAGAAAGAAAGAAAAAATGCGAACGAAGGAACGAGAGAACGAAAGAAAAAAGAAAGAAAGAAAGACAAAATGCAAAAGAAGGAAAAAACGAAAGAAAAAAGAAAGAAAGAAAGAAAGAAAGGAAGGAAGAAAGAAAGAAAGAAAAAATGCGAAGGAAAGAGAGAACGAAACAAAAAAGAAAGAAAGGAAAGAAGAAAGAAAGATAGATAGAAAGGAGCAATCAGAAATGTGTCACTGTAATTATTGAAAAGAAAGACAAGAAGCCAGAATAAAAACCGCGTACGAAAGAAAGAAACAAAGAAACAAAGAATAGGAAAGGAAGACGGATAAATACGTCGCTGTCATAATTGAAAAAGACAGGAAGGCAGATAAAAGTTCGTAAGATAGAAAGAAAGGAAGAAAAAAGGAGGAAGACAAATAATTTTGTCAGTGTTATTTTGAAAGGACATATGTCTTCCTTCCTTTCTTTCAAAAGCCAGCAGTGTGCGTACAGACACAGACACACAGACACACACACACACACACACACACACACACACACACACACCAGAGAGAGAGAGAGAGAGAGATTCACACACACACACACACACACACACACACACACACACACACACACACACACACACACACACACAACACACACACCACAGAGAGAGAGAAGAGGAGAGAGAGAGATTCACACACACACACACACACACACACACACACAGAGAGACAGAGAGAGAGAGAGACAGAGATAGAGATGGAGACAGAGACAGAGATGGAGACAGTAACAAGCCGATAGATGCAGACAGAGAGACATACAGACAGACAGAGAAATTCGCCAGCATTAACAGAGTTTGTTTTCCTTCTGTTTTTATTCGCATACTCTTCGTTGCAGGTTTGGTTTCTTCGGCCTGTCTCGGCCTTATCAAGTTAATGCTTTCCTTGTGACCTTTTAACTATTACCCCAACCCCTACCCCGTCTGTCTCTGTCTCTGTCTCTGTCTCTGTCTCTGTCCTCTGTCTCTCTCTCTCTCTCTCTCTCTCTCTGTGTATCTAACTCGCTTTGCATCTCTGTGTCAGTGTTTGTCTGTGTTTCCGTCTGCGTGTATGTGTATCTGTCTGTCTCTCTATCTCTGTCTCTCTGTGGGTCTGTCTGTCCGTCTCTCTGTCTGTCTCTCCCTCTCTCTCTGTACTTTTTTTTTCTCTTAAACATTATATTTCTCTGTTTCTCTCTATCTGTATTTTACTCGCTTTCTCTTTCTGTTTGTCTGTCTGCCTCCCTCCTCTCTCTCTCTCTCTCTCTCTTTTCTCCCGTCCCCGCGCTGGCACCCGCCTCCCAACCCCCCCCTTTACCCCATTTTTTTGGGGGATAAAAATGAGAGCCAAAGGGACAAAAACCAGGGGGAAATTTTTCCCCCCCCCCCCGGGGGTTTAAACCCCCCCCTTTCCCCCCCCCCCCCCCCCCCCAAAAAAAAAAATTTTTTGGGGGGCCCCAAAAAATCCCCCCCCCTTTTTCCCCCAAAAAAACCCCCCCCCCCCCAAAAAAAAAAAAGGCTTTTCCCCCCCCCCAAAAAAATTTTTCCCCCCCCCCCCCCCCCCCCCCCCCGGGGGGGGGCCCCCCCCACCCCCCAAAACCCCCCCCCCCCCCCCCCCAAAAAAACCCCCCCCCCCCAAAAAAAAAACCCCCCCTTTTTTTTTCCCCCCCCCGGGGGGGCCCCTTCCGTCCAACCCCCCAACCCCCCCCCCCTTTTCTTTTTCCTCCCTCCCTCCCTCCTCTCTCTCTCCTCTCTCTTTCTCTTTCCCTCCCTCTCTCTCTCTCTCTCTCCCCCTCTCTTTCTCTCCCTTCTCTCTTTTCTATCTCCCCCTCTCTCTTCTCTTTTCTCCCTCCTCCCTCCCTCTCTCTCTCTTTCTTTTTCCCTCGCTCCCTCTCTCTCTTTCTCTCTCCCTCCCCCTCTCTCCCTCTCTTTCTCTCCCTCCCCCCTTTTTCTCTCTCCACCTCTCTCTCTCCCCCCCTCTCTCTCTCTTTCTCTCCCCTTCCCTCCCTCCCCTCTCTCTCTCCCTCCCTCCTTCTCTCCCTCTCTCCCTCTCTTTCTCTCCCTCCCTCCTTCTCTCTCTCTTTCTCTCTCCCTCCCTCCCCCCTCTCTCTCTCCCTCTTTCCCTCCCTCCCCCCTCTCTCTCTCCTCTCTCTCTTTCTTTCCCTCTCCCTCCTTCTCTCTCCCTCTCTCTTTCTTTCTCCCTCCCCCTCTCTCTCTCTCTCTCTCTCCCCCTCTCTCTCTCTTTATCTCTCCCTCCCTCTCTCTCTCTTCCTCCCTCTCTCTCTCTCCCCCTCCTCTCTCTTTCCTTCCCCCTCTCTCTCTCTCCTTCTCTCTCTCTCTCTCTCTCTCTCCCTCCCTCTCTCTCTCTCTCTCTCCTCTCCTCTCTCTCTCTCTCTTTCTCTCTCTCTACTGTTGTTATTGGTGGGGGGTTTTTTGTTTAAAAAAAATCTCGGTTAATCTAATGTGCCTGCGAAAGAAGAACGAAAGAAAGATAAATTTCGAAGAAAGAAGAAAGGAAGTTAAAGGCGAAAACGGAAAATAAAGCCGAGTGGATGAATAAATGGATCATTTAAGTCTGGAAGTTGATCCTCACAGAAAGGACAGAAGAAATACAATAAAAACGAAAAACAAAAAAAAAAAAAAAAAGAAAAGGAAAGAAAGCGTGGAAGATCAATAGAAAGAACGAAAGAAAGAAAGAACAAACAAAAAAGAAAAATGCAAATAAATAAGAAGAAGAAAAAAAAAAGGAAAAGTGCAACAAAGAAAGACAGACATAAAGACAAAAACAAAAATAAGGAGGAAGGAACAAATAAACAACGAAAGAAACAAACTATCTAACAACACGAAAGAAAGAAAAACAAGGGGGAAAAAATGAAATATACATAAAAGGGGAAATCAAAAAGGAAACGACCCCCGGGGCGTTTTTCCGTCGTCCCACAACCAAGTTAAAAAATTTTTTTCCCACACCCCAAAAAAAAAAAAAAAAAAAAAAAAAAAAAAAAAGGACAAAAAAAGGGCTTTAAGAAAAAGGGAAGGAAGAGAGAGAGAGAAGAGAATTTTAATAGATAGATAGAGGAGAGAGAGAGGAGAGAGAGAGAGAGAACTGTGTACAAAGTCAGTTTATACAAAAGAGAGAGGGGGGAGGGAGAGAGAGAGAGAGAATGAAAACTGTGTGCAAAGCAGCTTATATAAGAGAGAGGGGGGGGAGGGAGAGACAGAGGGGGGGGGGAGAGGGAGGGGGAAGAGAGAGACAGAGAAACAGGAAAGAAAACAAACTGCGTGCAAAGCAGTGTATATAAGAGAGAGAGGGGGGGGAGGGAGGGAAAGACAGATGGAGGAGAGGGAAGGAGAGGCAGACAGACAGACAGAGGGAGAGAGAGAGGTGGGTGAGAGGAGGAGAGAGGGATTGAGAGAGGGGGAGGGAGGGAGAAAGAGAGAGAGAGAGAGAGAGAGACAGTACGGTATGGAGAGAGACAGTGATGGATGGAGAGAGACAGTAAGGGAGGAAAAGGAAGAGAAGAGAGGGGGAGACAGACAGAGAAGGAGATAGAGAGAGGGGGGGGAGAGGGACGAGGGGGGGAGACAGAGACGGAGAGAGAGAGTGGGGTGAGAGGACGAGGGGGAGACAGACAGAGACGGAGAGAGAGAGAGAGAGGGGGGGAGAGCGACGAGGGGGGGGGGGGAGACAGACAGAGACGGAGAGAGAGAGAGGGGGGGGGAGAGGGACGAGAGGGGGGGGGAGACAGACAGAGACGAGGAGAGAGAGAGGGGGGAGAGGGACAGGGGGGGGGGAGGACAGACAGAGACGGAGAGAGAGAGAGGGGGGGAGAGGGACGAGGGGGGGGGGAGACAGACAGAGACGGAGAGAGAGAGAGGGGGTGAGAGGGACGAGGGGGGGGGGGGGAGACAGACAGAGACGGAGAGAGAGAGAGGGGGAGAAGGGACGAGGGGGGAGGGAGACAGACAGAGACGGAGAGAGAGAGTGGGGGGAGAGGGACGAGGGGGGGGGAGGACAGACAGAGACGGAGAGAGAGAGTGGGGGAGAGGGACGAGGGGGGGAGACAGTCAGAGACGGAGATAGAGAAAGGGGGGGGTGAGGAACGAGGGGGGAGACAGACAGAGACGGAGAGAGAGAGGAGAGGGGGGGGAGAGGGGACGAGGGGGGGGGGCAGACAGAGACGGAGAGAGAGAAGAGGGGGGTAGAGAGGGACGAGGGAGGGAGCAGACAGAGACGGAGAGAGAGAGAGAGTGGGGGGAAAAGGGACGAGGGGGGAGGGAGACAGACAGAGACGGAGAGAGAGAGTGGGGGGAGAGGGACGGAGGGGGGGAGACAGTCAGAGACGGAGATAGAGAAAGGGGGGGGGGTGAGGGACGAGGGGGGAGACAGACAGAGGACGGAGATAGAGAGAGGGGGGGGGGAGGAGGGACGAGGGGGGGGGGACAGACAGAGACGGAGAGAGAGAGAGGGGGGGGGAGAGGGACGAGGGGGTGGGGGGACAGACAGAAGACGAGAGACGAGAGAGAGAGGGGGGTTTTAGAGAGGACGAGGGAGGGAGACAGCAAGCCGGAGATAGGAAAAGGGGGGGGAAAGGGGGGGGGGGAACGAGGGGGGGGGCAAAACAGAAAAAACGGAGAGAGAGAGGGGGGGGGTTTAAGAGGGCCCGGGGGGGAAGGGAAAACAGACAGAGAGGGGAGATGAGAGGGGGGAAAGTGGGGGAAAGGGCGAGGGGGGGGGGGCGACAAAACCAGAACGGAGGAAGGGGGGGGGGGGGAGGGACGAGGGTGGGGGGGCCCAGACAGGACGGAGATGAAAAGAGGGGGGAGGGGAAAGGAGGGAGGGGGGAGATAGAAAACGGAGATAGAAAAGGGGGGGGGGGGGGGGGGGGGGGGGGGGAGGGGGAAGGGGGGGAGACAGAAAGGGGGGGAATAGGGGGAGGGGGGGGGAAAAGGGAAAAAAGGGGAGGGGGGGAAACCCAGACGGGGAGACGGAATAGGGGAGAGGGGGGGGAAAAGGGGGGGGGGGGGGACCCAAAGACGGAGAGAAAGGGGGGGGGGGAGAGGGCCGGGGGGGGAAGGGGGGAAAAAGGGGGGAGCCGGAGAGGGATAGAGGGGCGAGGAGAGGGGGGGGGGGGGGAAGAGGGGAAGGGCGGGGGAATTAAAGGGGAAAAAAAGAAGAAAAGAAGAAAAAAATGAAAAACAAAAAAAACAGAAAATTGAAAAAAAAAAAAGCAAAAAAAAAAACAGAAAAAAAACAAACATTTTATCGATCCACGGGGTTTTTTCCCCAAGAGCTTTTTTTCGATTGGGGGGGGGGGGGAAACTAAACCCTACCCCCCCCGTCCCCCCCCCCCTTTCCCCCCCCCCCGGTCCCCCCCCCCCCCCCCACACCACACCAAACCCCCCCCCATGCCCTACCCCCCCCTCCACCCCCCCAAAAACCCCCCCACCCCCCCCCCACCCCCCCCACCCCCTCCCCCCCAACCCCCACACTCACACAAAAAACCCCCCCCCCCCCTTTTTTCCCCATTCTCCTTTCCCCCCCCGAGTATTTTTCGTTTTTTTCCCCTGTCATTTTCATGTGGCGTTAAACTGTGGACAAATGGGCGGGGGTGGGGGTGGGTTGGGTTGTGGCAATGCTAGCTGGCGTGGGTGAGAGAGAGAGAGAGAGAGAGAGAGAGAGAGAGAGAGAGAGAGAGAGAGAGAGAGAGAGAGAGTGATTATAAGTTCTCAAGGTTTATCAAGAACGGAGACTGACTGATCATGATAAGGATGGAGAATATGTACGGATTAGAACTTCTCAAGGATGCGGGATTGACTGACCTTGATTTGACTGGAGACTAGTCTGATCGTTACTCCTCAAGTATTGAGCTTTGACACACTGTGACTTATCAGAATAAAGATAAAGAACTGATCATATAATTATTCTCGAGAATAGACACTGTCCCTGAATTATCACGAACGGACATGGACAGATGGTGACTTCTCATGGCTGAAGATGACTTCTCAAGAATGGAGATGGATTGTTCGTGACTTCTCAAGGATGGAGATGGACTGATCATGACTTCTGAAGGACAGAGATGGATTGATCGTGACTTCAAAGGGATGGAGATGGATTGATCATGACTTCTCAACGATGGAGATGGACTGTTCGTGACTTCTCAAGGGTGGAGATGGACTGATGATGACTTCTCAAGGGTGGAGATGGACTGATCATGACTTCTCAAGGGTGGAGATGGACTGATCATGACTTCTCAAGGATGGAGATGGACTGTTCGTGACTTCTCAAGGGTGGAGATGGACTGATCATGACTTCTCAACGATGGAGATGGACTGTTCGTGACTTCTCAATGATGGAGATGGCTGATGATGACTTCTCAAGGGTGGAGATGGACTGTTCGTGACTTCTCAAGGGTGGAGATGGACTGATGATGACTTCTCAAGGGTGGAGATGGACTGATGATGACTTCTCAAGGGTGGAGATGGACTGATCATGACTTCTCAACGATGGAGATGGACTGTTCGTGACTTCTCAAGGGTGGAGATGGACTGTTCGTGACTTCAAAAGGATGGAGATGGACTGTCCATGACATCTGAAGGACGGAGATGGATTTATCGTGACTTCAAAGGGATGGAGATGGACTGACAATGAATTCTCAAAGACGGAGAGTTAGTGATCTTGGTTTTACAAAGACACACTTGGATTTACTATGTGATCTATCAAGGATGGATATTGACTGACCATGATTAACTCAAGGAGGGAATTTATAGGCTTGAAACATTCTCATCTTGCAGTTTATTATTGTTCTTCACGCACAATCAGACAAATGTGTAGGATACAGCAATTACCAAAAGACGTGTTATTTTCAGTACAATTGGTCTGTAGTGAAGGAAGAAGACAGGTGAGGAGTTGAAGGGTTGAGAGAGAGAGGAGAGAGAGAGAGAGAGAGAGAGAGAGAGAGAGACGGTGTGTGTATGTGTGTGTTGAATGTGTGCGTGTGTGTGCGCGCGCGCGCGTGTGTGTGTGTGTGTGTGTGTGTGTGTGTGTGTGTGTGTGTGTGTGTGTGTGTGTGTGTGCTGAACAAGTTCCGATCATGTTTGTATGTATGCATGCATGCATGTATGTATGTATGTATGTATGCAATTACATACGCATCCGTTTACATGTTTTACTTTTATTTCATTTCATGTTATGTATTACATTATTTACTTTAATTGTCTCTCTGTCGTTCCATGTACATGATGCTCTTCTATCGTCTTTCTCAATCTATCCATGAAACGCAGAGCAGAGATGCCGTCAAAAACCGAGGAATGGAGAGAGAGAGAAAGAGACAGACAGACAGACAGACACACACACACACACACATACATATATATATATATATATATATATATATATAGACACACACACAGACACACACACAGAGCATATATCTATGATATTCATGTCCGACAATGACCAACAGAACAGCAGTGAAGGCATATGTTGTCCTGATTATCCGCGCTGGAATTTGATTATAGTGGAGAGTGCCTTGCCCAAGGTACATCTCCATTCTCTCGGACAAAAGGGGATTTAGGACAGTCGGCGCTGGGGATGTTCCTTTAAGGCCAACTAGCCACCCCCCCACTCCCCCACTCCCCCTCCCCAACCCACAAGGCTGCAGCGCTACGAGCCAGTGCAATCTTTCCACTTTGAGGCCATAGTCCTTCACAGAAGACTGAACTGTAAATAAAATCCCATTGCCGTGGAGAATCCATTGATTCATACAGCTTTCACTTTCGAGCGACCCGGGCTATGACAGACAGACAGACAGACAGACAGACAGACACAGAGAGAGAGACAGAGACAAAGAGAGACAGAGACAGAAAGAGAGGGGCAGACAGACAGAGACAGAGATACTCGTGCATAATTCTTTGTCTGTGTCTTTTCTATTCTACCCAATTATTTTGGACGAATGTTTTGCTGTTATCCTTCTGTCAGAGGCTAAAGGAACGCAAGCTGAGGTCAACGGAGAGAAACACACACACACACACACACACACACACACACACACACACACACACACACACACACACACACACACACACACACACACACACACACACACAGAGAGAACCACTTGTGCATGATTCTTTGTCTGTGTGTTTTCGATTCTGGACAATATATCATTCTGGACGAATGTTTTGTTGTTATCCTTCTGTCAGAAGCAAACAAAAGAACGCAAGCTGAGGTCAACGGCTGCTTCCATCATTTGGAAATGACTTTCAGAAGACGCTCCACACACACACACACACACAGAGACACACACAGACACACACACAGACACACACACACACACACACACACACACACACACACACACACGCGCGCGCGCGCGCGCGCGCGCGCGCACACACACACACACACACACACACACACACACACACACACACACACACACACACACACACACGTGTGTGTATGTGTTCGTCCGTCGGGATCGACGAGGACCATCTAGTCATCCTGGGGGTGGGTGGGTTGGGCTCTGTGGGTGGTGGTCTGGCATGCGAACTACATGGCCTGCCCAGCACAGCTGGGTCTGCATCAAGATGGTGTAGATGCTGGGCAAGTTTGCACGAGTGAGCACCTGTGTCAGGGATCTTCTCTTGCCACTTTATGCCGAGAAGTTTTCTGAGGCTGGTGGTGTGGAAGTGGTTCAGTTTTTTGGCGTGGCGTTTGTAGACCGTCCATGATTCACATCCATAGAGCAGTGTGGTGAGAACTATGGCCTTGTATACTTTGAGCTTCGTCTCCAGGGTGATGCCTCTCCTGTTCCAAACGTTCTTACGGAGTCTGCCGAAGGCAGCGCTGGCTTCGTCGAGTCTAGCATTCACCTCGTCGTCGATGACAACTGTGCGAGAGAGTGTACTACCCAGGTATGTGAACTTGTCCACCGCATTCAGTCGTTGCCTGTTGATGAAGATGTTTGGTTCAACGTAAGGCTTTCCTGGAGCTGGCTGGTGCATCACCTCAGTCTTCTTTGTGCTGATTGTGAGGCCAAAGTTGTCACAGGCAGAAGAGAACTTGTCGACGCTGTGTTGCATGTCAGCTTCGGAGGCAGCATTGAGAGCGCAGTCATCAGCAAACAGGAAGTCGTTGACGGTGTCTGTCCTCGCCTTGGTTTTTGCTTGAAGCCTCCTGAGGTTGAAGAGTGAGCCATCTGTGCGGTACCTGATGCCAATGCCTACGTCAGCGTCTCTGAAAGCATCTGTCAGCATGGCTGAAAACATGAGACTGAACAGGGTGTGGGCAAGAACACACCCTTGCTTGACTCCGTTGGAGACAGGGAATGGTTCTGAAGTCTCTCCGTTGTCTTGGACTCGGGCCAGCATCCCATCGTGTAGTTGCCGTATGATGGTGATGAACTTTCTGGGACATCCGTACTTCGCCAAGATACTCCAAAGGCCATCTCTGCTAACAGTATCGAAGGCCTTGGTCAGATCGACATAGGGGAAGTAAAGGTCGGCGTTCTGTTCCTGACACTTCTCCTGGAGCTGCCTGGCAGCAAACACCATGTCGATAGTCCCGCGTTCTTTCCGGAAGCCATACTGGCTCTCTGGTAGGAGACCTTGCTCAAGGTGCGCTATAAGACGGTTGAGTAGCACTCTGGCCAGAGTCTTGCCTGCAACGGACATCAGGGATATTCCACGATGGTTGTCACAGGCCTGACGATTTCCTTTGCGCTTGTACAGGTGTATGATGGAAGCGTCTTTGAAGTCCTGTGGAACTGCCTCATGCTGCCAGATGAGCTGGAATAGCTGATGAAGCTTCTCAGTCAGCGCCATACCACCTTCTTTGTAGACCTCAGCTGGAATGGAGTCTGAACCAGGGGCTTTGCCACTGGATAGCAGACGGATAGCTTTCTGGGTCTCCTCCAAAATTCGAATGGCATCCAACGACTCACTGACTGGCACCTTGGGGAGTCGGTCGATGGTTTCATCACTGATGGTGGAAGGGCGGTTCAGTACGCTGTCAAAGTGTTCAGCCCATCTCTCAAGGATCCCGTCCTTGTCAGTGATTAGGGTAGAAGCATCAGCACTGAGAAGTGGAGCAGATCCGGAGGTGGTGGGACCATAGACTTCTTTCAGGTCGTTATAGAAGTTCTTCATGTCGTTCCTGTATGCAAAGCCCTGGATCTCATCAGCTTTGTTGCTCAACCAGGAATCCTGCATCTGCCGCAGCTTCAGCTGGATGGTGCTGCGTGCGCTCTTCAGTATGTCTTTCTTTGACTGTGACTTGGGATCTTCAATGTGGGCTCTGTAGGCTTGGCGTTTGTCTTCCAGCAGCTGCTTGATCTCAGTGCAGTTCTCATCAAACCAGTCTTTGTGCTTCCTGGCAGAAGGCTCCAGGCACTCCATGGCAGTGTTGTACACCGTCTCATGCAGTGCGCCCCATGCTGCCTCCACATTCTGGTTGTCCAGCACGGTGGACTCAAGGCGTTCCTCCAGGGTGTCAGCAAAGCTCTGCTTGATGTTGCCTAGCTCCAGCTTGTTGACATTCAGGCGTTTGGGTGCTTTCATGCCCTGAGGCCGTCCCTTGGGCTGGATGCGGAGGTTGAGTTTGGAGACGATAAGGCGGTGGTCTGTCCAGCACTCAGCGCCGCACATGGCCCTCGTGACTCGTACGTCCTGCCTGTCCCTCTTCCTGACGATGACAAAGTCGATGAGATGCCAATGCCCAGAGCGAGGATGCATCCATGACGTCCTGTTACGGGTAGGGAGGCAGAAGACGGTGTTTGTGATAAGAAGGTCGTGCTCGGCACATGTCTGGAGAAGTAGTTGACCATTGCTGTTACAGTTGCCAACCCCATGCTTCCCAATCACACCTTCCCAGGAGGTGCTGTCACAGCCAACTCTCGCGTCAAAGTCACCAAGAATGATGAGCTTGTCTGCGTTGGGAACAGTGGTGATGACAGCGTTCAGGTCCTCGTAGAACTTGTCCTTGATTTCATCTGGGTTGGTCATGGTGGGCGCGTAGGCGCTGACAATGGTGGTAAACTTCTTCCCGTTGCTTAAAGGGAGTTTCATCGTCATCAGGCGATCGTTCACTCCTTTCGGGGGGCCAGCTAGCTTGCCAACGAGGGTTGTCTTCACTGCAAAGCCAACTCCAGCCTCACGTCTCTCTTCAGGTCCGCGACCACTCCAAAAGAAGGTGTAGCCTGCACCT
>NC_134882.1:28676698-28689198 GCF_041734735.1 Babylonia areolata | reverse complement strand
TGAGACAAAGCGAAACAAGCTCCAGAGCAAAATGTCTTTGGAGTTCTTTGAAGAATCAATGTTTTATTCACAGCTTAGAAAACGGCGTCTTTGTGATTCGTAGCACGTACGCATGCGCATTCACAAATGGTTGGGAGAGCAATACCTCCCACGTGACTCCTTGCATAACTGATAGGGGAAGGAGGGGGGTGGGGGGAGAGGTGATCAGTGTTGTTTGCAAAAATATTAATTTGATTCAACTCCAAAAATTACCACGAGGCAACACTGGCGAAAGGGAAAAAAATCTTTAATCTGTAAAAGCTTCTTTCTTTAATTCGGTGCATGCACGAGACAGGTTTTGTTGTGTATCTGTTGTTTGTTTGTCATCAGACATCGTGTAGCAGGTGTTGTGTAGAAATGTGTGTGTGTGTGTGTGTGTGTGTGTGTGTGTGTGTGTGTGTGTGTATGTGTGTGTGTGTGTGTGTGTGTGTGTGTGTGTGTGTGACGATTGCTGTGTGGCGTAATCAGCTTGGATCATCTATGGTAAATACATCACAATGTAATCTCGCTTCTTTTTTTTTTTTTACCTGTTTCAATTGGCCGCAATTTAGACTCAAAGTGTTCTATCATTTTGAATTTGCCTATCATTATCATTTTCTCCCTTTGTTCGCTTTTCTTTTTTATTTCAATTAAAAGACAAAGGGATCAAGCGAATGAAATGACAATTCAACAAAAAGAACACACAATAAGAAACGAATTTCAAATGATATTCGAATGCAAAATAGCAGTTATTCTTTCTATTTGTAATAAAACACATACGCTCGCAAAGCTGTATTGACTATTTAAGCTCGAGCACACGTTTTATACGCACGTGAGATTTTTTTTTGAAGTTGAACAGTTCATTTGCTTTTCTCAGATGGAGAATCATTCAAACAGAATCAATACAGCAAATCCACATGATCCCTTTTGATATCAAGGTAAAAAAAAGGGGGGCTAAAAGCAGTTACCAAGCTTTTTTTCATATTTCTTTTTGTTTGTTGCAATCAGTAGTGTTTTTACTCTTTCTACTTTGTTTGATCATTCTCTTTGAAATAATCTTTCTCCAAGCTGACAGAATCTTTACTTACATAAGACTCATTCCCTTCCGAAGCCAGCCGTTTCTTCTGGTTGTTATTTGATCCCTGCTTTCAGGCTAAAAAAAAAAAAGAAGAAGAAGAAGAAACACGAACATAACACTAAAACACTGAACAAATAAACAGAGATAAAGCACAGGACAAACGTTCTTACAAAAGCCAGTATGTGCAACACACAGCGAAACAAACCCACGAACCCGATGTCTTTGGAGCCGTTGAAGATCCAGTGTTTTACTGGCAGCTTGGAGAATGCGTCTTTGTTATTCAACGCACGTGCGCGTGCATGTGATCCCCTGCATAGCCAATGAGGGGGAAAGAGGCAGCCAGTGTTGTTAACGGGGGGAAAAAAAATCTCCGGATCACACAAGACAAAACCAGAGGGGGGGGGGGGGGGGGGAAACAGGGGGAAATTGTCACCGTGCAAAACATTTTCATCGGCGCGTGAATGTGACAGTTCGTATGTCTAGTTCTGGTCTTGCCTTGTCTGGGTCTTGATTTTGCATCTCTGTTCTGGTGTATATGTGTGTCTGTCCAGATGAGTTGGCAGCAGTCCCACTCTTTTCACTCATTTTACATATACACCTGTGTTGTTTGTTTGTTTGTTTTGTGTGTGTGTGTGTGTGTGTGTGTGTGTGTGTGTGTGTGTGTGTGTGTGTGTGTGTGTGTGTGTGTGTGTGTTTCGTTTTTTTTTGTTGTGGTTTTTTTGTGGTTTTTTTGGTGGGCGTGGGGTGGGCGGGGGGTGGGTGTGTGTGTTATTGTTGTTTTCATTTCGAATGCGATTATGTATACCAGCAATATTGTAAAGAGCTTGGTAAAAATGGAGAGGGGAACGGAAGTACCCATCAATGTGTTTGATAGTGCATGAATGACATATTCATGTGATTACGTGTGTGTGTGTGTGTGTGTGTGTGTGTGTGTGTGTGTGTGTGTGTGTGTGTGTGTGTGTGTGTGTGTGTGTGTGTGTGTGTTTGCTAGTTCAATTCAGTGCAATACATTTTTTTTGTCTTTGTAAAAACTTTTGCGGTGGGCATGAATAAACATAACACATCAACTTAAAATTCTATCAATAATCAAAATTTCGTGTATTCATTAAATTCATATGCATTACATTCGCATAGAATTGATAACAAAATTCATATCATTTCTTTACCGTATTATGATTTCTCCCTCGTCTCCATTGCAGTACTCCCATAAAGCCCCTCTTTTCACCGTCTCCTCGATTTTGCTGCACTCTATTTCTTGCAAATGCACATGTTAATGCAAACAAAAGAGCGAAAAATTGGAGGAAGTACATAAATGTTTCATAGTGTATTAAGAATACGACTTTGGTATTCAAAGCACACTCTGCTTCATTTCTTCTTTTCTTTTCTTTTTTTTTTCTTTCCTTTTTCTTTATAACAATTTTCTTTATAACAATTCATTCACATCTCCCACCCCTTCTAACCGATAATACTCAGATGTATTCATAAATACTTTAGCAAAATGTCTTCAATCACCGATATGTGTGACGGGACATTAAACAAAATTCCCCCTCTTTATAACAAATGAAAGTGCATTATTTGAGTATCGTTCTTAGCACAGCATAAGAACAAATCACAAAACAAATCAGTACTGCAGGGAGCGAGAGAGGCATTGATATATTCCCCACAAGACAGACTTTGGTGCACAACTGCAACCGTCGGGTTAACAACAAACAAGAAACCCTGTCAAATACTCTGTTAGCTTCGTGAAGCTGAATAAAAGAACACTTGTTTGTTTTAAAATTATGTCCATATTTTCTTGGAAATTATTTTCTAATTTTTGGAAGGTGTCCTATGTGTGTTGACGGGGTTGGATGAAAAAAAAACAAACAACAACAAAAAAAAACAACAAAGTATCATAATCAACCACTAGCAAAATACAAATCATTCGATCATCGTTTGTTCATCAGTTATCGATTTCTGTCTCTATATTTGTCTGTCTGTCTGTCAACGTGAACTTCTATCTGCATCTACCCCTACCTGCCTCTGTCTCATGACCATCTTCTGCCACCGACACTCTCAACCCCCTTCCCCATCACCCCTTCACCACCCCCTCTCCCTTTGGCAGACAGTAGAAGGTATCATCGATTCCATTAATCTACCCCCCATCCCGCTCTCCCCCGCTCCACACACACACCCACCCACACACTCCTTACCTCCCCTACCCACACCCACCCCACAAAATTGTCAACGATTATCTCCAAACAGCAGAAACATTCTCCACGCAGAATGTTGGCGTGTTCGTCGTTATGTGGACAGAAAAGGTCAACACCAAAACACCTGCTGCCACATGCTGTACGAGGAGAGGAGTGCTGCCTTTCAGTGCTCATCGCAGCGGTCTGCCTCCTTTTGCAAACTTGTATTTGTATTTCTTTTTATCACAACAGATTTCTCTGTGTGAAATTCGGGCTGCTCTCCCTCAGGGAGAACGCGTCGCTATACTACAGCGCCACCCATTTTTTTGTATTTGTTCCTGCGTGCAGTTTTATTTGTTTTTCCTATCCAAGTGGATTTTTTCTACAGAATTTTGCCAGGAACACCCCTTTTTTTGCCGTGGGTTCTTTTACGTGCGCTAAGTGCCTGCTGCACACGGGGCCTCGGTTTATCGTCTCATCCGAATGACTAGCTTCCAGACCACCACTCAAGGTCTAGTGGAGGGGGATAAAATATCGGCGGCTGAGCCGTGATTCGAACCAGCGCGCTCAGATTATCTCGCTTCCTAGGTGGACGCGTTGCCTCTAGGCCATCACTCCACTGCTGCCACTTCCCTCGGGGAGAAGAAAGCTGAAGGCGTGGGGTTACATGATTCGTTCTTACATACTGCTTTGCTCCCTGCATTGAGAACGCGAAGGTCACAGTCATCACGACCGCAAACCCAAAATGAAGGAAAGGAGTTCCAATACTCAATAATCCACCGCACCAATTTAAGATATAACAAAAGCTGTAAAACTGAAAAGACTCTAGGTATTTCACAATAACATTCTTTTTTTTTCTTTTCTGTAAGCATATAAACGATGCGTCTCCGAGGAGGAACAATTCATCCCAGAGAAAAAAAAATCAGAGTAGATTTTGCTGTGGTCATGCTCCAGAGATAAAACCATAACATATACTATCGCAATGAATTATGTAGAAAGAGTAGAATGAAGTAGTAGCAGATATAGCAGCAAAAGCAGCAGCAGCAATAGGAGGAGGAGCAGCAGCAGCAGTTGTAGTAATGGCAGTAGTAGTAGTAGCTGTAGGCCCAACACTTGGCTTATATCACAGATTGACATAAGTTTACATTTGGGCCAACAGCAAAGTGAGAGCTGTATTATCAATGGTTTTTCCAGTCAGTGGGAAACCATTTACAGCTTAGTCTTTTGTGAAGGACTGTGACTCTCAAACTAGGAGGCAAAATTGCACTGGCTCTTAGTGCTGCAGCCCTGTGGGCTAGTTGGCCTTTGGGAACCATCCCAACGCCGACTGTCCTAAAACCCTCTTGGCCGAGAGAGTGGGGATGTACTTGGGCAAGACACTCTCCACTATAATCAAATTCTAGCCCAAATAGTCGAAACAGCTGTTGCCTCCTCTGCTGTTCTGATGGTCATAGTCGGACACGACATATATAGTAGTAGCAGCAAAATGGTAGTAGTAGTAGTAGTAGTAGTAGTAGAAGCAGTAGAAACAACAGCAGCAGCAGTAGTAGTAGTAGTGGTGGTAGTAGTTGTAGCTGTAGTAGTAGTAGTAGTAGTAGCAGCAGCAGCAGCAACAACAGCATTTACAGTTATATTTGCAATTTTTAAAAAACTTAATCTAACGCAGCAAGTAATGCATTGCAATCTGTTGTACCAGATGGTATTGAATAATCTCCTATCCCCGTAACAAACAGAATCCCTCTGTATGAAATTCACATTATGCTCCCCAGAGGACAAGGTGTCGCCAGAAGTCCGGCGCTTCGCGCTGTCCCTGTCTGCATGATGCTGTCACTGAAAGTATTCATGATCTCCGATCCTCCTTCCTTTTCCACCAGCACTTCTTTTTAGCGTCTCAGCATTCTTTTTTTTTTCTCCAACACGAACACACACACACACACACACACACACACACACACACACACACACACACATATATATATATATATATATATATATATATATATATATATATATATATATACGCATGCATGCGCGCGCGCACAAACACACACACACACACACACACACACACACACACACACACACACACAAACTGAACACGAGTAAGGGACGAATTTCATCAACAATGCATGCGTCAGTCTGAAACATAAGTCTGTCCTTAAGATTATGCAGGGGACATAGACTGACAGATAAACAGTGAGAGAAAGAGAAAGAGAGAGAGAATGGGGAAAACAGAACACACACACACACACACACACACACACACACACACACACACACACACACACACACACACACACACACACACCACTATTATACGAGAAAGATAAAGTAAATTACAAAGTCAATTTGATTCCTAAACTTTCTGCCAAAAATTGATGTTCGAAATGTGGAAATATTTTTTAAACAAATATGCATACAAAAAACATTCAACTGACATATACATTTGTGTCAATGATGGTAATGTAAAAAGAATATAAGACAGTGGTTTTACTAGATGTAATAGACGTGTCAAATCCTCTGCGTAGCTGCCTCAGAATTGACATTCATACATGCATGCACAAATACAGAGAAGAGACAATGTCAGGCAAGCAGACAGACAGAGAAACAGAAAGGCAAAAGATAGGGGGAAAAAAGAGAGGGGCAGAGAGAGGCGCAAACTGAAATGTTAAGGTAGAAGACACACTTCTACAAAGTAATGACATGGTATTTTATTTTGAACGGACACAGAAAAGGACAGAGTGAAAAGTAAAGGTAAAAGAACATAACCCGAGTGTTGTGACAAAACACCATTATTTGCACTGAAGGCCTGAAGGGTTCAAAACCCCAAGGGCCCCACACCAACCACCTGTGTGTGGCTGTGCTTCAATCAATAATTCATCACTTCAGCCCCTGACACAGAGAGCCACACTGAGATCTGTGGCCACACAGTCAGTCCTGGCTTCCACTGGACACACACGGTAAGGTTTTCTTACAGACAAGGGGAGATAACTGTTCCAGTCAAGGGAGACAAACAGAACCGTACTTCGAACCGCCAAGAGAGGATGGGGGAAAATGGATTGCGTCTGGTGGGAAGTCAGACGGTACCGGTGTCCTTGATGGCTGTCGACGGCACAAATGGAAAGGGTGTGTGTAGAGGGTGAGTGTTGTGAGTGGTGTCAATGAGAGATCAAGAGGGAGGATAAGTGTCCTCTCTCCTCGCCATTCACGAAGTCTTGTCGCCCATAACGGTCACCCACGACTAACAGATTTCTCGCTTAGAGTGTCGATGGGTTGGAGATGTATGGCAAAGATGCATTTTCTTTCATTGGGCTGTTTTTGTTGCTTCTTTGTTTGGGGGTATTTTTTCTCTCGTTTTTCTGTATTTCTGTGGTTTCAGTTGCTACATTTTCAGTCTTCTTTCCTCCTTTTTTTTCCTTTTTGGCTGTCATTTGTTTCCTCTTTCCTTTTTTCTTTCTTTCATCTGGTTTCTTACTTTCTATCTTTTATAAATCTGTTTAACTCCATTCCATTTCTTTCTTAGTTGCTTTCCGGTTTGGATTTTTGTTCGTTCGTTTGTTTGTTTGTTTTGTTTTGGGTTTTTTTTCCCCTTCTTTTTATTATGATAGCTTTAATACATGAAGATTACAACACCTCTACAAAGTACTGACATGGAAAATTGGATTGTATGTTGAACGGAAACAGAAAAGGACAGAGTGAAAAGTAAAGGTAAAAGAACATAACCCGAGTGTTGTGCCAAGACACCATTATTTGCACTGAAGGCCTGAAGGGTTCAAAACCCCAAGGGCCCCACACCAACCACCTGTGTGTGGCTGTGCTTCAATCAATAATTCATCACTTCAGCCCCTGACACAGAGAGCCACGCTGAGATCTGTGGCCACACAGTCAGTCCTGGCTGCCACTGGACACACACGGTAAGGTTTTCTTACAGAAAAGGGGAGATAACTGTTCCAGTCAAGGGAGACAAACAGAACAGTACTTCGAACCGCCAAGAGAGGATGGGGGAAAATGGATTGCGTCTGGTGGGAAGTCAGACGGTACCGGTGTCCTTGATGGCTGTCGACGGCACAAATGGAAAGGGTGTGTGTAGAGGGTGAGTGTTGTGAGTGGTGTCAATGAGAGATCAAGAGGGGGGATAAGTGTCCTCTCTCCTCGCCATTCACGAAGTCTTGTCGCCCATAACGGTCACCCACGACTAACAGATTTCTCGCTTAGAGTGTCGATGGGTTGGAGATGTATGGCAAAGATGCATTTTCTTTCACTGGGCTGTCTTTGTTGCTTCTTTGTTTGGGGGTATTTTTTCTCTCGTTTTTCTGTATTTCTGTGGTTTCGGTTGCTACATTTTCAGTCTTCTTTCCTCTTTTTTTCTCTTTTGGCTGTCATTTGTTTCCTCTTTCCCTTTTTCTTTCTTTCATCTGGTTTCTTACTTTCTTTCGTTTATAACTCTCTTTAACTCCATTTCATTTCTTTCTTAGTTGCTTTCCGGTTTGTTTGTTTTTTTGTTTGTTTGTTTGTTTTTCCTTCTTTTTATTATGATAGCTTTAATAGATGAAGATTACAACAGCTCTACAGAGTACTGACATGGAAAATTGGATTTTATGTTGAACGGAAACAGAAAAGGAGAGAGTGAAAAGTAAAGGTAAAAGAACATAACCCGAGTGTTGTGACAAGACACCATTATTTGCACTGAAGGCCTGAAGGGTTCAAAACCCCAAGGGCCCCACACCAACCACCTGTGTGTGGCTGTGCCTCAACCAATAATTCATCACTTCAGCCCCTGACACAGAGAGCCACGCTGAGATCTGTGGTCACACAGTCAGTCCTGGCTGCCACTGGACACACACGGTAAGGTTTTCTTACAGACAAGGGGAGATAACTGTTCCAGTCAAGGGAGACAAACAGAACAGTACTTCGAACCGCCAAGAGAGGATGGGGGAAAATGGATTGCGTCTGGTGGGAAGTCAGACGGTACCGGTGTCCTTGATGGCTGTCGACGGCACAAATGGAAAGGGTGTGTGTAGAGGGTGAGTGTTGTGAGTGGTGTCAATGAGAGGTCAAGAGGGAGGATAAGTGTCCTCTCTCCTCGCCATTCACGAAGTCTTGTCGCCCATAACGGTCACCCACGACTAACAGATTTCTCGTTTAGAGTGTCGATGGGTTGGAGATGTATGGCAAAGATGCATTTTCTTTCATTGGGCTGTCTTTGTTGCTTCTTTGTTTGGGGGTATTTTTTCTCTCGTTTTTCTATATTTCTGTGGTTTCAGTTGCTACATTTTCAGTCTTCTTTCCTCCTTTTTTTCCTTTTTGGCTGTCATTTGTTTCCTCTTTCCTTTTTTCTTTCTTTCATCTGGTTTCTTACTTTCTATCTTTTATAAATCTGTTTAACTCCATTCCATTTCTTTCTTAGTTGCTTTCCGGTTTGGATTTTTGTTTGTTCGTTTGTTTGTTTGTTTTGTTTTGCTTTTTTTGGTTTTTTTGTTTTCCTTCTTTTTATTATGATAGCTTTAATACATGAAGATTACAACACCTCTACAAAGTACTGACATGGAAAATTGGATTGTATGTTGAACGGAAACAGAAAAGGACAGAGTGAAAAGTAAGGGTTAAAAAAATATAACCCGAGTGTTGTGCCAAGACACCATTATTTGCACTGAAGGCCTGAAGGGTTCAAAACCCCAAGGGCCCCACACCAACCACCTGTGTGTGGCTGTGCCTCAACCAATACTTCATCACTTCAGCCCCTGACACAGAGAGCCACGCTGAGATCTGTGGCCACACAGTCAGTCCTGGCTGCCACTGGACACACACGGTAAGGTTTTCTTACAGACAAGGGGAGATAACTGTTCCAGTCAAGGGAGACAAACAGAACCGTACTTCGAACCGCCAAGAGAGGATGGGGGAAAATGGATTGCGTCTGGTGGGAAGTCAGACGGTACCGGTGTCCTTGATGGCTGTCGACGGCACAAATGGAAAGGGTGTGTGTAGAGGGTGAGTGTTGTGAGTGGTGTCAATGAGAGATCAAGAGGGGGATAAGTGTCCTCTCTCCTCGCCATTCACGAAGTCTTGTCGCCCATAACGGTCACCCACGACTAACAGATTTCTCGCTTAGAGTGTCGATGGGTTGGAGATGTCGGGTAGCGATAAGTTTTCTTCGTCAGTCTGTCTGTTTTCTTTCTTTCTTTTTTCTGTTTTATTATTACTTTTATTCTTTTCCCTTTCATTTCAGTCCAGAAATAGCCCCTTTGTGGTCAGCTCAGCTGTTAACAACGTGTTTTGATTTGCCTTTCAATTCCATTGCTTCTTTTCCTTACTCTTGCAACTTTCGTAGATGAAGATTACACGATTCTGCAAAAATATTCATGACGTAAGATATTATCTTTTGTTGAATGGACGAAGAAGATTTCCTTAACCAAATGTGACTTTAAAACCACAAATGCTTAAGTACTTTGCCTTTCACTTGTCCATAATTGTTAACTAAAAGAGTGAGTGTGTGGCCAAAGTGAAAAGATGGTTGAGCTTTGGTATTTTCCCATTTATTTTACTTTCCTTTCTTTTTTAGATTATTGTTATTACACTGTACACGGTGAATAGGTCACATGGAAGTGGAAAATAGAGGGTGTGTGTGTTACAGTGGTGTGAAGAGGCCCCGTCAGGTCAGGGGCATAGCCCTTGCTACTGGTACCATGTAACCCAGTACTACCTGCCGCATGTGAAGTCTCCCAACGACGGACCAGGCGGAGGAGAAAACCTTTCCCAACGGCTGTGAAGGCGGAAGAGGATGACCAAAGGGCAGGGATGGGGGTGGGGGGGGGGGTCTTATCCTTGGCTGGAAGTCCTCCTAGGAGACGGAGCTCCGAAGAAAAAACCTGCACCTGCCCAGTCCGTGCAGTATCTGCACCTGTGGGACTGTGAGCGTCGGTAGGCGAGAGAGTAGGGAAGGGACTGCATAACTCCTCCTCACTAAAAAAAAAAAAAAAAAAAAAAGTCACCTGTGCTGGTTAGGCCACCAGGCACGCACCTGTGGGAAATGCTGCGCATCCAGAATCGGCATCTTTTCCCATATGAGGACACACACTGACAGATACGCCTGCCTGCCTACTCATCCGTCGGACCGACGGGAGACTCCATCGAAGAGGCCAGGTATCACTCAAAAAGTATGTCAAACAGTGCAGTGCCCCTTGGACACTATCAACAGATATCAGATAGGTTCCGTTGTGCTGCACTGTTTAAACCTCTTTCAAACATTCTCACACATTACGAGAATGCAAACATATTCCTTGGTGAATGATAAATGAAGAGGATTTTTGGACGCTTTTTTTCCCCTGTAAACATAATCATTTCCTTCAAGTCAGTTCTTGTGTGTCCCGTATCTTCCATGACAGAGTGATGTTACAGGCTGGACCAAATGTGAAAAACTGAAGAATAATGGACATTGCGATAGCTTCGATAACTTCTATTTTTTTTCGTTGGTCGTTTTAGGTTTTAACTGTTGTTAAGGTTTGTGAAAGGCCTGTATGTGCACGAGTGTGTGCATGTGCGTGTGCGTGTGTGTGTGTGTGTGTGTGTGTGTGTGTGTGTGTGTGTGTGTGTGTGTGTGTGTGTGTGTGTGTGTGTGTGTGTGTGTGTGTGTGTGTGTGTGTGTGTGTGTGTGTGTGTAAGTTTTAGTGTGTGTGTTTTTGCGTATGAGTTTGTGTGTGTGTGTTTGAGTGTGTGATGTTGTTTTTTGTTGACACTAAGACTGGCAGACAGAATATCATGTTTATTCATTGAAGTTTTCAATGATCTGGGATAATATTAAAAAAAAATTAAAAAGTCACATTATTTTATCGTAAATATTTGTCATATCAGCTATTCAGGAGGGAATACAGTTGATAAAAACGTTCTGGCAATGTACGAGTCTTTCCTGATGATGACTAATTAAGCTTGACTGTTTGATAGAGAAATGTGTTACAAGATACTATAAATAACTGCTAGTAGGAACAGTTGACATAGTCTCTGAAGGATCTCATGGCAGTACTTATTTGTTTGATGATATAAAATATGTTTATCAAAATAAGTTTTACGTACTGTAATGCCCTTTTAGCTGGACATTTAATGCATGCACTAAAATACTTGATGATTTCATGTGCCAGCCAACATTGTGACTGAGGGACATTGAAGACGAATGTGTGTGGAAAGTAAAATGATCTGATACATGAAATCTCATCAGAAGGCATGGAAAATACGCAGATATTATGAATAAGATTATATGAACTTATATGACTGTACCTCCTCTGTTAACAATAAGATACATTCGCCAAGTCGTGTGCAAAAAAGTTAACGATTATACACTTTGTTGCTGTGCGCTGGGGTGTGCATAGTCCTTTCGTGTAGTCTCAGGTGTTGCTGGAGATTGTTGTGGGCTGCTGCACAAAGGAGTCATCTACTTCAGATCATTGATGCTGAAAGGACAACAAATGTTTACATGATGACTCATGTGACCTCATGTAAGTAAATGACGTATTACGTGGCTATGACGTAGGACTTGTAATTATCAAATAAAAATAAAATAAAATAAAATACACACACACACGCGCGCGCGCGCACGCACGCACGCAAACTACTTCTACTGAAGAAAGATTCAGAGGAGATCGTTGCAATACAATGTCAACGAAAAAAAAGGCCAACGATTGTTTAATTTTTCTTGTTGAAAGTGGCTTTCTGTGTAATTTATTTCATGCAACCAAGACAGTTTGGTTAAAACTAAGATGAGCAACGCATACCCTGCATCTATCCTTAGATTTACTACCAGAAAAATACTATCATTAGTTATGTTGTGTTTCATATATTTTGTATTCTGTTTTTGATAGTTATGTTATTTTAATTGTTTATGTTGTTGTTTTTTTGTGTGTAAAATACTATTGCTGTTATACAATCTTTCAAGTCTGGCCACCTCTTCCCAAAATAGTTAAAGTTATGCATGCGTTTGAATGACTGGTGCGAAAGCGCTTTGATTTGTCTCTGCACATAATTAAGCGCTATATAATAATAATAATAATAATAATAATAATAATAATGATAATAATAATAATAATAATAATAATAATAATAATGATATCCTCCATGCCCCAAAAGGGGTCAAAGGATGAAATATTCTTGATTCTTGATTCTTTTGTGTTTGTACCTGTGTGTGTGCTTGTGTGTGTGTGTGTGTGTGTGTGTGTGTGTGTGTGTGTGTGTGTGTGTGTGTGTGT
>NC_134882.1:28664198-28674198 GCF_041734735.1 Babylonia areolata | reverse complement strand
TGTCTGTCTGTCTGTGTATCTGTCTGTGTGTGTATGTCTGTTTGTCTGTCTGTCTGTTTGTCTGTCTGGATATTTGTCTGTCTGTCTATCTGCTGTCTTTCTGTATGTCTGTCTGTGTGTATGTCTGTCTGTATGTCTGTCTGTCTGTCTGTCTGTCTGTCTGTATGTATGTATGTATGTATGTATGTCTCTCTCTCTCTCTCTCTCTCTCTCTCTCTCTCTCTCTCTCTCTCTCTCTCTGGGGCTCAGTTTTCCTGTACTGGAGACCAGAAGCGTTGACAGTATGCAGCCAACAAAATGCAAGTTAGTCAGCGCAAACATACCAGTTTCTTAATGACAAAGTCATTCAGAGTCTCCGTGATTTCCATGCAACATCATTATGAATTCGTTTTGGTGTTGTTGTTTTTGGGGGAGGGGGTTTAGTATTTGTTATTTCAAAGGCTGTTCTGCACTCAACTGATCCCATTCAAATTGTCTGTTCAAGGGTTTGATTTTTTTTTTTAAAGTAAGGAAATGCACGGTGTTGAAGACACAAAGGAATGACTTCGGTGTAGATGTTTCAGGTGTGTTTGTGAGCCTCTGTGTATACGTGTGTGCGTGCGTGCATGCGTGCGTAAGTGCGAGGTCTGGAAGAAACGAAGAAATGACATGGGGTGGATGAAAACTAAAATATATTCAGGGACGTATACAACAAACGTATCACTGCATTCAAAACCAATTTTTTTCTGTTACGCAAACTTTTACTCTTTGTCTACGGGTCAACTGACTAAAAGGGCATTTGAATGGAGGCGGTAGCATGCTCAGATCTTTTTTTTTTTTTTTTTTTTCTTTTTTTTACTGCTGTCTCTGAAGTATACTGTCTTCTTTATTTTACTGATTGTTGCTGCGTTTTGATACGCCACCCTCTACACTCAAATAATAAAATGTTTCCACGTGTCCAGTCCAACATTAAAAACAATGTCTGGATAGTCCTTGCATCTTCTGCTCGACGACATATCTGCGTGTCTTAGGTCGATTCCATCCAAATGCTATCGAGAATGGTTGAAATTTTAAGGCAATTCAATTTTCTTCGTTCATACAAGCACCGATAATATATCGTAGTTTCTCACGATTTACTAAATTTTGAATTAAGTGAGGTTAAAAAAAAATAATAATAATAAAAAAATATATATATACATATATATATAGAGAGAGAGAGAGTGAGTGAGTGAGAAAGAAGTAGCAAGAGAGAGAGAGAGAGAGAGAGAGAGAGACAGAGAGAGAGTGAGTGAGTGAGAAAGAAGTAGCAAGAGAGAGAGAGAGAGAGAGAGAGAGAGAGAGAAGTAAGAGAGAGAGACAGACAGACACAGAGAGAGAGAGTGAATGAGTGAGAAAGAAGTAGTAAAAGAGAGAGAGAGAGAGAGAGAGAGAGAAGTAGTAAGAGAGAGAGAGACAGACAGAGAGAGAAACAAAAAGAGAGAGACAGACAGAGAGACAGAGAGTGAGTGAGTGAGTGAGAAAAAAGTAGTAAAAGAGAGAGAGAGAGAGAGAGAGAGAGAGAGAGAGAGAGAGTGTGTGTGTATGAGTGAGAAAGAAGTAGTAAAAGAGAGAGAGAGAGAGAGAGAGAGAGAGAGCAATGTATGTCCACATCTCACATCTACATCTGCATGCTAATATTAATGCACATAGCGTGTATGCGTGTGTAAAGGAGGAGGGGAATCGGTGGGGGGAGGGGTGGGGGAGGGGGGGCGGTGCTTGGAGGGGGGGGGGGAAGAGAATGGACGTGCTTATGGAAACAGTGTGAAGTCAAAATCACCAAAAGGACAGTGATGGTTTCGTTTTCCTGTTCGAAAGCAAAGTATTTCAGCAACACAAATTTTCAGATTTTTTGTTTCCTCGCGTGTATGTTTCAGTTTCAGTTTCAGTAGCTCAAGGAGGCGTCACTGCGTTCGGACAAATCCATATACGCTACACCACATCTGCCAAGCAGATGCCTGACCAGCAGCGTAACCCAACGCGCTTAGTCAGGCCTTGAGAGAAAAAAAAGGTGAATAATAATAGATAAGCTTACATAAATAAATAAATAAATAATGATTATGATATAAAAAGGTAGTAGTAATGATAATAATAATAATAAAATAACAATAATAAAAAATAAATAAATAAATAAGACAAAATTGATGATAAATAAGCAAATAAATGTAAAACATGATGTATGAGTATTGATTACCATATCGGTGTATGAACCTGAGAATGGTGATTGCTGAACACCTGCTCGAGTTTTATTTATCATTTGATGTGTTTCTCTTTATTTGCTTGTAAACATCCTCATTTTCTCTTTGATACTTTTTCTTCTGTGTTCTCCATCCATGCCAGCTGCATGTCATGTTTTATATCAGACGTTTCTGTTATATTAAGGGACATACATTGGGTATCATTTTGTTCGTCAGTCTTTCTATCCTTCTCTGTCAATCTCTCTTTCCTTCTCTGTCAGTCTCTCTTTCCTTCTCTGTCAGTCTCTCTGTCTCTGTCAGTCAGTCTGTCTGTCTCTGTCAGTCTGTCTGTCTCTGTCAGTCTGTCTTTCTTTCTCTGTCAGTCTGTCTTCCATTCTCTGTCAGTCTGTCTGTCTCTGTCAGTCTGTCTGTCTCTGTCTTTCTTTCTCTGTCAGTCTGTCTGTCTCTGTCAGTCAGTCTGTCTGTCTCTGTCAGTCTCTCTTTCTTTCTCTGTCAGTCTGTCTGTCTCTGTCAGTCTGTCTGTCTCTGTCTTTCTTTCTCTGTCAGTCTGTCTGTCTCTGTCAGTCTGTCTTTCTTTCTCTGTCAGTCTGTCTGTCTCTGTCAGTCTGTCTGTCTCTGTCAGTCTGTCTTTCTTTCTCTGTCAGTCTGTCTGTCTCTGTCAGTCTGTCTTTCATTCTCTGTCAGTCTGTCTGTCTCTGTCAGTCTGTCTTTCATTCTCTGTCAGTCTGTCTTTCTCTGTCAGTCTGTCTTTCTTTCTCTGTCAGTCTGTCTGTCTCTGTCAGTCTGTCTGTCTCTGTCAGTCTGTCTTTCATTCTCTGTCAGTCTGTCTTTCTCTGTCAGTCTGTCTGTCTCTGTCAGTCTGTCTTTCTTTCTCTGTCAGTCTGTCTGTCTCTGTCAGTCTGTCTGTCTCTGTCAGTCTGTCTTTCATTCTCTGTCAGTCTGTCTGTCTCTGTCAGTCTGTCTTTCATTCTCTGTCAGTCTGTCTGTCTCTGTCAGTCTGTCTGTCTCTGTCAGTCTGTCTGTCTGTCTCTGTCAGTCTGTCTTTCTCTGTCAGTCTGTCTGTCTGTCTCTGTCAGTCTGTCTGTCTCTGTCAGTCTGTCTTTCATTCTCGGTCAGTCTGTCTGTCTCTGTCTTTCTTTCTCTGTCAGTCTGTCTTTCATTCTCTGTCAGTCTCTCTGTCTCTGTCAGTCTGTCTGTCTCTGTCAGTCTGTCTTTCATTCTCTGTTAGTCTGTCTGTCTCTGTCAGTGTGTCTGTCTTTGTCAGTCTGTCTTTCATTCTCGGTCAGTCTGTCTGTCTCTGTCTTTCTTTCTCTGTCAGTCTGTCTTTCATTCTCTGTCAGTCTCTCTGTCTCTGTCAGTCTGTCTGTCTCTGTCAGTCTGTCTGTCTGTCAGCCTGTCTTTCATTCTCTGTCAGTCTGTCTCTCTCTCTCAGTCTGTCTGTCTCTGTCAATGTGTCTTTCTTTCTCTGTCAGTCTGTCTGTCTCTGTCATTCTGTCTTTCTCTGTCAGTCTGTCTGTCTGTCTCTGTCATTCTGTCTTTCTCTGTCAGTCTGTCTGTCTGTCTCTGTCAGTCTGTCTTTCTTTCTCTCTCAGTCTGTCTGTCTCTGTCAGTCTGTCTGTCTCTGTCTTTCATTCTCTGTCAGTCTGTCTGTCTCTGTCAGTCTGTCTGTCTCTGTCAGTCTGTCTTTCTCTGTCAGTCTGTCTGTCTCTGTCAGTCTGTCTGTCTCTGTCAGTCTGTCTTTCTTTCTCTGTCAGTCTGTTTGTCTCTGTCAGTCTGTCTGTCTCTGTCAGTCTGTCTTTCTCTGTCAGTCTGTCTGTCTCTGTCAGTCTGTCTTTCTCTGTCAGTCTGTCTTTCATTCTCTGTCAGTCTGTCTGTCTCTGTCAGTCTGTCTTTCTTTCTCTGTCAGTCTGTCTGTCTCTGTCAGTCTGTCTTTCATTCTCTGTCAGTCTGTCTGTCTCTGTCAGTCTGTCTGTCTCTGTCAGTCTGTCTGTCTCTGTCAGTCTGTCTTTCTTTCTCTGTCAGTCTGTCTGTCTCTGTCAGTCTGTCTGTCTCTGTCAGTCTGTCTTTCTCTGTCAGTCTGTCTGTCTCTGTCAGTCTGTCTTTCTCTGTCAGTCTGTCTTTCTTTCTCTGTCAGTCTGTCTGTCTCTGTCAGTCTGTCTTTCATTCTCTGTCAGTCTGTCTGTCTCTGTCAGTCTGTCTGTCTCTGTCAGTCTGTCTTTCATTCTCTGTCAGTCTGTCTTTCTCTGTCAGTCTGTCTTTCTCTGTCAGTCTGTCTGTCTCTGTCAGTCTGTCTTTCTCTGTCATTCTGTCTTTCTCTGTCAGTCCGTCTTTCTCTGTCAGTCTGTCTTTCTTTCTCTGTCAGTCTGTCTGTCTCTGTCAGTCTGTCTTTCTTTCTCTGTCAGTCTGTCTGTCTCTGTCAGTCTGTCTGTCTCTGTCAGTCTGTCTTTCTCTGTCAGTCTGTCTGTCTCTGTCAGTCTGTCTGTCTCTGTCAGTCTGTCTTTCTTTCTCTGTCAGTCTGTCTGTCTCTGTCAGTCTGTCTTTCTTTCTCTGTCAGTCTGTCTGTCTCTGTCAGTCTGTCTTTCTTTCTCTGTCAGTCTGTCTGTCTCTGTCAGTCTGTCTGTCTCTGTCAGTCTGTCTTTCTTTCTCTGTCAGTCTGTCTGTCTCTGTCAGTCTGTCTTTCTTTCTCTGTCAGTCTCTCTTTCCTTCTGTCAGTCTCTCTTTCCTCCTCTATCAGTCTCTTTATCCTTCTCTGTCAGTCTGTCTTTCTCTGTCTCTTATCTGTCGGTGTGTATTCCTCTGTCTCTATGTGTCAGTGTGTCTGACTGACTTTTTTTTTTTTCAAGTTTGTACGAACTATCACAAGCCACGTGCGGTCAAACTGCAGTTTCAGTTTCAGTTTCAGTAGCTCAAGGAGGCGTCACTGCGTTCGGACAAATCCATATACGCTACACTACATCTGCCAAGCAGATGCCTGACCAGCAGCGTAACCCAACGCGCTTAGTCAGGCCTTGAGAAAAAAAAAAAACCAACAGGTGAATAAATAATAGATAAGCTTACATAAATAAATACATAAATAAATAATAATTATATTATAAAACTTCAGGTGAGCACAATGACCGCAGATCCCTCCTTCTCTGTTACCTCATTCACGCCTTTACTGCTGCTGGTCAGCGTGCCCGTCATTAAAGGTCAGTCTGTCACCTCACTGAGATAGATAAAACAAGAGTTTGCGTGTCAGGATGGATACGTGTTGCCACGCTGGATGTAGACTTCTCTCTCTTGTGTTTGGTTGCATTGTTTTTGTTCAACAAAATGATTTTATTTATCATCATTGTTGTCTTTTTTATTTATCTATTTATTTATTTATTTATTTAATTTATTTTTTTATTATTATTATTATTATTATTATTATTATTATTATTATTATTATTACTTTTATTATTATTTATTTATCTATTTATCTATTTATTTGTTTGTTTATTCATTTATTTATGTACGCTTATAGTTGACTTCATCAAGTTTTTGCGCCTTATACATATTATTATTATTTGTAGTAGTAGTTCTTTTTTAAAGTATTTATCTATTATTTATTTACCGTTTGTTTGTTTGTTTTTTTGTTTGTTTGTTGTTGTTTTTCTCAAGGCCTGACTAAGCGCGTTGGGTTACGCTGCTGGTCAGGCATCTGCTTGGCAGATGTGGTGTAGCGTATATGGATTTGTCCGAACGCAGTGACGCCTCCTTGAGCTACTGAAACTGAAGCTGACACTGATTTTGTCGCCATTCTGTATCTGGACTTGTCCCACTTTGTGGTTAGTAGCATTGCTTTTGTTCAGCAAAGTCATTTTGTATCTGGACTTGTTCAACTTTGTTGCTGGTAGCATTGCTTTTGTTCAACAAAGTCATTAATTTTGTATCTAGACTTGTCCCACTTTGTGGTTGGTAGCATTGCTTTTGTTCAACAAAGTCATTAATTTTGTATCTAGACTTGTCCCACTTTGTGGTTGGTGGCATTGCTTTTGTTCAGCAAAGTCATTAATTTTGTATCTGGACTTGTTCCACTTTGTGGTTAGTAGCATTGCTTTTGTTCAACAAAGTCATTAATTTTGTATCTGGACTTGTTCCACTTTGTGGTTGGTGGCATTGCTTTTGTTCAACAAAGTCATTTTGTATCTGGACTTGTTCAACTTTGTTGCTGGTAGCATTGCTTTTGTTCAACAAAGTCATTAATTTTGTATCTAGACTTGTCCCACTTTGTGGTTGGTAGCATTGCTTTTGTTCAACAAAGTCATTAATTTTGTATCTAGACTTGTCCCACTTTGTGGTTGGTGGCATTGCTTTTGTTCAGCAAAGTCATTAATTTTGTATCTGGACTTGTTCCACTTTGTGGTTAGTAGCATTGCTTTTGTTCAACAAAGTCATTAATTTTGTATCTGGACTTGTTCCACTTTGTGGTTGGTGGCATTGCTTTTGTTCAACAAAGTCATTTTGTATCTGGACTCGTTCCACTTTGTGGTTGGTGGCATTGCTTTTGTTCAGCAAAGTCATTTTGTATCTGGACTTGTTCGACTTTGTGCTTGGTTGCATTGCTTTTGTTCAACAGTCATATTGTTGCCATTCTTTTTCTGGCTTTTGTACCCTTGTGGTCGGTGTGTTGCTTTTGTTCAGCAAAGTCTTTTCCATCACTTTGAAACTTCACAAGTAGCGGTCCTTCTTATACATATTATTATTAGTAGTAGTAGTTCTTTTGTTATGTATTTATCTATTATTTATTCACCCTTTTTTTTCTTTCTTTTTTTCTCAAGGCCTAACTAAGCACGTTGGGTTACGCTGCTGGTCAGGCATCTGCTTGGCAGATGTGGTGTAGCGTATATGGATTTGTCCGAACGCAGTGACGACTCCTTGAGCTACTGAAACTGAAACTGGTCCTTGCACGACAAACTCACGTCACACACGTTTCACTTCACCAAGTTCGGCACACAATGGGATAAGACAGTTTAGCTAAATGAAAGTTCAGAGTGATGATTTATCCATGGCCGTGAAAAACCGCGGAGGAAGGTGGTTTATCTGCCAATACAGAGAGTCCGTGAGGGTCTGGGTGTGGTTCGAATCCCGTCTCGCCCCTTTCTCCTAAATTTTACTGGAAAATCAAACTGAACGTCGGTTGAGATGATAAACCGAGGTCCCGTGTGTAGCACGCATTTGGTGCACTGAAAAAGAACCCATGGCAATGACAGCGTTGTCCTCTGGCAAACTTCTGTGGAAGAAGTCCATTCAGATAGGTACACATGTCAGGGAGGGAGAGAGAGGGAGAAAAGGCAGGGGGTAGGAGGAAAAAAAGGAGGGGGGCGGTTGAAGGAAGGCGAACTTCTTAACCTAACGTCATTGTAGAAATACGTCATCGTAGTGATGACGTGTTTCTATAATACGTCACTTTCATTCACAAGCACTGAGGAAGGCAAACGCCGACATATTTGCAGTCGGACAGTGTTGTTTTTTGTTTTCTTTTTTTCATCTCTCTCTATGTGTGTCTCTCTCTCTGTCTCTGTCTCTCTCTCTCTATTTTTTCCCCCATGCACTCAAGGCCTGACTAAACGCGTTGGGTTATGCTGCAGGTCAGGTATATGCTTAGTAGATGCGGTGTAGCGTATATTATGGATTTATCCGAACGCAGTGACGCCTCGTTGAGATACTGAAACTGAAACCATAGCCATGAGAAGGAAGTCACTGGCAGCAGTTTCACAGAGAGAGAGGGTGGGAGAGAGAGCGATAGAGAGGGGGGGGGAGAGAAGGAGAGAGACAGAGAGAGAGAGAGAGATGGTGGCAGGATTGCGGGAGAAGGAAAGCAGACTCCCCACTGCTCTCCTACAGGAACCAGTTGCATTGCTCGGACGGAAGAGCCTAGTATGGTCGTAACCTAACCCGATACTAACTGTGTGCAGTATGGAACTGACCAATGGCGTAGTTCGGTCAACGTAGGCATTTAGTCACGTGTACCTGTCAAAAAGTTAGAACCAAGCAATGCAACTGGCACCTGCTGGTTGACAAGAAATATCTGTAA
Organism: Babylonia areolata; assembly: GCF_041734735.1. Classification (NCBI taxonomy): domain Eukaryota; kingdom Metazoa; phylum Mollusca; class Gastropoda; order Neogastropoda; family Buccinidae; genus Babylonia; species Babylonia areolata. The sequence goes on along the minus strand of NC_134882.1, from coordinate 28,665,927 downwards.
CGACCGTATCAAATAACCAGTGAAGGGCTGATTGCTTTGCATCAACCTTCTTTTATTTTCTCTTTTTCATTGACCCAATCAGATTTCGCGAAATTCAACTGGAACATTCTACGGAAAGAAAGAAAATATATATAGATATGTTTTGTGTTGCAGTAGTAGTAGAAGTAGCAGTAGCAGTAATAGTAGTAGTCGTAGAAGTAGCAGTATTAGTTGTTGTTATCGTTGTTGGCAGCTTTATGCCTTTTTTTTTTTAAAGTTAACTGATAATTATATGCTATCAATAATAATAATAATAGTAATGATAATAATAATAATGATGATGATGAACATGATGTGCGTGTGTGTGTGTGTGTGTGTGTATGTGTGTGTGTGTGTGTGTGTGTGTGTGTGTGTGTGTCTGTCTGTCTGTCTGTTTGTCTGTCTGCCTATTTATCTGCTCGTATGTGTGTGTGTGTGTGTGTATGTGTGTGTGTGTGTGTGTGTGTGTGTGTGTGTGTGTGTGTGCGTGTGTGTGTGTGTGTCTTTGTGTATGTGTGTGTATTGTGTGTGTGTGTTTGTGTATGTGTGCGTATTGTGTGTGTGTGTGTGTGTGTGTGTGTGTGTGTGAGACACGTAGAGAGAGAATGACAGTTGCTTCATCAACTCATCTTTACGATTCAGCCCATTCGGTTTGTTATTTTGCCGTTTGTTTATTGTTTTTTTTCTTCGTTGTTTTTGCTTAAACGTTGCCAGTTTTAAAAAATATATATTTCAATGGTTGACATAAACAAAATGGGAAAAGGAAGTAATAACCGAAAGTGGAAGAATAAAACTCATATTACAATGACAAGAACAGCAGCAATAATGGACTTAACTACTTTTTTTCCAGTCACTTCTATGTGATCAAATCACACACAAAAACGAACAAGAACAGCAACAATGATATACTTATTAACTAACTTCTCAAGTCAATGTTATGAGACATTTCAATGCAAGACAACAGTAATGCTCTGCTCTTTTTCACGAAGCACACAAACAAATTCGCAGGGTTACGAAGTCTCTTTAAGCAAGTCGTAACGCAATAATACCCGCGACCCCTGAACGAAATTAACGGGGCTAAAACACGAAACACAAGTTCACACACACACACACACACACACACACACACACACACACACACACACACACTCACTCATTCACACACACACACACACACACACACACACACACACACACACACACACACACACACACACACACACACACACACACACATACACACAGACGCTAATCGTTCACACACACACACACACACACACACACACACACACACACACACACACACACACACACACACACACACACACACACACACACACACACACACACACACACACACACACACACAGAGGCTAATCTGCGAAACAAAACAAACATTGAAAGAAACCTCTTATGAAGATGTCTTTGGGAGTCTTTGAAGATTGAATGTTTTATTTACAACTTCCAAAATGCGTTGTTGTTGTTGTTGTTTTTTGTGATTCACTGCAAGTGCGCAGCTGCATTTTCGAGCGGCGAGAACATTGCTTGCTACGAGATGGGCAGTATGCAGGAAGCGATGGCTGGTATTGTTTACAAAAGTTGTAAATTTAATTTGGCTCTAAAACACCACGAGACAAAATCGAATAAGCCAGGGAAAATTTTGCAAGTTTACTTACATTTTTTTTTTTTTAATTCTAAATTCTTGTGCAAA
>NC_134882.1:28654198-28661698 GCF_041734735.1 Babylonia areolata | reverse complement strand
GAGATTGAAAGCTGTCACTGAGGTTGAAAGCTGTCACTTAGGTTGAAAGCTGTTGAAAGCTGTCACTGAGGTTGAAAGCTGTTGAAAGCTGTCACTGAGGTTAAAAGCTGTCACTGAGGTTGAAAGCTGTTGAAAGCTGTCACTGAGGTTGAAAGCTGTCACTGAGGTTGAAAGCTGTTGAAAGCTGTCACTGAGGTTGAAAGCTGTTGAAAGCTGTCACTGAGGTTGGAAGCTGTTGAAAGCTGTCACTGAGGTTTAAAGCTGTTGAAATCTGTCACTGGGGTTAAAAGCTGTCACTTAGGTTGAAAGCTGTCACTTAGGTTGAAAGCTGTTGAAAGCTGTCACTGAGGTTGGAAGCTGTCACTGACCTTTCCATTGTCTCTGTTGTTTCTGATGACTAATGTGAACATTCTCTTTTAAATCATCTTCTCCAAGATGCTTCCTGTGCAAGATGTGTGTGTGTGTGTGTGTGTGTGTGTGTGTGTGTGTGTGTGTGTGTGTGTGTGTGTGTGTGTGTGTGTGTGTGTGTGTGTGTGTGTGTGTGTGTGTGTGTGTGTGTGTGCAAACTAGTTCCGTTTCCTTTCGAAACTTCTGCTAGTCGTCATTCTAATATCTGCCTTCAAGGCAAACAATCAGACATGAAAAAACAAGAATATATATAGACAGAGATAGAACTCAAGACAAAAATTCTTACAAAAGCCAATCTGTGCAAACAAATAAACAGAGATAAAACACACACATGACAAATGTTCTTACCAAAAAGTCAGTCTGCGCACACAAACAAGTTAACAGAGATAAAACACACACACATGACAAAAGTTCTTACCAAAAAATCAGTCTGCGCACACAAACAAGTTAAAAGAGATAAAACACACACATGACAAAAGTTTTTTCAAAAGTCAGTCTGCACACTCAAACAAATGAACAAAGATAAAACACACATATGACAAACGTTATTACCAAAAAGCCAATCTGCACAAACACGGAAACAGAGATAAAACATTCACATGACAAAAGTTCTTACCAAAAAGGCAGTCCGCACACACAAACAAGTTAACAGAGGTAAAACACACACATGACAAAAGTTCTTACCAGAAAGTCAATCTGCACAAACACGGAAACAGAGATAAAACACACACATGACAAAAGTTCTTACCAAAAAGCCAATCTGCGCACACAAACAAGTAAACAAAAATAAACACACACACACACACACACACACACACACACACACACACACACACACACACACACACACACACACACACACACACACACACACACACACACGCATGACAAAAGTTCTCACAAAAGCGAGTCTGCACACACAAACAAAAGAACAAACATAAAACACACATATGACAAAAAGCCAATCTGCACGAACACGTTAACAGAGATAAAACACACACACATGACAAAAGTTCTTACCAAAAAGCCAATCTGCGCAACAAAACCCTAAAAAGGAAGAGGAAGATGTCTGTGGAACGAACCTCGGAAGGTTTCAATGTTTTATTTGCAGCTCGCAGAATGCGTCTTTGGGATTCGCATCACGTGCGAATGCGCATTCTTCGACGGTGGGACCATTCCCGCATTTCCTCCCACGAGATCAACTGCATAGCTAATGAGGAAAGAGACTACCAGTGTTGTTTACGAAGAAAAAAAATGTTAATTTGATTTTTCTCCTCGTCACACAAGACAAAGACTGGAGCAACAGAGAAAATTGTCAATCTATAAAACATTGTTCGTTCCTGCTCTCTGTCTGTCTGTGTCTGTCTCTGTGTGTGTGTCACTCTCTCTCTCTCTCTCTCTCTCTCTCTCTCTCTCTCTCTCTCTCTCTCTCAATTTTGCTCGCGCGCTCGTTCACTCTCTCGCTCCCACTCTCTCTCTCTTTGAAGATTCAAGATTCTCTCTCTCTCTCTCTCTCTCTCTCTCTCTCTCTCTCTCTCTCTCTCTCTCTCTCTGAGGATTCAAATTCAATCTCTCTCTCTCTCTCTCTCTCTCTCTGAAGATTCGAAACGATCTTTCTCTCTCTCTTTATCTCTCCCTCCCTCCTCCCTCTCTCTCTTTCTCTTTCTGTCCCACTCTCTCTCTCCCTCTCTCTCTCCCCCTCTGTCTCTCTGTCTCTGTCTCTCTTTCTCTCTCTGTTCTTCTGTCTTTCTGTCGAGTGTCTGTTTGCACGTTTGTTCTGAAGCCAATGTGTCTGTTTGATTAGGGTTCGAAAACACACACACACGCACGCACGCATGCACGCACGCACGCACACACACACACACACACACACATTCTGTTGAAACTCTGGCAGGTAAATAAACACACACACACGCACGCGCGCGCGCGCACACACACACACACACACACACACACACACACACACACACACACACACACACACACACACACACACACATACTCGCTTTGAACTAACATCATGGAAGGTGGAGAAAAACACATTGCACTTCAATAAATCACTTTCGAAGTGACTTTTGCCCGGGATGCTCGGAAAACGCGGGACTGGGGGCTATAAATAATTGATTTTTTCCAATGATGGTGGCACGCAGAGAGGAGAGAATGGAGGCGCTGGACTGTGGCGACGCGGTCTTCGCTGGAGAGAGTCGTGCGTAAACAACGCAATGCCACCACCACCTGCCTTCCTTCCAACAACTGCTACTACTCCACACGAGGAGTGATGGCCTACAGGTAATGCGCCCGCCTAGGAAGCGAGTGAACCTGAGCGCGCTGGTTCCAATCACGGCTAAACCACCGATATTTTCTCCCCCTCCACTAGACCTTGAGTGGTGGTCTGGACGCTAGTCATTTGGTTGAGACGATAAACCGAGGTCCCGTGTGCAACGTGCACTTAGCGCACGGAAAAGAACCCACGGCAACAAAAGGGGTGTTCCTGGCAAAATTGTGCAGAAAAAAAATCCACTTCGATAGGAAAAAACAAATAAAACTGCACGCAGGAAAAAAACAAACAAAAAAATGGGTGGCGCTGTATCATAGCGACGCGCTCTTCTTGGGGAGAGCAGCCCGAATTTCACACAGAGAAATCTGTTGTGATAAAATGAAATACAAATACAAATACTACTACTACTACCGCTACTGCTGTTACTGTCTGCTGTTGTTGTTGCTGTTGTTGCTTCCGCACTACTGCTACTACATGTATGATAGTATGATAGTCAGTTGTGTTCGACTATGACCATCAGAACAGCAGAGGAGGCGGCTAGCTGCTATCCCGACTGTCTGGGTTAGAAGTTTGATTATAGTGGAGAGTGTCTTGCCTACGTTCCTACACACGCACACACGCGCGTAGGTTAAATATATTTCTGTTAAATAATTACGATGTAATAACTAATTGCAATGTTTTTAAAAGCGAATATGTGAAATGCTTTTATTTGAGAACATATGTTTATTACTCTTGTTTAATCAAGTTATCCGCGCGTGTGGGGTGGATGGTGGTGGTGGTGGGGGGGGGGGGGGGTGCGGTGCGGGTGTGTGCTGATTATCTGGTTGTGGTTTTCCGCAATTCATCTTTATTCTTATCTTATCTGTCTATTATAATCAATGTGCAGTATAGTAGGCTATGTTTATAATTATATTCAAATAATGTTTCTTAATTCTTTTTGTTTTTACATTAAGAATACTAGTTATTACCTGCAGAGTGTGGATGTTTGTATGAAACGATGTATGTGATATTTTTTAAATTTGTATCTTCGTAATATTTGTAGGGGCTGTTGTTGGCTTTTACAGTTATGGTCCCCATGTTGTTTACTTGTTTATGTTGTGATAATGCACCTGACCAAATTTCTCCAGTTGGAGATAATAAAGTTATTCTTATCTTATCTTATCTTACAGACTAAACACACACAAACGTATTTTCACAAACAAACGCACACACACACGCATGCACGCACGCGCGCGCGCGCTCACACACACACACACACACACACACACACACACACACACACACAATTACCCCTGCTCAAATAATTGGGTTTTTTTTTTTCATTACGTACCGCAAAAAAGACATACGAGTATGTAGTGAAGTTTATATCAGTTCCACTTCAGTATTGCAGCAGTGTTGACTGAACGTTCACTCGTTCATTCATAGATTTATTGATCAATCGATTTCGAATTTATTTACATATTATTCATTTAATCATCCATTTGATCATTCATTCATTTTTTTATTGTTCTCGTGTATGCATGTGCGACATGCTTGTGTGTGTGTTAGTGAGTGTGTGTGTGTGTGTGTGTGTCTGTGTGTGAGTGTGTGTGTGTGTGTGTGTGTGTGTGTGTGTGTGTCTGTGTGTGTGTGTGTGTCTGTGTGTGTGTGTCTGTGAGAGTGAGTGTGTGCGTGTATGTTTGTATTTTGTATGCGTGTGTATTCAAGCCTCGGTGTGATAAAGTTTTAGTTTCTGTGTCTGTTCGTGTGTGTGTGTGTGTGTGTGTGTGTGTGTGTGTGTGTGTGTGTGTGTGTGTGTGTGTGTGTGTACGTGTGTGCGCGCGTGTATGTGTATATGTGTGTGTGTGTGTGTATGTGTGTGTGCCTGTGTGGATGTGTGTGTGTGCTCTGTGTGTGTGTGTGTGTGTGTGTGTGTGTGTGTGTGTGTGTGTGTTCTCTGTATGTGTGTGTGTGTGTGTGTGTGTGTGTGTTCCAGACTTGTGAAGCAGTTGTGTGCGTGTGTGTGTGTGTGTGTGTGTTCATGTGTGTGTGTATATGTATGTGTTTGTGTGCGTGCTCTGTGTGTGTGTGTTTGTGTGTGTGTGTCTGTGTGTGTGTGTGTGTGTGTGTGTGTGTGTGTGTGTGTTGGGGGTGGTTTTGGTCAAATTAACGAGAAAACTAAAAAGATTAGACTTGATTTGATTACCTGTTTTCAAAACCCGAAATATGCCAGTCAATAGAATTATGGATCCGAATGCAGAGGGGTTTTTTCATGAGAGGCTAAAACACGACCAACAAACAAAAATCCAACAAATGCTATTCAAGGAAATGATTTTCTCAAAATGATATTCACGGTTTTGCAAACAAGATTTTCTTTATAAATGGGAAGGTGGGTAGTGGGGGGGGGGGTGGGGGGGGGGAGATTTCCATACAAATTTTGATTCAAATATGAACGAAGGAAGAGCTAAAAATAGGGAAAGATCAACCTCCGATGCAAGTGGACTGATGGAATAGGAGTAGAAAGAGAGGAGGAGGAGGAAGAGGAGAAGAAGAAAACATGAGGAAGAGGAGGAGGAGGAGCAGAAAAAGAGGAGGTGGAAGAGGAGACAAAGCAGAAAGAGAGGATGAGGAAGAAGACGAGCAGTTGAAAGAGAGGAGGAGGGCGAGGAGGGTAACAAATAGAAAGATATGAGGAGGAGGAATATAAAGAGGAGGAAGAGGAGGAGGAGTAGAAAGAGAGGAGGAGGAAAAGAAGGGAGGATTAGAAAAACAGAAGAAGAGGAAAAGGAAGAGGAGGATCAGAAAGAGAGGAGGAGGAAGAGGAGGAGAAGGAGAAAGAAAGAAAGGAGGAGGAGGTGGAAGAGGATTAGCATAAAGAGAGGAGGAGGAAGGGGAGGAGGAGGAGAAAGAAAGAAAGAAGAGGGAGGTGGAAGAGGATTAGCATAAAGAGAGGAGGAGGAAGGGGAGGAGGAGGAGAAAGAAAGAAAGAAGAGGGAGGTGGAAGAGGATTAGCATAAAGAGAGGAGGAGGAAGGGGAGGAGAAGGAGAAAGAAAGAAAGAAGAGGGAGGTGGAAGAGGATTAGCATAAAGAGAGGAGGAGGAAGGGGAGGAGGAGGAGAAAGAAAGAAAGAAGAGGGAGGTGGAAGAGGATTAGCATAAAGAGAGGAGGAGGAAGAAGAGGAGGAGGAGAAAGAAAGAAAGAAGGAGGAGGTGGAAGAGGATTAGCATAAAGAGAGGAGGAGGAGGAGAAAGAAAGAAAGAAGGAGAAGGTGGAAGAGGATTAGCATGAAGAGAGGAGGAGAAAGAAAGAAAGAAGGAGGAGGTGGAGCATAAAGAGAAAAGGAGGAGTAGAAAGAGAGGAGGAGGAAGAGACGGGGTATAAGGAGACGAGGAGGAAGAGGAGGGGGAGCATAAAGAGAGGAGGAGGAAGAAGAGGAGGAGTAGAAAGAGAGAAGGAGGAAGAGAGGAGGAGTAGGAGGAGGAGCAGAAAGAGAGGTGGAGGAACAGAGAGGAGGAGTATAATGCCAGGAGGAGAGGAGGAGTAGAGAGAGAGAGAGAAGAAAGAGTAGGAACTGGGAGTATAAAGGGAAGAGGAGGAAAAGAAGAAGGAGGAGGAGGAATAGAAAAAAAGAGGATAAGGAAGAAGAAGAGCAGGAGTAGAGAGGAGGATGAAACGGAGGAGGAGTAGAAAGAGAGGAGGAAGGGGAGTAGAACGAGAGGAAGAGGTGAGGTGGGAGGAAGAGGAGGAGGAGGAGGAGAAAAAGACAGGAGGAGGAAAATGGAGGACGAGAAGAAGGAAAGGGAAAGAAATACGAGGGAGCGAGAAAGATATCATTGTCGAGAGAGAGAGAAAGAGAGAGAGAGAGTGAGACAGACAAGACAGTACAAGACAAAATTCTATATTTTCGAGGATAATAGATAAGCACTGACGCGATTTTTTTTTTTTTTTTTTTTTTTTTTTTTTACATCCAGTCCCCGCCCTGAAACAGGGTCTACACAACACAATGCTTCATAAAATATCTCACTGCATAAGAGAGAGAGAGAGGGAGAGAGACAGACAGACAGACAGACAGACAGAGAGAGACAGAGAGTCAGGGAGAGACAGAGAGAAAATGGCAGTGACAATGACTTTTCTTTTTCTTCTTCTTTTTTTTTTTTTTTTTTTTTTTTTTTTTTTTTTTTTGTTGCCAAATAGAGTTTTACAGCTCTGGTACCAAGGGTGATAATTCGGCTTATAAAAGCAAGCGAAGTGTTTATGTGCAAATATTGTATATGCATAAGGGTGTGTGTGTTTGGGGATGAGTGTGTGCATATGTGTGGGGGTGGGTGGGTGTGAGTGTGTGACTGTGTTCTCTTCATTATATTTTTATAATGATGATGATGGTGCGTTGATTAGTATTATAATTAGTAGTAGTGGTAGTAGTGGTCGTAGTAGTATGTACTATTGTTATCATTGTTGTGTCTTATCGTTACTGTTTTTGTTGTCACAAGGACAGATTGGAAGACTAGGCAATGCCTAAAATCTTTATTTTCGAGTAATAAAGTTTTTGAATCTTGAATCTCTCCCCCCCCCCCCCCACCCCAACACACACACACCCCAATGAAACCGTATGTTTCTGAACCAGAAGTATGTGACGTAATAAGCCTGTGAAATTAGAAATATTTTGAACATATTTGGTTTTGGAGAAATTCAGGAAACATAGGGGTCCGGGGGTGGGGGGGGGGGGTGGGGGGGGGTTGGGGGGGCTGGGGCAACTAATTTGGAAATGGTTATAACAGAACAAGAGATAACTAATACCGGATAAGTACAACAGGCAACCTCCCGTGTTTGAACC
>NC_134882.1:28646698-28649198 GCF_041734735.1 Babylonia areolata | reverse complement strand
TACCTGTTAAGTTCTTTCCTTTTTAATGCACAAAAATCCGCGTATGTTTTCGACCGAATATAATGCTTGAAAACGAGAAGAGAGCTTCAAAAAATTGAATTGTTTCCTTGGACTTCAAAACAATACTCAAATTCATACAACAACACTCAACAACATTTTTGTTAAGTTCTATTCTTCACTAACCTACTGGTCAATGTGACAGTCTGAGAAACTTATACACAGACTATCAAACATTTCAGGATGAATGAAATCATCTGCAAAAGCGATACTTCAGTACTGTAGTGATAAAAAATATATATTTCCTGGACTATATATCCCTCATATATTCCCTTATTCATGTTTCAGTGAGTAATATAACTGTCGCAATATTATGAGTGATGGCCTAGAGGTAACGAGTCCGCCTAGGAAGCGAGAGAATCTGAGCGCGCTGGTTCGAATCACGGCTCAGCCGCCGATATTTTCTCCCCCTCCACTAGACCTTGAGTGGTGGTCTGGACGTTAGTCATTCGGATGAGACGATAAACCGAGGTCCCGTGTGCAGCACGCACTTAGCGCGCGTAAAAGAACCCACGGCAACAAAAGGGTTGCCCCTGGCAAAATTCTGTAGAAAAATCCACGTCAATAGGAAAAACAAATAAAACTGCACGCAGGAAAAATACAAACAAAAAAATGGGTGGCGCTGTAGTATAGCGACGCGCTCTCCCTGGGGAGAGCAGCCCGAATTTCACACAGAGAAATCTGTTGTGATAAAAGGAAATGCAAAAATACAAAAAATACAAAAAATGAATGATATGGATACGTATATAGCGCCTATCCTTGGTCCCAGACCAAGCTCTAAGCGCTTTACAAACACAGGGACGTCCGACTGACGGCTGGCACTGGGCGCTCATAATTCGTTTCCTGTGTCATTCAGTCAGGTTCAAGTAACGCACACATACACACTCAGACTTGTAACATTTTACGTGTGTGACCATTTTGTCTGTTTACCCCGCCGTGTAGGCAGCCATTCTCTGTTTTCGGCGAGGGATGCATGCTGGGTATTTTCTTGTTTCCTTAACCCACCGAACGCTGACATGAATTACAGGATCTTCGACGTGCATATTTGATCTGCTTGCGTATACACACGAAGGGGGTTCAGGCACCAGCAGGTCTGCACATATGTTGACCTGGGAGATCGGAAAAATCTCCACTTTTTACCCACCACGTGCCGTTACCGAGATTCGAACCCGGGACCCTCAGGTTGAAAGTTCGCTTTCCACTCGGCTATTGCGCCCGTCATTTTAACAGCGTTGGTCCCAGGCTCGATTTCATGAGCGATCTTAGCACCGCTGGGTTTGTTTAGTGTAAAGGACATTCCTAATTCTTTACTAATTCCGTGAACTTTGGAACAATTTTTTAAGCAAGCTTGGCGCTGCAAAAATCACTCATGCATGCCACCCAGCCCTCAGAGCCACTCTCACTTTCTTTTTTTTCCATTTTCCACAAATCGTATATGTCCCACAGTTCTGCATTTCGGTGTTCTCATAGTTCTTTAAACCTCACATGCATATGCACACGAGTCTGCTGCCTCTGTGGGATGATGCTAGGGGTTCTTTTACTTGTTAAAAAGGATCCCTGCTCCCCTGCGCCCACCTTCCTCCTCCTTCTCCAACGCCCCCTCCCCGCCCCCCTCGCCCTCCCCCTCCCGGTGCCCCCTCTAACCCCCACCCCGCACACCTACGCCCACTTCCCTTTTGGGAATTCTGTGCTTGACGTGTTTTTTTGTTTGTTGTTGTTGTTGTTTTTGATTGTTTTGTGTGTGTGTGTGTGTGTGTGTGTGTGTGTGTGTGTGTGTGTTCGTGTATGCGTGTGTGTGTGTGTGCGTGTGCGTGTGTGTGTGCGTGTGGTGCGTGTGTGTGTGCATGCGTGTACGTGTGTGTGCGTGTGTGTGTGCGTGTGGTGCGTGTGTGGGTGTGGGTGTGTGTGTGTGTGTGTGCAAAAGAGAGACACAGAGAGAAACTCACACACAGAGACAGAAAGGTGCCTTTTCCTTGAGAAGTTACCTCTGTGTGTGTGTGTGTGTGTGTGTGTGTGTGTGTGTGTGTGTTCTGTTCTATTTAGATTTCTCTGTGTCTTTATTTTTCTTCTGTTCTTTCTGCTGTTGGATCCTTTCTCATTTTCAACAGAACCGATCCACTCACCTTTACGTGTTTGAGATCTTGTACATTTTTATCCTCTCTGGACTTCATAACTGGACGCCTTTATTGGGGGGTGTTTTTGGCATGCTAAGAAATGCGTTTTCCTCATGAATTGTTTTCCTTTCTTTTTTTCTTTTTCTTCCATTTCTGCGTATGCATATATTGGACGTTTCTTTGATGTACATTTTACAACTATTTGACTGCATATTCTTTCCTTTTTTTTAATCAGTGCATCTCCTGGTGTTTTAATAAAGATTATTTGTGTCTTGTTCCTGTTATTCTATTTTTATTTTCGGTTTGATAGGAGTTTTCTTAGGGGAGTT
>NC_134882.1:28634198-28641698 GCF_041734735.1 Babylonia areolata | reverse complement strand
AACGTCGTTTAACTCACTCAGTACGGCCAGTCCTCTCTTCTCCTCTACACAGACCCCTCGGATGTCCAGTGGGTGTCTGAATGACCCAACCATTAGCTTCCGTCGTAAGAATTGTGGTATTCTTTGTCAACATTCACCTCTTCAGTATAAGAGCCTTCCTCTTGCAATATTTTGATGGTGGTAATTGGGGTGAAACGCTGTTAACGTCGTCTCTTTCGCCGTTCGTATGGAGAGAGTTAAAGAGACCTTAGGAAGTCGGAGTAGCTTTTCGACATAAGACCTGAGAGACTGGCTCTTTCTCTATATTCCTTGACGTGTGCTGATGTCGTTGGGATACCAGTGAAGACAAGGCCTCCACTCTCCCCCACCTGTATCTGTGGAGTGATGGCCTAGAGGTAACGCGTCCGCCTAGGAAGCGAGAGAATCTGAGCGCTCTGGTTCCGGAATCCCGGCACAGTCGACAGTATTTTCTCTCCCTCCACTAGACCTTGAGTGGCGGTCTGAACGCTAGTCATTCGGATGAGACGATAAACTGAGGTCCCGTGTGCAACATGCACTTAGCGCACGTAAAAGAACCCACGGCAACAAAAGGGTGGTCCTTGGCAAAATTATGTAGAAAAATCCGTTCCGATAGGAAAGCAAATAAAAAACTGCAGGCAGGAAAAAAAAAAAAGGATGGCGCTCTCAGTGTAACAACGCGCTCTCCCTGGGGAGAGCAGCCCGAATTTCATACAGAAAAGACAACAAAAAAAAAGAATACAAATCTGTCCTCCACCGCTCTGACTGTCACTTGCAAGACTGTCTGTGCATGTCCATGCTCTAAACATGTCCGCACCACTTCATTTTTTCCCTGTTTCTTGACGACAATGAGAAGGTCGTCATGAATACCTAGTGCTTGCAGGATCTCGACGACTGTGAGGTCACCATGAGTACCTAGTGCTTGCAGGATCTTGACGACTGTGAGGTCATCATGAGTACCTAGTTCTTACAGGATCTTGACGACTGTGAGAAGGTCATCATGAGTACCTAGTTCTTACAGGATCTTGACGACTGTGAGATCATCATGAGTACCTAGTTCTTACAGGATCTTGACGACTGTATGGTCATCATGAGTACCTAGTTCTTACAGGATCTTGACGACTGTGAGAGGTCATCATGAGTACCTAGTTCTTACAGGATCTTGACGACTGTGAGATCATCATGAGTACCTAGTTCTTACAGGATCTTGACGACTGTATGGTCATCATGAGTACCTAGTTCTTACAGGATCTTGACGACTGTGAGGTCATCACGAGTACCTTGTTCTTACAGGATCTTGACGACTGTGAGGTCATCATGAGTACCTAGTGCTTGCAGGATCTTGACGACTGTGAGAAGGTCATCATGAGTACCTAGTTCTTACAGGATCTTGACGACTGTGAGAAGGTCATCATGAGTACCTAGTTCTTACAGGATCTTGACGACTGTGAGGTCATCATGAGTACCTAGTTCTTACAGGATCTTGACGACTGTGAGAAGGTCATCATGAGTACCTAGTGCTTGCAGGATCTTGACGACTGTGAGAAGGTCATCATGAGTACCTAGTTCTTACAGGATCTTGACGACTGTGAGGTCATCATAAGTACCTAGTGCTTGCAGGATCTTGATGACTGTGAGAAGGTCATCATGAGTACCTAGTGCTTGCAGGATCTTGACGACTGTGAGGTCATCATGAGTACCTAGTTCTTACCGGATCTTGACGACTGTGAGGTCATCATGAGTACCTAGTTCTTACAGGATCTTGACGACTGTGAGAAGGTCATCATGAGTACCTAGTGCTTGCAGGATCTTGACGACTGTGAGAAGGTCATCATGAATACCTAGTGCTTGCAGGATCTTGACGACTGTGAGAAGGTCATCATGAGTACCTAGTTCTTACAGGATCTTGACGACTGTGAGAAGGTCATCATGAGTACCTAGTGCTTGCAGGATCTTGACGACTGTGAGAAGGTCATCATGAATACCTAGTGCTTGCAGGATCTTAACGACTGTGAGAAGGTCATCATGAGTACCTAGTGCTTGCAGGATCTTGACGACTGTGAGAAGGTCATCATGAATACCTAGTTCTTACAGGATCTTGACGACTGTGAGGTCATCATGAGTACCTAGTTTTTACAGGATCTTGACGACTGTGAGGAGGTCATCATGAGTACCTAGTGCTTGCAGGATCGTGACGACTGTGAGTTCATCATGAGTACCTAGTGCTTGCAGGATCTTGACGACTGTGAGAAGGTCATCATGAGTGCCTAGTGCTTGCAGGATCTTGACTGTGATGAGGTCATCATGAGTACCTAGTTCTTACAGGATCTTGACGACTGTGAGAAGGTCATCATGAGTACCTAATTCTTACAGGATCCTGACGACTGTGAGGTCATCATGAGTACCTAGTTCTTACAGGATCTTGACGACTCTGAGAAGGTCATCATGAGTACCTAGTGCTTCAGGATCTTGACGACTGTGAGGTCATGAGTACCTAGTTCTTACAGGATCTTGACGACTGTGAGGTCATCATGAGTACCTAGTTCTTACAGGATCTTGACGACTGTGAGAAGGTCATCATGAGTACCTAGTTCTTACAGGATCTTGACGACTGTGAGGAGGTCATCATGAGTACCTAGTGCTTGCAGGATCTTGACGGGGGACCTCTTTGTTTCTCACGTGATCTTTGTAGTGGATTCCCAAGATCTTCCTGTTGCATCTCTTTATTAAAGTTTGCTAGTGATGTGTTAAATAATCCAGCTGGTTGTTTATTGTAGGTCCCCACATAATATTTCTAATTAATGATAATAATAATCACCATTATTATAGAAAAAATATAATAATACAAATAATGATAATAATAATGATATCATTTATTTTCAGTCTAATATCACCATCTTAGATGAACAGACTGTAAGTGAATAAACGAACTGTAGCATCTCGTTTCTGTTGCCAGGATCTTCTTTTTGCATAGTCTGCTGAGAGTGTCCAAGTTTCGCAAGCCTGGAGGGAAACTGACAAGGTGAGGGAGCGTAGCAGGCGGATTTTTTCGCGGAGGTTTCTGGAAGAGAACGGAGGGTGTAAGGGACACAAGATTAGTTAGGAGAGATCCTTCAAAACAGCGGATATGCCGATTTTTGTACTGAATTCTACGGCGGGCTCAATAGCCGAGTGGATAAAGCGTGCGCGTTGGACTTCCAATCTGAGGGTCCCGGGTTCGAATCTCGGTAACGGCGCCTGGTGGGTAGAGGGTGGAGATTTTTTTCCGTATCAAAGTATGTGCAGACCTGCTAGTGCCTGAACCCCCTTCGTGTGTATACGGCAAGCAGAGGATCAAATACGCACGTTTAAGATCCTGTAATCCTAATCCATGTCAGCGTTCGGTGGGTTAAGGAAACAACAACATGCACACCCCGAAAACGGAGTATGGCTGCCTACATGGCGGGGTAAAAACGGTCATACACGTAAAAGCCCACTCGTATACATACGAGTGAACGTGGGAGTTGCAGCCCACGAACGAAGAAGGAGAAGAAAAAGAGGAGAAAAGAGTAGTGAATTCTGCACTGGCTGGGTGGGTAACCAACGATGTAGACGAAAAAGACGAGTAACATGATATCTTCTCTCTTTTTCTTTTCTTTTCTTCTTTTTTTTTTTCTTAAAGTCGGTCTTGCAACATATTTTCGCAAGGTCCTCCGAGGGCGTGACATCAATGGAGAAGACGAGCCATCAAGTATCTATTAACTGCAGTTGTCAATGCAACTCAAGGAACAGATAAGCTGAGAGGTTGCTTCAACAGTCAGACATGTCGAATGCTTCGATGTTTCTCCGTTGGAAGTTTGTAGTTTTACTCCCCCAAAAAATCACTGATATGGTCATGGTCATGCGCAGACAGAGCTGAATCGAAATGAATATACACCCAGTTTCTGACACTTTTTTTTTTTTTTTTTTTTTTTTTTTTAGTTGACATCAGCATTGCAGACAGTCAGTCAAGTTCTGGTCTGAAACATGACATCGTTCTCATCACTCTTTGTCTCCGTTTGTCTGTCTGTCTGAGTGTTTGTCTGGTTGGTTGGCTGTTTGTCTGTCTGTAAAGGGAGAAAGAAATAAAAACGAAGAAAAAAAAGAAACAAGAAAGAAACAAAGAACCATACAAACAAAGAGAGAAAGAAAGAAAAGGCTACAAAATAAACAAAGATACAAAGAGAGAAAGAAAGAAAGAGAGGAAGAAGTTACACAAACACAAAGGCCACAGATGCGTGAGCGTGCGCTTTTTTTTTCGTTTTCTTTTTTTTCTTTTTGTCGCCTGCAAGGTGTTCGCGAACAGTAACCTGGGCTATCTAAGCATTTAAACATTCATTAAATTTTTTAAAAATATTTTCTGCTTCCATTCTTTGTGATCTTGAAAGAACAATCAAATCTTGTTTGTCACCCGTGTGTTCATCCTAGATTTCCCTTTTCTGTAACTGAGTGTTATAGATACCTATATAGCGCCTATCCTCGGGCGGAGACCAAGCTCTAAGCGCTTTACAAACACAGGGTCATTGACACAACAGGTTGTCTACCTGGGTAGAGCCGACTGACGGCTGTCACTGGGCGCGCATCATTCGTTTCCCATGTCTTTCAGTCAGATATCAGGTACGCACACATACACACACAGACAGAAATGCAACATTCTACGTGTATGACCGCTTTTGATTCACCATGCCTTGTAGGCAGCCATGGTATGTTCTTGTTTCCATAACCCACCGAACGCTGACATGGATTACAGGATCTTTAACGTACGTATTTGATCTTCTGCGAACGTATTCATGCGGAGGGGGTTCAGGCACAAGCAGGTCTGTACATACATTGACCTGGGAGATCAGGAAAAATCTCCACCCTTTTCCCCACCAAGGCGTCGTTACCGAGATTCGAACCCGGGACCCTCAGATTGAAAGTCTAACACTTTAACTCTCTCCATACGAACGGCGAAAGAGACGACGTTAACAGCGTTTCACCCCAGTTACCATCATCAAAATATTGCAAGCGGAAGGCTCTTATACTGAAGAGGTGAATGTTGACAAAGAATACCACAGTTCTGACGACGGAAGCTAAAGGTTGGGTCATTCAGACACCCACTGGACATCCGAGGGGTCTGTGGAGAGGAGAAGAGAGGACTGGCCGTACTGAGTGAGGTAACCGCTCGGTTATTGCGCACGTCTGTACAGCTGAGTTGAGGCTGTGGCCCAGAGGAAATAAAAGAACACCCGATCAGGATAACAAGGATGCAGGTTCGAGACAATCAAACATCCTCTGTCTCTGTCTCTGTCTCTGTCTCTCTCTCTCTCTTCCTTCCACTAGACCTTGAGTGTTGTTGCAGGTGCTAGTCTTTGAAGTGACACGAAGAACCGCGGCCCAACTGAGTTATTATCTCATCGTACATAGAGGAACCAAATGAAGGAAGTAAATTATTCTTGTATTCTGAAAAAAATATGAATTAAATTCTAGATGATATGAAAGAATATAGTGATCAGTAATATAAATACAGACAAACCAAACAAGAAAAAAACCCAGAAAATTAATGGGTAGATCCGGATATTGCCAGCAAATTCCCTTTGGGCAAGCAAATCGAATATCGGAGAAATCTGTTATTATGACTCAGGAATGGTACAAAACAAAATACAGCACAATGCAGTACAATACATCACGACCCTACCTACAATACAATAAAATACAATTCAGTACAATACAACACGACCCCATCCACAATACAATACAACACGACCCTACCCACATTACAATACAATACATCACGACCCTACCCACAGTACAATACAATACAATACAACACGACCCTACCCACAGTACAATACAATACAACACGACCCTACCCACAGTACAATACAATACAACACGACCCTACCCACAGTACAATACAATACAACACAACACGACCCTGCCCACAGTACAATACAACCCTACCCACAGTACAATACAAATCAATACAACACGACCCTACCCACAGTACAGTACAATACAACACGACCCTACCCACAGTACAATACAAATCAATACAACACGACCCTGCCCACAGTACAATACAATACAACACGACCCTACCCACAGTACAATACAATACAACACGACCCTACCCACAGTACAATACAATACAACACGACCCTACCCACAGTACAATACAATACAACACGACCCTACCCACAGTACAATACAATACAACACGACCCTACCCACAGTACAATACAATACAACACGACCCTACCCACAGTACAATACAACCCTACCCACAGTACAATACAAATCAATACAACACGACCCTACCCACAGTACAGTACAATACAACACGACCCTACCCACAGTACAATACAATACAACACGACCCTACCCACAGTACAATACAAATCAATACAACACGACCCTACCCACAGTACAATACAACACGACCCTACCCACAGTACAATACAAATCAATACAACACGACCCTGCCCACAGTACAATACAATACAATACAATACAATACAACACGACCCTGCGCGCCGAAACACACATCTTACGGCCCACCCCCATCCCCACCCTGCCACCTCACCCCCAAACTATAACTTTGTCTTTGCAGTTGTCGGCCTTGTGTGTAAGTGATGTTCTGAGGAGGGCAGAGTTGTTGTTCCTTGTCGTAGACAAAGCGACGTCCACATGTGGCAAACTGAACAAAAGCCAAGAAATAACAGACCAAGACAAAAGTGGATTCTCTTGTGGATTTACGCGCGTCTGTGTGTGTGTGTGTCGGGTGGTGGGGGGTGGAGGGGGGTGAGGGGAAGATGGGAGTGCGGGTGGGGGGGATTGGGGTGAAAGGGGGTGCGTGTAGGTGTGGTGTGGATGTGTGTGTGTGTGTGTGTGTGTGTGTGTGTGTGTGTGTGTGTGTGTGTGTGTGTGTGTGTGTGTGTGTGCGTGCGAACGCCCGCGTGCGTGCGTGCGTGAGTGCGTGCGTGTGAATGTGTGTGTGAGAGAGAGAGAGAGAGAGAGAGAGAGAGAGAGAGAGCAACTCCCGAGACCTGTATTGGTCTATGCATATTTGTTGTCCTTTTTTTTTTTCCCCCTTGGGGAAAGGAATCTTTGTCTATGTCTCTGTGTTCTGTGTCTGTGTCTGTCTGCCGCCGCCGCCGCACCCCCCCGCACCCCCCTCTCTCTCTCTCTCTCTCTCACTTTTTCTCTCTCTCTCTTCACACACACACACACACACACACACACACACACACATATATATATATATATATATATATATATATAAATCCCTCGCCCTCCCACCCTTCCTCCCTCCCCCCTCTCTCTCTCCCTTTCCCTACCATGTCTTTTTTTATTTTTTTTTTAATTATAACATATAACGTTAGCCGCTTCCCCCCCCTTAATGATTCTTCTTTCTGCAATCCCTTTGTGATGAATTCTCTTTCTGTTTGTTTGTTTATTGGCCATTTTTCATCATGACCGCTT
>NC_134882.1:28616698-28626698 GCF_041734735.1 Babylonia areolata | reverse complement strand
GAGAAGAAGAAGGAGGAGGAGGAAGAAGAAGAAGAAGACTATTCGTAGGACAAGAGAAGCAACAGCAGCAGGAAGACTAAGAAATTAATAATAATAATAATAATAATAATAATAATAATAATATAATATTAATTAATAAACCAGGTCACACAAGAAACATAATAGCACATTCATCGAACATTTAAATGAAGACGCAAGGGCCAATGTAAAAGCTTAGCAAACATACATACATACATGAATCAGGAATGACTTTCATTCCTGAAGAAGGCATACTGAAGCACCACACACACACACACACACACACACACACACACACACACACACACACACACACACAAGAAAAAGTGTGCCACATGTAGTGCATGCAACGGAGGTAGAAATACACTTACACAAAACGAAACAAACAACAACAAAAAAAACATTCACATAAATGAAACATATCCTACCAGAAGACTGCCAAACAAACAAAAAAAAACTTGAAATGGAATAAAGTAGCTCTTCCTTCTACGAGGCGAAAATGTCCGTGCCCTGTGGGTCCCCCCTCTCAGTAAATTCAATCGGCACCGTGGCGATGAAAGGCGAAAATAATGACCCGTGTCCGCCTCCAGCCAAAAAAAAAAAACCAAGATGTATCCCACCTCCTGACATCCCCAGCTATGCACGTGCCCCGGAACGCACAAATTGATGACGTCATTCCTGCGCATGCGCTCTTACCCCTTGCCTCCTCCTCCTCCTCCTCCTCCTCCTGCCCCACCCCCAATCACTGTCTCCAAGATTTGATGTGCATGCGGGGGGCATGGACTGGCGTAGATCAATCATTGGCTGGGGCTCTCTCCCAGACGACGGTCCGTTTTACGAGTCAACATTACGTGCTGGCGGAAATGAGGTTTGGGAGCCACTCTCTGTCTCTCCTTCTCTCTGTCTCTCCGTCTCTGTGTTGGTCTCTGTCTGTGTCTCTGTGTCTGCCTGTCCTTGTCTATCTATCTATTTAGTTAGCTATCTGTCTGTCCTGTCTGATATGTCCGTCTTTCTGTCTGCCTCTCTCTCTCTCTGTCTCCTGCTCTCTCTCTCTTTCTCTCAGCTTATTATCCATTTTGCGCTCAATAAAGTATGTGTCATTGTCATTGTTCTTGTCATTCTCTCTGCCTTTCCCTGTCTTTCTGTCTCTGTCTGTCTCTGTCTCTGACTTTATCTCTCTCTCTCTCTCTCTCTCTCTCTCTCTCTCTCTCTCTCTCTCTCTCTGCTTATCCATTTTGCATTGAATAAAGCTTGTGTTATTGTCATTATTATTGTCATTCTCTCTGTCTCTCTGTCTCTCTGTCTCTCTGTTTCTGCCTCTGTCTCTGTCTCTGTCTGTCTCTCTCTGTCTCTCTGTCTCTCTCTTTGTCTCTGTCTCTCTCTCTGCTTATCCATTTTGCACTCAATAAAGCTTGTGTTATTGTCATCATTATTGTCATTCTCTCTGTCTCTCTGTCTCTCTGTCTCTCTGTTTCTGCCTCTGTCTCTGTCTCTGTCTTTCTTTCTCTCTCCGTCTCTCTCTCTCTCTATGCTTATCCATTTTGCACTCAATAAAGCTTGTGTTATTGTCATTATAATTGTCATTTTCTCTCTGTCTTTCTCTGTCTGTCTGTCTCTGCCTCTGTCTATGCATCTGTCTCTGTCTCTCTCTGTGTCTCTGTCTCTCTGTATCTGTCTCTGTCTCTCTCTGTCTCTCTGTCTTTCTGTCTCTGTCTCTGTCTGTCTCTCTCTCTCTCTCTCTCTCTCTCTCTCTCCCTCTCTCTCTCCCTCTCTCTCCTCTCTCTCTCTCTGTCTCTCTCTCTCTCTCTCTCTCTCTCTCTCTCTCTCTCTCTCTCTCTCTCTCTCTCTCCACAAACTTCAATTACGAACTTTCCAGTCACCGTGATCACTCTCACTGATCTGTCAAAGAATATTCAGAGGTGAACAAAGTGTGTGGTTTTCCTTTGACTGTGGTTGTATTCATTTCACACGAATGTCAGAAGGCTGGAGAGGGTGGAGGGAGGAGGGGGAGGGATCAGTTCGCTTTCACTGCTCTCCCTTCCTCTACCACTCACAGTTCAAGAGAGAATTAATGAATGGAGGAATTATAATGTATTAAAAAAAAAGATATAGAAAGAAAATATTGAAATATAAGAAAAGAAAGTTGAAAAAGAAATGATAAATGAAGGAAATCAAAATTATTAAGGAATGAAAGACAGAAAGAAAGTGTCCAAGAAAGAAAGAATATTTCAAAGAAGAATCAAAGAAAGAAAAAAAATGAACAAGGAAATGAAGGAACGAGGGGGGTGGGAGGGTGGGGGAGGGGAGGAGAGGAAAAGAAATAGCGATTCTTCAAGCATCCAAGAAATGAAGGTGTTGTGAACATGGGATGTGTTTATGGGATGGATGGCGGGTGGTGTGTGTGTGAGTGGGTGGGTGGGGGGGGGGCGTGATGTATGAGTGGGTAGGTGGATGTTGATATTTGCGTTAATGTATGTTTGTGTGTGTGTGTGTGTGTGTGTGTGTGTGTGTGTGTGTGTGTGTGTGTGTGTGTGTGTGAAAGGTGGACAGAAAAAGAAAGAAAAAAAAAAACGAATTCGGTTGTCATATTGATCGCCAGATTGTGAAAGCTGTTGTGAACTTGCCATGCCCTTTCTCCTTCCTACATTCCATACACTGTACCCCTCAGCTGTCTTTCTTTTTTTTCTCATTCTTCTCCTTCCTTTCATCCACTGTATTTTGCTCGACTACCATCCCTCCTTCTCCAGTCCCGCCCCACTACAGGATTCCCACATCCCACACCCTCCCCCATCCCCATACTTCCTCACAACCCATGCTTTTCATCCACCCTTTCCACATTCCTACACTCACCCACCCACCCACCCTTTTCTTCCCTTTCTCACATTCCATCTATGATGAGGTCTTTCACAGCTCTCCTCAGTGGAAGTTTTCTGAATTCTACAAATTCCGAAGATGGATATCAACGTTGTTGTTGCCTTGTAAGTGTTAAGAGGATGTTCGACGTGATTGTTAGCTGATCCATCTACTTAAAAGCCTTGGAACGACAGTCATCACATTGTGAGTATCATGTGTAGGTCTGTGTATTGTATGAGCCTGCTCTTACTGCGGACTACCCATTCAGTTCCACACTGCGACTCCACAGACATGAGCGAGTTCACACTACACGAGAATGACAAGTGCACTGGTGTCATCGTTGGTCACGACAGGTCTACCAACATGCGTGTATGTATGTATGTATGAATGTATGTAGTTTGGTAGGTAGGCAGGTGGGATGGGTGGGTTGGTAGGTAGGTAGGTAGGTTGGTGGGTAATTATGTGGGTATGCAAGTATGTATGCATGTATATGTCATCGACTGTAATATTATATCCATTTTTGACTCACTTGTGTAAATAAAGTGAGTCTATGTTTTAACCCGGTGTTCGGTTGTCTGTGTGTGTGTGTGTGTGTGTGTGTGTGTGTGTGTGTCCGTGTGTCTGTGAGTCTGTGTGTCCGTGGTAAACTTTAACATTGACATTTTCTCTGCAACTACTTTGTCAGTTGACATCAAATTTGGCATAAAAATAGGAAAAATTCAGTTCTTTCCTGTCATCTTGTTTAAAACAATATTGCACCTCTGGGATGGGAACAAAAAAATAAAAAAGAAGCCTAATTATATGCAAACTGCATTTACTGTTATATTTATATTTTTTGTATTCTCTAAACTTGGCACTTTGACCTCTTATTCTGACACAACAACAAGAGGAGTCATTATTATCATTTTTTTGTTCAAACAGGAGCTTCTTTTGCTAAGCATGGAATTTTTATTTATTTTGCAAACGTTTTGGTGCATATAGTAAAAAAGGGAAATTACTCTGTAATTAATGCTAGGGAACTTAATTTATCATGAGTGAGTCTTGAAGGCCTTGCCTCTCTTGTTTTATTTTGTTTGTGTACTGGTTTTGACATTAATCTGTTTATATATCCCTGTACTCATTCACGTGGAAAGCGGCAGTGCTTCAACCTCAGTATGATGAGGATGGCAGCATTTTCATAGCATTTCAAATAACAAGTACATTCTCTCTCTCCGTCTCTCTCTCTCTCTATTTCTCTCTCTCTCTCTTTCTTTCTCTCTCTGTCCCTCTCTCTCTCTCTCTAGCGATATATCTATCTCTATCTCTTTATCTTTCTCCCCCCCCTCCCTCTATCTCTCCTCTCCCTCTTTCCGTCTTTCCCCCTCTCTTTTCACTTCCATCTCTTCCTTTCACTATTGTCTCTCGTGAGTTATCTCCTCTGGTAACGTTTGTTCTTCTCCAATACCTCTTGTTCGGTGCTTTCAGCTATGGCATGGAAGTAAACGTTTGGTGAATTCTTTGTAACAAGTCCACTTAAAGTTTTTGGGAGCAGCTTTGATAGTTTGAGCTGTACGGCTAGCAGGTTGAGAGAGACGGAGACAGAGAGGGTGAAGGTAATGATGAAGAAGGGAGGTTGAGAGAGACGGAGACAGAGAGAGAGAGAGTAAAAATGATGCATGAAGAAGGGAGATAGTTTGAGCTGTATAGCAGTACTCTTAGCATGGTCCTTTCAAGATGGTTTTACGATCATTTAGTTTTTCTGAAGGTCTGACAGTGAGGCAATCGATGGACTGATGGCTTGTTTCTCCTTGGGAGTGACTCAAAGTCCTGGTGTCTTCAGATCCTTAGAGGGTCGTTAACGGCTTGTGCCGACCTTATTACCTGCACCTTATCCGCCCTGATTACCTCCCTGTTAGTCAGCAGGTTCACTTTGACTCCTCAATTGAGCAGTAATGATCAATTCACGGGGCTTTATGCTCGTCTGGAGTTCTCCAGCCACGTTCCTCCGTCTCTCTCTCTCTCTCTCTCTCTCTCTCTCTCTCTCTCTCAGTCTCTGTGTGTGTGTGTCCCGATCGTTCTCTCTCAACCCCTTATTTTTCATGTTTTCCTTCCTTTCCTTCTTCTCCTTCTTCTTCTTCTTCTGTTGTCATTGATGTAAAAATTAACGAGCATGAATAGCTTTTATGTCTTTGCAGAGGAAAAAAAACAACAACCGAAAGAATGTGTGATTTCTAATGAAGCTCACAGTTAGGCTAATCGAACTGTTGCTGTTGTTGCTGCTATTTGCTGCTGCTACCGCAACAACTATGATTATAGTTAGTGGTAATTTTGGAGAACTGCTTCCTTGTTGATATTGATTCTCTGCTCCCTGTCTGAAGTGCATTTCTTCGCATTCAACTCACCCAGTGACGTGGATTGATATAGTATTAAACAAGTAAAGTTAAACTTGTTATTTCCAAAGATTAGTTTAATAATAACAATAATAATAATAATAATAATAATAATAATAATAATAATAATAATATTTGCAGGCTTATATAGCGCCGTACCCCCATCTCAGGTGGGTCTCACCACGCTTTACAATAAGATATACAAATTTTAGACTAAGTGACATAAAAATATGCATAAAAGATAAGAGAGAATAAAAATGAAATAAAATAAATAAATAGACATAGTCTCACATCACATTTGCTAAAATACATATTTCAGACTATTTCATATCATGCTGGCTAAAATCTACTTCAAACTAAGTGACATATTTTCATACAGACACATACATACGTACATGTGTATACATACACATACACATACACATACATATATATATATATATATATATATATATATATATATATATATATATATATATATATATATATAGCTAGATAGATAGATATGTGTGTATGTGTGTGTGCATACATACATACGTACACGTACACTCACATAGAAACATAGTTGCTTTGTTCTCACTCCTGTGATATCAGTGTTGTGTAATAAACACACCCCTCCCCCCCCCCCCCCCCTCCCCTTTCTACTACGATGGTTATTCCCACTGTCGTGATAACCAGAGGTCGGTGTCTGTATCCAACCTGAAAGTGTACAGCCAGCCCCCGGATGACTTGTCCTTACTTCTGTTTGTTCTTCTTTGTTCGTGGGCTGCAACTCCCACGTTCACTCGTATGTACACAAGTGGGCTTTTACGTGTATTCCCGTTTTTACCCCGCCATGTAGGCAGCCGTACTCCGTTTTCGGAGGTGTGCATGCTTGGGGTGTTCTTGTTTCCATAACCCACCGAACGCTGACATGGATTACAGGATCTTTAACGGTGCGTATTTGATTTGCTACTTGCGTATACACACGAAGGGGGGTTCAGGCACTAGCAAGTCTGCGCATGATTATGTTGATCTGGGAGATTGGAGAAATCTCCACCCTTTATCCCACCAGGCGCCGTTACCGAGATTCGAACCCGGGACCCTCAGATTCAAAGTCCAACGCTTTAACCACTCGGCTATTACATTACGCCTGTCACTTGTCCTGACGAACAGCCTCGTACATAACAAATAACAAGGGGAAGTACAGTACTCTGAGCAGGGACTGATCTTCCCACTCCTTGCTGTTGTGTTGAGAACGTCGGCAGTTACGCCATTACTGACCTCACTGTCAACCCTAGAACCTATCGATTTCATCCTTCCTCCGCCCTCCCTCCCTCCCTCCCTTCCTCCCTCCTCCTCCTCCTCCTGCTCCTCCCGAAAAGGAAATCCATCTTTCACTGCGCACCAAAGCGACACGAGTTGAGCACTGCAAGAGCTAGTTGTAAATCGTAGCGTGTGGACAATTTTATTGGCAGTCACAGCCAAAGTGCACTCAGTTTTTCTTTGCTTGAAAATGTCTTGGGGCGCATAGCGTATAGATATATATTCCCTAAGGCGGTGACGCGTGGTTACGAAAAAAAAGAAAGAAAAGGAAAATACCAGAAAGAAAAGAAAGGAAAGGTTAACAGCCCCAAATGAAAGAAAGAAAGAAAGAAAAAACGAAAGAAAGTAGTTGAGGAAAGTAAGGTACGGAGACAAGTTATGGAATCTTGACAAAAGTTTTCGTTTAGTTTAGTTTAGGTTTGGTTTGAAAGACTTTTTTTTTCAACAAAGAGAATGGAGAGAGTAACGAAGAAAATATGTATATCTAACACCTCGTCGACAGCCTGTTGAGACCATCAAATGTCCTTTGGATCCGAAAAAAGAAAGAAAGAAAGAAAAAAATCAAGAGAAGCTGCCTTCCAAAGGATGGGAGGGGGGCGAGAATGGAGAAGGAAGGAGGATTGGAGAAAGGAAGAAAGAAAAGAAAGAAAGAAAGAAAAGAAAGAAAGAGAGAAAGAAAGAAAGATAAACTGGCTTCCAAAGGAAGGGAAGGAGGACGAGAATGGAGAAGGAAGGAGGATGGGAGAAAGAAAGAAAGAAAGAGAGAAAGAAAGAAAGAGAGAAAGAAAGAAAGAAAGAGAAACTGGCTTCCAAAGGAAGGGAAGGAGGACGAGAATGGAGAAGGAAGGAGGATGGGAGAAAGAAAGAAAAGAAAGAAAGAGAGAAAGAAAGAAAGAGAAAGAAAGAGAAACTGGCTTCCAAAAGGAAAGGAAGGTGGACGAGAATGGAGATGGACGGAGGATTGGAGAAAGAAAGAAAGAAAGAAAAGAAAGAAAGAAAGAGAAACTGGCTTCCAAAGGAAAGGAAGGAGGACGAGAATGGAGAAGGAAGGAGGATGGGAGAAAGAAAGAAAGAAAGAAAGAAAAGAGAGAAAGAGAGAAAGAAAGAAAGAGAAAGAAAGAGAAACTAGCTTCCAAAGGAAAGGAAGGAGGACGAGAATGGAGATGGAAGGAGGATTGGAGAAAGAAAGAAAGAAAGAAAGAAAGAGAGAAAGAAAGAAAGAGAGAAAGAAAGAAAGAAAGAGAAACTGTCTTCCAAAGGAAGGAGGGCGGGAATGGAGATGAAAGGAGGATTGGAGAATGAAAGAAAGAAAGAAATAGAGAAAGAAAGGAAGAGAGAAAGAAAGAAAGAGAAACTGGCTTCCAAAGGAAAGGAAGGAGGACGGGATTTGGAGATGGAAGGAGGATTGGAGAAAGAAAGAAAGAAAGAAAGAAAGAAAGAAAGAGAAACTGGCTTCCAAAGGAAAGGAAGGAGGACGAGAATGGAGATGGAAGGAGGATGGGAGAAAGAAAGAAAGAAAGAAAGAAAGAAAGAAAGGAAGGAAAACTGTCTTCCAAAGGAAAGGAAGGAGGACGAATGGAGATGGAAGGAGGATTGGAGAAAGAAAGAAAGAAAGAAAGAAAAAGAAAGAAAGAGAGAAAGAAAGAAAAACTGTCTTCCAAAGGAAAGGAAGGAGGGATGAATGGAGATGGAAGGAGGATTGAAGAAAGGAAGGAAAACTGTCTTCCAAAGGAAAGGAAGGAGGGATGAATGGAGATGGAAGGAGGATTGGAGAAAGAAAGAAAGAAAGAAAGAGAAACTGGCTTCCAAAGGAAGCGAAGGGGAAGAATACAGCAAGGAAGGGGCGTGGGACGAGACTGGGGATGGAAGGAGGATTGGAGAAAGAAAGAAAGAAAGAAGAAGATGAGGAAAAGGAAAAGCATTGAGCTCTTACGGTAAAGTGAAGTTCAATGAAGGGGATCGCGGGGACTCGCTATGACAGATGGGGGTTGACGTCAATGCACTCGATCATATGATTTTGTTTGAAGAAGACCCGAAACCATACAACTGTGGCAAGACTATGTAAGTGCGTGGGTGTGTGGGTGAGTGCATAGAGTTAGCCTGAGCGTTTGTGTGTCGGGGGGAAGGGGGATCTCTCTGCGTGTGTAGGGGGGTGGGGTGGAGGGGGCTAGGAGGGGTGGGGGGGATCTACAGAACTTCTTTTTAACTTTAAAGCTGTCTCCTGGTTCTAGAATTTACGGGACTTACCAAACAAATGCTTCTGTAAAGCCCCCACCCCCACCCCCCGCCCCCAGCCCCTCCCCTCCCCCTCTCCATCAACCAACCTACCCCCTACCCATGTTTTCATTCCAGACAATGACCTTTTTTTTTCTGGGTGCGGATTGGGTGGATGGAGACTGAGAGATAAGTGCACGTCGACTTTGCCGGAGATTTGTTACGGAACTCCACATACTTTTCTCTCTCTTTCTCTTGCACACACTGACTGCCCCAAGGATTGGTCACTGTGGTCCGCCTTTTAGTAACTGGTGTGTGTCTGTTGTAGGTAACCACATTATGTTGGTCAAGCTGTGCATGCAAGCAGTGACATGAATCATCTCTCCAGATGGTCAGCAGAGCCGGTTGCGTGTTCCGTTCACATTTCTAAACTTGAGGTGGACAGACATGTTAGTGTCAGACATCCACCAAGTGTATGGTCAGTCGATGAGAAACCCGTTTGTTTTTTGTTGTGTTTTTTTTTTTTTTTTTGTTGTTGTTTTTTGGGTTTTTTTGTTTGTTTTTTTTGTTGTTGTTGTTTTTTCGTTTGTTTTTTGTTGTTGTTTTTGTTGTTGTTGAAGTAACTCATCTGTGTTTCTTCGCCGATATTCTCTTCTTTTCTTTTTTAAGCAGACGACATTGATTTTCTTCTTTTTTCTCCAGAAATTGGATCATCAGAATGTTACACAAGTATGTGTTTTGCTCTGTAACATAAACATCTCTTTCAAAACAGGGTCTTGTGTTTTCAACAAACGTGGGCGCGCGCGGGCGCACACACATACACACACACACACACACACACACACACGCACGCACGCACGCACGCACGCACGCACACACACACACACACACACACACACACACACACACACAACAAAGACAAAGGAAAAAAAAACGTCCCAAGTAGTAATCCCGATTTACCAACTCAAGAAAGAAATCCCAGATGCAGACAATGGTGACTACAAGTTAAAATTTAACTATGTTGGACCCAACAGGAAGTACTGAAAAGTATAATGAATGGTACCAGACCCAGCCAAGACGATGTTAACTCAAGGAGAGATTTCTTTAGGCTCTGGTGACGTCTGTGATAGCTAAGGAGACAGACAAACAGACAGCCAGACAGGTAAAAAGATAAGGTGGCGGTAGCAGAGGGTCGCGGGGGTGGGGTGGGGGGTGGGGGTAGAACACAGAAAATAAAAGAG
>NC_134882.1:28599198-28611698 GCF_041734735.1 Babylonia areolata | reverse complement strand
AGCGAGGTGGAGAGGTGGAACATGCTGCATAGGTAACAGCCTGTCTTCCATATTACATTGCCCAGGCTTATATCCGTCCATCCATCCACACAAACACCTTGCACCTTGCACCTAAAACCTGGAGAGGACACTCCAGCTTCGCTACTAGCACTTGCGTCGGAACAACACGTGAAGCAACAGTTACCGGTTATAAGTTAGCGCTCAAATGGCGTAGAGCCGATGCTAGGGGATGCTTCTGATGGTGGGAGGGACCCTTGCGTCCCACTGGACAGCTACCGCCCGCCCAAGCTGGGCAGCCCCCAGCCAGTTAGGTGTTGTCCCGCCACGACCTGCCTTCTTCTATGGGTGTATGAAGATTCGGAGAATATCCGACAAGCAGGTCGTTAATTTCCGCACCAGGCAAAAAGAAAACTTCAAGAAACAGATCAACAATGAAACTGGCCTGTTGGAATGTACGGACAATGATGCCTGGACTCTCCCAAGATCTGCAAGACATCAGCGACGCCAGAAAGACGGCCGTCATAAACAGCGAGCTGAAGAGACTAAATGTGGACATTGCCACTCCGCAGGGAACACGGCTGGCTGACTCAGGAACACTAAAGGAGAGGGACTACACCTTCTTCTGGCAAGGAAAGAGCTCTGATGCCCCAAGAGAGTATGGAGTAGGCTTTGCAGTCAGGAACAGCCTACTGAACATGATCGAACCAGGCAGCGGCGGTTCAGAACGACTATTGACTCTCCGCCTCAACACCTCCGAAGGCTATGTCACTCTCGTCAGCGCATATGCTCCAACACTGTCCGCCTCTCCAGACGCCAAGGGTGAGTTCTACGAAATTCTCGCATCAACCATAAGGAACATCCCCAGGACAGAACAATTTTTTTTTTTCCTGGGCGACTTCAATGCCAGAGTGGGTGCAGACAACGATTCGTGGCCCTACTGTCTCGGTTCCTTTGGAGTGGGGAAAATGAATGAGAATGGACAGCGACTACTTGAGTTTTGTACCTGCCATGAACTGTGCATCGCCAACTCCTTTTTCAAGACGAAGCCCCAACACAAAGTCTGCTGGAGGCACCCACGCTCAAAACATTGGCACCAACTGGATCTGGTCCTGGTAAGACGAGCTGCCATCAAAAACCTTCTCCACACTCGCTCTTACCACAGCGCAGACTGTGACACGGACCACTCTCTGGTATGCTGCAAGATCAGACTGCAACCAAAGAAGTTCCACTGCTCAAAGAAACAAGGGAACTCTCGCTTTGACGTCAGCAAGATGTCTCAGCCAGACCTTGTAGAACAGTTCGCAGAGGCCTTTGAGAGAGAATTCGATGCATTGCAGCCCAGAGACTCTGCCACAGAAAGATGAGAAACTCTCCATGCACTGCATTGCCATGGCCACCTTTGGGAAGAAAACCGCGAAGTCCCATGACTGGTTTGAGGCCAGATCATCAGAGATGACTCCCAGTATTGAGGCCAAGCACGCTGCACTCACTGAGTACAAACGGTCACCCAGTGAGAAGAACCTGCAAATCCTCAGGGCCGCCAGGAGTAAGGTTCAGTTTAACGCCAGGCGATGTGCAAATGAGTACTGGACAGAGCTCAGCGAAGAGATACAGAATGCTGCCGAAAGAGGCAATATCCGAGGGATGCATGATAGTATCAAGAAGGCACTGGGACCAACACAGAGCAAGACTGCCCCCCTCAAATCCTCCACCGGGGAAGTAATCAACGATCCTAGCCAGCAGATGGAGAGATGGGCAGAACACTACTCCGACCTCTACTCCACAGAAAACATGGTGTCCAACTCAGCCCTCAATGCCATCAAGTGCATGCCGGTCCCGGAAAAACTTGACGCAGAGCCAACTGAGGACGAACTCAGCAAGGCCATTAACAGCCTGACATCAGGCAAGGCACCTGGCAGTGACGGAATTCCCCCAGACTTCATTAAACACTGCAAGACTACTCTTCTGCATCCTCTGCACACAGTCCTCTGTCAGTGCTGGAATGAGGGAGCTGTATCGCAGGACATGAGGGACGCCAAGATTATCACCCTCTACAAAAACAAGGGTGAAAGGAGCGACTGCAACAACTACAGAGGCATCTCACTTCTCAGCATTGTAGGCAAAGTCTACGCTCGGGTCCTAACTTGCCTGCAGAAACTGGCCGAACGCGTTTACCCGGAATCACAGTGCGGTTTCCGAGCAGAGAGATCCACGGTAGACATGATCTTCTCCCTTCGCCAAATCCAGGAGAAGTGCAGAGAGCAGAGGATGCCCCTGTATGTCGCATTCATTGACCTCACCAAGGCCTTTGACCTAGTCAGCAGAGACGGCCTTTTCAGGGCTCTTCGAAAGATCGGCTGCCCCCACACCCCCAAACTGCACAGCTTGATTGAGTCCTTCCACTCCAACATGAAAGGGACGGTGCAGTTTAATGGTAACCTTTCTAAGCCCTTCGACGTACGCAGTGGTGTCAAACAAGGCTGTGTCCTCGCCCCCACCCTATTTGGAATCTTCTTTGCTCTTCTCCTGAGACATGCGTTCAGCACAGCACAAGAAGGGGTCTACCTGCGGACCAGATCAGATGGCAGGCTCTTCAATCTCGCCCGCCTCAGAGCAAGGACGAAAGTGCGCGAAGCTCTCATCAGAGACATGCTTTTTGTTGACGATGCCGCAGTTGTGACCCACACCCAGCGGGACTTGCAGTCACTAATGGACCGCTTCTCCCAGGCCTGCAAAGATTTCGGTCTGACCATCAGTCTCAAGAAGACAAATGTCCTAGGCCAAAACACGCCATCTCCACTAGCCGTCGCCACTGATGACTACGAGCTTGAAGCCATCCATCAATTCACTTACCTTGGGTCCACCATCACCGACAACCTCTCCCTTGACACCGAGATCGACAAGAGGATCGGGAAGGCAGCCACAACGCTAGCCCGCCTCACACAAAGAGTGTGGACAAATCCCAAGCTGACCACGAAGACAAGGATGGCTGTATACAATGCCTGCGTCCTCAGCACCTTGCTGTATGGCAGTGAGGCGTGGACCACATATGCTCGTCAGGAGAAAAAGGCTCAATACCTTCCACCTGAGAAACCTACGGCGCATACTCGGCATCTCCTGGCAAGACAAGGTGACAAACACCGAAGTCCTGACTCGCGCTGGCCTCCCGACCATGTATACAATGCTGAGACAGCGTCGGCTGCGCTGGCTGGGCCACGTTCGCCGCATGTAAGATGGTCGCATCCCAAAAGACATCCTTTATGGAGAGCTCGCCACGGGGCAGAGAAGTATCGGCCGCCCACAGCTGAGATACAAAGACGTTTGCAAACGTGACATGAAAGCGCTTGAGATCAACACTGAGTCCTGGGAGGACCTTGCAGATGACCGCAACAGATGGAGAAGCACTCTCAAGAATCAGCTACGGATTGATGAGGACAAACTGTCAGCAGCTGCAGCAGAAAAGCGAGCTCGCAGAAAAGGGACGGCAGCCGACAGACCAGCATCACCCTACACATGTGATCGCTGCGACAGAGACTGTCTCTCTCGCACCGGTCTCTACAGTCACAGGCGACGCTGCTTGGTCCAAGCAGACAGCCCAATTAGACATTAGGTCTGATATACTCTATCCATGGTCAGCCATGACCGAAGGAGGCCTACTACTACTACAGATACAGGAAAAGACAGCAAACAAACACAACCCCAGGCACCCTCTCTCTCTCTCTCTCTGTCTCTGTCTCTCTCTTCTCTGTCTCTCTCTCTCTCCCTCTCTCTCTCTATCTCTGTTTCTCTCCCCCTCTCTCTGTCTCTCTCTCTGTCTCTCTCTCTCCCTCTCTCTGTCTCTCTCTCCATCTCTCTCTCTATCTGTCCCTCTCTCTCTCTCTCCCCTTCTGTCTCCCTCTGTCTGTCTCTCACTCTGTCTCTCTGTCCCTCTCTCTGTGTGTGTCTCTCTCTGTCTCTCTGTCTCTCTCTGTCTCTCTCTATCTCTCTCCCTCTCTCTCTCTCTCTGTCTCTGTCTGTCTCTCCCCCCTCTCTCTCTCTCTCTCTGTCCCTCTCTCTCTCTCTGTCTCTCTCTCTGTCCTCCTCTCTCTCCCCTCTCTCTCTCTCTCTCTGTCTCTCTCCTTGCCATGCCTATCCCTCCACTGGAAACGAAGGGGGTGGGAGACAGTTATTTCTGGCACCATTATCATTTCACAACACCAGTTCCTCTCAGCACGTTATTCTCGTGGACAGCAGTGTAGCCAGTGAAGCGTAACCGCGGACCCGTGTAAAACGGTGTGTACCGCCCTGACTTCAAAAGCGGAATACAAGCTAAATTGTACTAAAAAAAATTTTAAAATAAAAAAAATAAAAAATCTACCACCTCCTCTGGCGAGGAAAACTACGCTTTTTGTTCAGTCAGGTGCGACCACGTGAGTGGTTCAGATCAGTGTGTAGGTTGATGTGCGTAGCTGGCTGGGTACCGTGACCTGACCTGCTTTGAGTTGTGCAGTTTAAAACTCTTCTCCTCTTCCTTTTCGTTCGTGGGCTGCAATTCCCACGTTCACTCATGTACACGAGTGAGCTTTTAATTTATGACAATTTTTTTACCTTGCTATGTAGGCAGCCATACTCCGTTTTCGGGGTTGGGGGTAATCTGGGTATATTCTTGTTTCCATAACCCACCGAATGCTGACATGGATTACAGGATCTTTAACGTGCGTATTTGATCTTCTGCTTGCGTGTACACACGAAGGGGGTTCGGGCACTAGCAGGTCTGCGCATATGTTGACCTGTGAGATCGGAAAAATCTCCACCCTTTATCCGCCAGGTGCAGTTACCGAGATTCGAACCTGGGACCCTCAGATTGAAAGTCCAGTGCTTTAAACACTCGGCTATTGTGCCCTTCGGCCTGACTTTAAAAGTGGAATAAAAATTATATTATTAGAATAAAAAACAAAACAAAAAAAAAAACGAAATCTGCTGTTTCTTCCGACTTGTTCAGTCAGGTGCAACCACGTGAGTGGTGCAAGTTAGTGTGTTGGTTATGTGTGTAGCTGGTGGGTACCGTGACCTGACCTGCTTTGAGTTCTACAGTTAAAAAAATCTTAATAATAATAATGACGGTGATAACGGACATTTATAGAACGCATTTCTTCAGAAATACTGCTCAAAGCGCTTTACATTTCATTCTCCACTTCCCGCCTCCCCATCAATACTTTCCTCCACCCCTTCACCCCCACCCACTCACAAACACGGAAGCACGTGAAAAACTCACGCAACTGAACGTTGGAAACTACCCACCCACCTATGACGCCCTGCAGATAACGCATCCCTGCAACACGCACCCAAGCACACAAACGCACGGACACTCACCAACCCCCCCCCCCCTTCACACACACACACACACACACACACACAGACACACACACACACACACACACACACACACGGCAAACAGCTTCTCCACAACAAAACATGCACCCAAAACCAGATCACACCAAGATTAGAAAAAAACAAAACAAACAACAACAACGACAAACAAAAAACCCTGCTGTTAGAAAAGATGTGTTTTCAGAGCCGACTTAAGAGATTAACAGCGAGACAGAATGACGTAATTTTTGGGGTAATTTGTTCCACAATGACGGAGCCTGGAAAGAAAAAGATTGTTGACCCTGTTGCTTCTTTTTAACAACAGGGAGTTTTAACTCACTCAGTACGGCCAGTCCTCTCTTCTCCTCCACACAGACCCTTCGGATGTCCAGAGGGTGTCTGAATGACTCAACCTTTAGCTTCCGTCGTCAGAACTGTGGTATTCTTTGTCAACATTCACCTCTTCAGTATAAGAGCCTTCCGCTTGCAATATTTTGATGATGGTAATTGGGGTGAAACGCTGTTAACGTCGTCTCTTTCGCCGTTCGTATGGAGAGAGTTAAAAGCCTGGTATCAGAAGCAGAACGAAGGTGGCGAGTTGGAATGTACACTTCAAGGAGGTCAGAGAGGTAGCAAGGACACGAGCTTGAGAGGGCAGAAAACGTCAGAGCAGAAAGCTTGTATTCCATTCTTTTTGAAGCTGGTAGCCAGTGAAGAGGGTGGAAGAGGGGAGTAACGTGTTAAAATTTGGAGGATGTGAAAATAAGTCGAGCAGCATTGTTCTGAACTCTTTGAAGTTTATCCAGTGAAGTTTTTGGAGTGCTGACAAGAACAGAGTTGCAGTAATCAATCCTAGACAAAACAAATGAACAGACTAATGTTTTGGTTGCTTCCATAGACAGGGAATGGCGAATAGCAATAATTCTTCGCAACTCAAGATAAGCTGATTTGAAATGTGTTGTTGAAATGACAGACTGTGGTCAAGACTGACACTGAGGCTCCACACTGATTGGGAGACAGGAGAATGAGGGAGAGACGGCTGGTTCATAAATTTCTTTGGGCAAGCAAGCAACAGTTCAGTCTTTTCATCATTTAGTGTAGTTAGTCATCCAAGACTTCAAGTCTCTTATACACTTTTGCATTTGTGTCATCAGTTTATCATTTTCAGCAATAGAAGCCGACTGATAGAGCTGAGTGTCGTATCTTCTTCCTTTTCGTTCGTGGGCTGCAACTCCCACGTTCACTCGTATGTACACGAGTGAGCTTTTAATTTTGGACCATTTTTACCCTGCTATGTAGGCAGCCATACTCCGTTTTCGGAGGGGGGGGGGTTGTATGCTGGGTATATTCTTGTTTCCATAACCCACCGAACGCTGACATGGATAACAGTACCTTTAGCTTGCGTATTTGATCTGCTTTTGATACACACACGAAGGGGGTTCATGCACTAGCAGGTCTGCGCTGCACTTATGCTGACCTGTGAGATCGAAAAAATCTCCACCCTTTACCCACCAGGTGCCGTTACCGAGATTCGAACCCGGGAACCTCAGATTGAAAGTCCAACGCTCGGCTATTATGCCCGTCGGCCTGACTTTAAAAG
Organism: Babylonia areolata; assembly: GCF_041734735.1. Classification (NCBI taxonomy): domain Eukaryota; kingdom Metazoa; phylum Mollusca; class Gastropoda; order Neogastropoda; family Buccinidae; genus Babylonia; species Babylonia areolata. The sequence goes on along the minus strand of NC_134882.1, from coordinate 28,604,749 downwards.
CGGAATTAAAACTGTATTATTAAAAATAAAAAATAAAAAAGAAAGAAAGAAAGAAAAGAAATCTGCTGCCTCTTCTGACTTGTTCAGTCAGGTGCGACCACGTGAGTGGTACAGGTCAGTGTGTTGGTTGATGTGTGTAGCTGGTGGGTACCGTGACCAGACCTGCTTTGATTTCTGAAGTAGAACGAGGAGTGGGTGTGTTTTTTTAATATTTGATAAAAAGTAACTTCCTTTTATTGTGTACAATTGCTTTTACTTCCAGCCCTTTTTTTTTTTTTATTGTGTGTGCCTTTGTTGTGTGTGAGTCACTTTCGTTTCTTGAAGTGCTTTGGGTCGTTGTTGTTTTGTTTGTGGTTTTTTTTTGTATGTTTGTTTTGGTGTGTGTGTGTGTGTGTGTGTGTGTGTGTGTGTGTGTGTGTGTGTGTGTGTGTGTGTGTGTGTGTTGTTCTCCCCGTTTCTGTCGCTCGCTCACTCTCTCGCTCTCTCTTCTCTCTCTCTTTGTCACTCTCACTCTGTCTCTTTCTCTGTCTCTGTCTCTCCCCCTCTCTCTCTCTCTCTCTCTGTATATCTCTCTCCCTCTCTGTGTCTCTCTCTCCCTCCCTCCTTCTCTGTCTCACTTTCTTATGTCTCTCTCTCTCTCTCTCTCTCTCTCTCTCCCTCCCACCCTCCCTTTCTCTCTCATACACACACGCCATGCGCACGAGCACGCGCACACATATTTCTCATTTCATTAGCCACAAAAAGCCCACACTGAGTCAGATTTAATTCCATTACAGCGGTGCACAGCGTGAGGGTCAATCCATCCTTTGAGTCCACAATCCAAGTGTCAAGTTTCTTGCCATCAGAAGAACCGTGGCTGCAAAAGAAAACAAATGGAGAAAAGAAAAAAAAACCACTTCTTGTCAGATTCACAGTTCTCTTGATGCAGAAAGAAGTTTAGATAATACCTCAGGCGAAAAGCATCGTATTCTATCCAATGTCGACAAGACCTCATGTGTATATTTCTTGCCTTTTAGCTGCTACGTTTCCTCAAGGGCAGTTGTGGATCTTTGTTTTTTGAAGAAATCAAACCAGAAATCATGTATGACTTAACTGGGAACGATTTAGGAACATATATCTCGTATGCGAAGAAAACCACATTTTATCAAAGAACAATCAATTTTGCATTATCTGAGTTTACTGTTTAAAAAAAAAAAAGTATCTACATTTCTTTTTTGGAGAATGCTTAACTGATTTTGACGCCGAACTGCAGTTGAAACCATCAAAGTGAGGTAAGCAAATTGAGGTCAGCAGCGAATATCGAAAACAACTGTTCTTGTTGTTGTTTTACACTTGATGTAAGAAAAACTGTATGTTTACCATTTACAATTTAAGATATTTTCGTTCACAGAATCATTGATTAATAATGATAAAACGATAATGAACTAACAATGCATCCCTACTATAGTCCCGTCATACAATAAAAGAATTTTCAACAGCTAGTATTATCATCACGCAATATATATTATCTAATAGTTCCATGCATTCCGTATAACATCGAAAGCACCTTGCATTGAATGTCTTCTCAAAACAGTGCAGATGACAAAACATTGTGTTTAATATTGTCGTATGCTTTCTTTAAAGATAATTGATAGATAAATTAAAAGATTTCGCGTCAGAAAAGAATATGCCATGTACTTTCGAACTGCCTTTAAAAAAAAGAATAAAAAAATGCTTATGCTTCAAAGAGATAGACAGTGATGAAGACAGAGACACCACACAACATACAAGACACTGACCAACTGACCCATTTCTTTACTAGACCAGCAGTGGACTTAATGCTCCGACTTCACTTTGTAACACGGCAAAGTGGCAAGACGTTCAGATAATCCGCATTCTCTTCACAAACTATCAGCACACATTAAGGATAGATCTAAAAGAGCGGGAATAGAGTAATCTCTCGTCAGTTATCGGGGACAAAGACGGTGCTGTTGTCTAGCCTTTGTCTAAGCTGCTTGAAATCTGTTTGCGTTCAGGTTTACGCTACAGGAAAGTAGACAGAGAGGGGGGTAGACAGAAAGAAAGAAAGAAAGAAAAAAGAAAGAAAAAGCGTCAGAGAGGGGAGAGAGGGAGAGAGAAGAAGAAAGCAACACACATACAGACAGATTGGCAGACAGAGACAGACACAGACAGAGAGACTGACAGAGACACAGACACAGAGACCAAGCCAGGGATACGAAGACAGAGATAGATATACAGACAGGCAGAGAGACAGACAGAGAGAGAGAGAGAGATTGACAGAGACACAGAGACAAAGCGGAATCACAGAAACAAGAGACACATAGACAGAGATAGATATACAGACAGAGACAGAGAGTCAGACACAGAGAGAGACTGACAGAGACACAGAGACATAGATAGATATACAGACAGAGATAGTGAGACTGACAGACACACAGAGACAAAGCGGAATCACAGAAACAAGAGACACATAGAGATAGATATACAGACAGAGACAGGGAGTCAGAGAGAGAGAGAGAGATTGACAGAGACACATAGACATAGATAGATATAGAGACAGGGAGTCAGACACAGAGAGAGATTGACAGAGACACAGAAACAGAGATAGATATACAGACAGAGACAGTCAGACACAGAGATTGACAGAGACACAGAGACAGAGATATATATATATACAGACAGAGACAGACACAGAGAGAGATTGACAGAGACACAGAGACATAGATAGATATACAGAGACAGAGTCAAACACATAGAGAGATTGACAGAGACACAGAGACAGAAAAAGATATACAGACGGAGACAGAGAGTCAGATACAGAGAGAGAGTGACAGAGACACAGAGACAGAGATAGATATACAGACAGAGACAGAGAGTTCAGATACAGAGAGAGAGATTGACAGAGACACATAGACAGAGATAGATATACAGACAGAGACAGAGAGTCAGACACAGAGAGAGAGATTGACAGAGACACATAGACAGAGATAGATATACAGACAGAGACAGAGAGTCAGACACAGAGAGAGAGAGTGACAGAGACACATAGACAGAGATAGATATACAGACAGAGACAGACAGACAGACAGAGATATACAGAAAGAGACAGAGAGACAGACAGAGAAGAGGTGAAGAGAGGGTGTGGGAATGGCTTTCCGGGGAAAAAATGTTTAAAGCAAATACGTCAGGGGGGTTCTTCCTTATTTAAACATTTTCAAGACTTCCTCGATCACATGTTAAAAATGACAAAATTTAATTTAAAAAACAACACCAGTGTGTGTGTGTGTGTGTGTGTGTGTGTGTGTGTGTGTGTGTGTGTGTGTGTGTGTGTGTGTGTGTGTGTATCCGCATGCGGAAAAAAGGAAGAAAATGAGGGAGGAAATGAGGTGTCTCGTGTGTGTGTGTGTGTGTGTGTGTGTGTGTGTGTGTGTGTGTGTGTGTGTGTGTGTGTGTGTGTGTGTTATCATGCGTCCGTCTGTCTGTCAGTCTGTCTGACGGTCGGTATGTCGTTCAGTCTGTCTGCGTGTGTGTGTGTGAATTAAGTCAGCTGGTGGCATTTCCGGATTTTTCTGCTGTTTAATGTTCTTTAGCTTTTACAGTTTTTGCTGTTGTTAGTTTATTTGTTAGATTGATCTTCTTCTTCTTCTTCTCCTTCTTTTTCGTTCGTGGGCTGCAACTCCCACGTTCACACGAGTAGGCTTTTACGTGTGTGACCGTTTTTACCTCGCCATGAAGGCAGCCATATTCCGCTTTCGGGGGTGTGCATACCGAGATTCGAACGCGGGACCCTCAGATCGAAAGTCCAACGCCTTAATAACCACTCGGCTATTGCGCCCGTCATAATTATGTGTTCTGCTTTGTTCTCTAAAGTGTGCTGTTACTGGCCGTTTTTGGCTTTGGTTTCTTTCGCTTGATCTGCTTGTATGTCTGTGTGTGTTCAAGCGGGTTTATCCGTGTGGGTGTGAATACCGATTTGTGTGCTTGCCTATGTGTTTGCGCTCGTGTGTGTCTGTGTGTGTCTGTCTGCGTGCGCACGCGTGCAAGAGATAGTGTGAGATGGAGAGAGAAAATGTAAGCTGTGCTGGTGTATGTGTGTAAATGTGTTGAAGTACATGTACGTGTGTGTATGTGTGCTTGTCTGTCTGTGTGTCTGTCTGTAAGCATGGCTGTGATGTGGTTGTGTGATGTGGTTGTGATGTGGTAGGTTTGATGATGCACAGGTAAATGGAGGACGAAGCATATTGTTCGGTCGGACTGGTAATAAGTTTCAGTTTGATTTTCATTTTTCTTTTAGGAACCACCTAATCGATCAGTCTGATCTTTTGAATGCTATACAATTTGTCCATCGATGCGCCGAATCAAATATCCTGATCTTTGTACGCCACACAATATCTACATCAGCCAAATGGCCTGACCTGTGTGTGATCCAATTCCAAGTTGCTGGTCAAACTACTGAATGCTGCTACGTCTTTATGAAAAGGTTTCATTGGAGAGAGTGTTGGAAGATGACCGAGAACTGGTAGGTTTGTGCTTCAGCATGTCACATAGTGTCAACTGACTGCTCATCACTCTTATCACCAGGGTTCTGTGAGTGGTCTGTCATTGGCCATTTCGTTGCCATGGCAAGTTGGACTTTGAGGTAACTTCGACACAGATGTTCCTCTACATCTGTCTGTCTGTCTGTCTGTCTGTCAGTTCGAATAGAATGTTTCCGCGGAGACAGCACCCGCCATGTGTCATCGGTTCTCGTAGACCTTTTTTTTCTTTTCTTTTTTCTTTGTTGTTGTTGTGTGTGTGTATGTGTGTGTGTGTGTGTCTGTGTCTGTGTCTCTGTGTGTGTGAGAGTGTGTGTGTGTGTGCGTGTGCGTGTGTGTGTGTGTGTGTGTGTGTGTGTGTCTATCGTTCGTTGATCGTTTATTTATTTATAGTCTGTTCATTTAAGATGGTGATATTAGAAAATAAATGATATTATTATTATTATTTGGATTATTATCATTTGTATCATAATGATGATTGTTATTATTAATTAGAAATTGACATTTCTGTATATTCGAATGAAAAGGGGGGCGGTTGAGGTGGAGGGGAGGGGAGGGGGTGGGCAAGGGGGAGAGGACTAAGAAATGAAGAGAGAGAGAGATAGAGAACAGAATGTGGAAGAGATAGAGTACAAAATGTAAAATTGAGAGGGTGAGTGTCAGTGATTGGAGAAAGAAAAAAACATATTATTGTGTCTGAGTGTGTGTCTGTGTCTGCGTGTCTGTCTATTTGTCTGTGTGTTGTTGTTGTTGCTGTTGTTGTTGTTCCACTTGCTGGTGCCAGATTCCCTCTGGGACTGCACACTGCAAAATGAACAGTGCGGTGCCGCCCCTGGAGCTATGGCACTGGTATGCCAGCTGCTGCTTCTGTTCCTGAGACATGTATCCTCAACAGGTGGACAGCCCGGGGTGTTAAAAATAAACAAGGGCAGGGAGTTTGGGGGAAAAAATGTAACAATTTGATTAATTGTGTGAAGGAATGACAGACCCTTGCGGTAGGTAATCTTCAGAAAATA
>NC_134882.1:28591698-28594198 GCF_041734735.1 Babylonia areolata | reverse complement strand
TGCAGGTGGTTTCAGAAGGGGTGGATCGACAGTAGATTGAGTATTATTAACTTTCGAGAAAGAAAAAAAAAGATTTACGTCGGCGGCTGAATCTGTTTGGTACAACCACAACGAAGCAGGTAATATCATCTTTAGTATCTTCCTTGTTTTTGTCAGTCCTTCCCACGTCTCGTGCCATCAGTGAGAACCCTTGTAAGCCCACGATTTCTCTCACTGTGTGTGTGTGTGTGTGTGTGTGTGTGTGTGTGCATGAATGCATATTGTGATTAACATGAGGAAGAAATAAAAAGTAACAAAAATACGACTGATAAGTTATATGTTTTATGTTCATCAAACTCTATAACCTCTCTGATTCAGATTTAGATTTGTTGTTTACTGGTTTGCTTGATTTAGAACTTTAGAATACCGTTGATGCAATTGTCACCTGGAATGTCACACTGTTCTTTGCCAACACAGCATAGAAAAACAATGCTATTAGATGGAATAATGCTCTTTGTCGTTGCAGTTTTCTTGTGTAAGCTGATCTTTTTAATACAAATGGGAGACGCATAAGATCAAGCCCAATTTTACATCAAAATCGTCTTTACATAAAAGTCTGACGGAACAAAATCGAAAAATAAAGATGTCATGGAAGAAGAAAAAACGAAGAGAGAGACAGAGACAGACAGACAGGAAGAAAGAAAGAAAGACAGACAGGCAGAGCGAGAGCGAGCGAGCGAGAGAGGCAGAGACGACAGAGAGAAGCAAACAAACGAGCAAAAGAAATACATTAATTTTCAAGAGGATGAAGAGCTCCTACACGACACGACACGACACGACACGACGCAGCACAGCACAGCACAGCACAGCACAGCACAACACAACACGACACAAACTAACCCAGCACCCCTCTAACCCTGTGTACCGGCAGAGCGGAGACAGAGCCCCAGGACAGCAGCAACACCAGCAGCAGCACGGACATCACCAACACGGGCTCCCTGCCCCACGTCTCCAACAGCGACGCCGACCTCCTGAGCCTGGTGCAGAGGTCAGGGTCAAGGCCAGGGTCAGGGTCAGGGGGTCAGCACCAGCCGCTCGCCTGTTCATTAATCTTGTTGTTGGTGTTGTTTCACAACCTGATCCAAACAGACAAAAAGACACAAACCCAATAACTGTCGCGTCAATGAGATGGGGGCAGAAGGAAAGGGTGATGTCACATGAGAAGAAATGGGCAAGCGCGTAAAAGAACTGAATTAATCAAATGATTGATAGAAACAAAAAAATGAAAGAGAGAGAAGAAGGGAGAGAAAGAAAAAAAAAGGAGACAGACAGCCACATAGACAGAGGGAGAGACAGGCAGACAGAGAGAGGGAGATAGAGAGAGGGAGAGAGACAGACAGACAGACAGAGAGGGAGAAAAATGGAGGTTTGAGAGGGAAACAACACGTGCTGAAAAGAGCTGACAGGGATTAAATAACAGAAGGAATATTGTAATACCATATATATATTTCTCGTCGCCTTTTGGACCCTGTTAATTGAAAGGCTTTTAAAAAGCTATGCTAGTCTTGACTAAATGCTAATTTGTGCTCGCACATTTTTTTTCATCGGTCATTGCTGCTGTGTGCGCTAGTCAACTGTTCTGTATACAAGCCCGGAGCATCCTTTTTTTTTTCATTGTTCCAATGTACGTTTTATTTACCTGCGTGCTGGCTGAACTGGTAGCATAAGCAGCATTGACTTGGAGTTGTGTACCTTGTCAATGGAGAGTAATACCACACTTTATTCTGAACTAATCCTTTACTCTTCCAGCCTCATTGTTCTTAAATTTCTTGTTGAACTTAGTTGTCATGTTGACTGTCTATTCCACAAACCTTCAGTCCACACCATCGTGATCGCCCAGCATATTTGTATTTGTATTTGTATTTCATTTTATCACAACAGATTTCTCTGTGTGAAATTCGGGCTGCTCTCCCCAGGGAGAGCGCGTCGCTACATTACAGCACCACCCTTTTTTTTTTTTTCCTGTGTGCAGTTTTATTTGTTTTTCCTATCTAAGTGGGGTTTTCTACAGAATTTTGCCAGGAACAACCCTTTTGTTGCCGTGGGTTCTTTTACGTGCGCTAAGTGCATGCTGCACACGGGACCTCGGTTTATCGTCTCATTCGAATGACTAGCGTCCAGACCATCACTCAAGGTCCAGTGGAGGGGGAGAAAATATCGGCGGCTGAGCCGTGATTCGAACCAGCGCGCTCGGATCCTCTCGCTTCCTAGGCGGACGCGTTACCTCTAGGTCATTACTCCACATATACATACAAACGGGAAGAAAGACAGCCGCGCTGTGGTGACACGTTCTCTCTGGGAAGACGGGCCCTAGGAATTACGTTGTGACCAAGGGATGCAACATAGTGCACGATATAATACAATATTAACATACTGCACTACAATGCAACACAATATCATATAAATGTAGCACAAAATACTACAAAAAAGCACAACGGAATTAAATGCAGTTCAAGGCAGT
>NC_134882.1:28571698-28579198 GCF_041734735.1 Babylonia areolata | reverse complement strand
TGAATGCATACATGGCGTCTGTACATTCAAAAGAAAACTGAGACAGAGAGAGAAGAAACGCAATCTAATGAATCTATTGGGGGGAAAAATCTGATGGTAACAGTGCTGGCAAAGTACACTTTTTACTGATCACAACTTCCAAAGAAAGAGAAACAAGTTTTAAAAAGGAAAAAAAAGAAAGCGACAGATAAGAAAAGTGTATAACCCCCCCCCCCCTTCCCCCCTCCAAAAAAAAACAAAAAAACAAAACAAACAAAAAAACAGAGCTAATAGAAAAGTGTATACCCAAAAAAAGAGCTAATATAAAAGGAAAACGATAGTGTATCATACCAACTCACATGGAGACTTGAAGACAGACAGGGAGAAAGATAGCAGAGAGATAGGATAGGGATGGGGGGTGTTGGGTGGGGGACACGAGGGGGGTGAGGGGGTGGGCGGCGGGGGGCCAGGGGACGCGGTACAGAAATAGGGAGACCAGAGACAGAGAGACAGAGAGAGAGAGAGAGAAGGGGGAGAGGGGAGACAGAGACAGACAGACAGAGACAGACAGACACAGTTTGAGAGATGATGGTGATAGACAGAGCGAGAACAGACAGTGTAACAGTTTATTGAAAAGAGCTTCTCTAAGCTATTATGCCAAGGGGTGTAATCACTGTTGATAACATTAATTTTGCAAAAACAACAGCAATAATAATAATAATAAGGAGGAGGATCATAATAATAATAATAATAATAATGATAATGATAGAAGAAGAAGAAGAAGAAGAAGAAGAAGAAGAAAGCAAGCATGAACTCGCGAAGAATCATAAACTTTTGTCTGCACTCTTCAAATCAGAATTAAAAGAACATGAAAATAACGAAATTAAACCAAAACCAGTGCTCTTTTTTGTTGCTTGTTTGTTTGTTTTCTTGCTATTGGTGTTGTTGTTGGGGAGGCGGGGGTGGTGGGGGGTGGGGTTCTTGATAGAGAGAGGGAGACAGAAACTCAGACAGACAGAAAGACACAGACAGACAGACAGACTGACTGACTGAATGATGCCGAGATTCGTTTCGTTTATTTGTTTATAGTCTGTTCATCTATGATGATGATATTAGACTGAAACTAAATGATATTGTTATTATTATTTGGATTATTATCATTTCTATCATAATGATGATGATGGTCATTATTCATTAGAAATCAAGATTTCTGTATGATGCCGAGAGACGGGAAAAAGGGAAATAGGGTAACATAGAGAAAGAGAGAGACAGAGACAGACAGACAGAGACAGAGTCAGACAGACAGACAGAGAGGAAGGGTAGGAGAGAATATGACAAAAAATCATGAACCTATGTAATACTTATCTCAGTAAACAGGAACTCACTCACATCTTCATTTCAACATTATTGGCTCCCCATTGAAGCGAGAATCAAATACAAAGTTGCATGTCTCTGCTATTCTGCTTTCCACTTCGCAAGACCTACTTATCTTTCTGACCTTATCAGTATTTAGACTCCCGCAAGAAATCTCCGCTCTTCCTCCGACTGTTGCCTTTTGAAACTTCCTCGTGTCAATCCAAGAACCTGTGGTGAACGTTCTTTCTTCTTTGCTGCTCCTCACCTCTGGAACAACCTTCTTCATCATGTCCGTGCATCTGATTCTATTTCTGCTTTTCGCTCATCACTAAAAACTCATCTTTTTAAAACGTATCTATAAGCACTCTCGGCTTCCTTTTCTCCAACAGCACCCATGTCAGCTCGCTTTGGATGTATGCAGAGCGGGAAAGGGAGAGTGGGGGGTGGGGTGGAGGGGATTTTGAGAAAGAGTGGTCATGAATGTTTTATGTAATTTGTAATCTTTTTCTTTCATGTAAAGCGCCCTGAGCTCTTAGAGAGAAAGGGCGCTATATAAATGTACATTATTATTATTGTTGTTGTTGTCGTCGTCGTCGTTGTTGTCGTAATTTATCTCCATCATCCCTCACCCCACCCCATCCCTCCCGCCCCCCACCTTCAAACTAACACAAAAATGCCCACAAGTACGCATATTCACGCACTCACGGACGCACAACCACACAATCATATTTGTATGTAATGGATCACCTCAAAAATCATATCAACAGTGATTGCCTGTCAATTGATTTTTTTTTTTTTTCCAAACTTGCAATCTTGCGCAGTTTATGGAATGAGATATTGCAACACATTTTCAGTATGAAATGAAAGTAAGATTACTGCGGCACGGTTTTGATCAGGAATTTGAGAGAGTTTATCTATGATACAGTAGCTGAAGCAAGGTATTTCTTTCTTTTTCTTTTTCTTTTTTTTTTCTTTCTTTTTTGTAATCCTTACCAAGTTGAGAAAAAACAGACTGACAGACAGAGAGAGGAGTATTTTTTGCGTGTTTTATGTTTCCCTGCGAACTAATATGAATAGTGCATACTTCCGTGTGTGTGTGTGTGCAGCACGTGAAAAATATTGTTCGTGCATGTGTTGCGTTACATCAGCCCAACCAATCCAGAGTTGTTGTTGTTGTTGTTGTTGCTTTGTTGTTTTGTTGCTGCAGTTGTTTTTACTTTCTTTCTCTCTTTTTTTCTTTTTTTTTTAAGCTTTCCTTGCCAGAACCAGCAGGCCAGGGCGGAGCTATAGTTCTGTCAGCTGTGAGTCATGTGTGAACGGGCAAAGACACGAACATACATCAGTTGTAAACAATGGACAGGGAGCTTATTTTTACGATCTAGGTTTAGTTTGTACAATAAAGGTTTAATTGTACGATCAGTGTTTATTTCTACGATCAGTGTTTATTCGTACGTTGAGAGTTTATTTGAGCGTGTCAGCCTGTAAAAATCCCAGCCCCTTGTGACTTAATGCATCACTTTTTCACACTTCCTTTCCCATCTTCCCTCGCCAACACATGCACCCCCGCCCTCCCCCTTTTCCCCCTGACTTATTGAGTTCTGGGATTCTTACCACTGCCTCTGCTCTCTCTCTCTCTCGCTCTCGCTCTGTGTGTGTGTGTCTCTCTGTCTCTGTCTCTCTGTCTCTCTCTCTCTATCTCTCTCTCTCTCTCTCTCTCCTCATCCTTGCACTTCAAAAGACAGTACATCTCTCTCTCTCTGTCTCTCTGTCTCTCTCTCTCTCTCTCTGTCTCTCTCTCTCTCCTCATCCTTGCACTTCAAAAGACAGTACATCTCTCTCTCTCTCTCTCTCTCTCTCTCTCTCTCTCTCTCTCTCTGTCTCTCTCTCTCTCCTCATCCTTGCACTTCAAAAGACAGTACATCTCTCTCTCTCTCTCTCTCTCTCTCTCTCTCTCTCTCTCTCTCTCTCTCTCTCTCTCTCTCCTCCTCCTCCTCCTCCTCCTTCCACTCCATAAGACAGTACACATTTTGGGTGGGTAATCACCTCAGGGCATGATTTAATGGGCATGTCAACACACGCTGTCAATGGTTTATTAAGCTTGATGGCTTCCAGACCCCTCCCCTCACCCACCCCCCACCTCCCACCCTCCATTATCGCGCCGTTCTGCCTCGCTGCCTCTTTGATTTCTTCACTCCGCTGCCTCCGCTGTCACACAGAGTGTGGTGCTGCGGAAAATCTTGTCTCGGCTATCGGGTTTAACAGAAACATAAAAAAGCAGCGGTGTCAGCTTGTAGAACCAAAAAAAGATGTCGTGGTTAGGGAAAGTGTTTAACGATTCTTGCTGAACATCGATTACGAAGAGATGTCGAAGTAGGTATGAAATCACATCCTTGTTTATTCGGGGAGGAGGGGGGGTTGTTGTTGTTTTTTGTTGTTGTCTGTTTGTTATTGTTGTTTTTGTCTTTGTTTTGTTGTTGTTGTTTTTTAAGAATAAAAATAGTACTAATGTATACGGGTTTGTTTGTTTTTTGTTGCAAATTTTAATCATTTGTTCGTTCAGTAATTGAACAGGTCCAGTCAGTTATTCATCCATGTGTATGGCATTAAAATTAATATTTGCTAAACATGCAGGTGTAAGTTATGAGATGAAGACAATTTAAAGAATCTTAAATAATCGTGGTTCTTCTCTTCATCATGCCAAGGAAGTGCACTGCGTTATCTGTCTGTTTGGCTTTCTGTCTATTTGTCTGTCTGTCTGGGTGTATTTGTTTGTCTGTCAGTTTGTGCGGCAGTGTGATTGCCTGTCAGGACCTTCCATGTTTTTTTTTTTGGTTGTTGTTTTTTTTTTTTTGTTCTTCTCTTCAGTTATCAGTAATTACAACTTTGAACACAGATCACGATTTCTGTGAATTTTGTTTACGATTCGCACGCTCGAGTCGTACTGGTATGCACACGAACATTTCGTTTTTGTACGTCTGTGGCGATTGTTTGATGTTCTTAAAGGCAGGAACATTGACATGAAGCAACCTGCAACAGAAAAAGCACGATTAACTGTTTATTCCTTAGATAAGACAAAATAAAACAACACCAGGCCAATGCTGGTTAATCCTTTCCATCAGATTACAGACAGGTAAGTATACGATGAAGATTTTTTTTTTTCAAATAGTCCTGTGTATAAGAAGTCCCTGGTCGAATTCACAGAGTTTCATTTGACACGTGCACATTGCAACAACAGCATAGAAATGCCCCAATATAGATCATTCCTCATCGGCGTAATTATTGCTTTGATCTTAAACAAATACAGATAACACAGACAGATAAAAATCACCACACCTTTTTGCCCCAGTGTGGTTTGAAATGAAGCGAAAGCATGATAATTAAGGAGACCTTTGATGTCATATAAGAAATAAATACACGGCAATAAACAAATACAAGCAAGTTTTGCAATTGAGAGTGACGTGACATAGTGGAGGTCAACTCTCTCATTCACTGTCTACCTGCCTCTCTCTCTCTCTCTCTCTCTCTCTCCCCTCTCTCTCTCTCTCACTGTCTACCTGCCTCTCTCTCTCTCTCTCTCTCTCTCTCTCTGTCTGTCTCCGTGCCACAGGTCTCCACTTCAGAATGGGCGGGAGACAGAAAGGTTGCCGTTATGACAGTAATTCACAGACACACAATTACTTCAGCACACCTGCATCTCTCAGCACGTGCAACCCGTGGAGCAGCAGTGTGCCCAGTGAAGCGAGTGCACGTGACACACCGCGCCGCCCTGACTTCAAAGGCGAAAAAAAAAAAAAAACAAGCAAAAAAAAAAACCATCCTTTTGTTTTCACTGCCTCTACTTTCGAAATGAAACAACGCCCTGCTCAGTCATGTGTGATCAGGAGAGAGTGCACTGGACGATGCGATGATGCGAAACTGGGTATCGTGACCCGATTTGAGCCTAGAAAAATAAAGTTTTAAAAAAAAGATAATAAATAAAAAATAAAAACAAGGGCTGACAACCTTTATGACTCTCGCTTTTATTCAATTGCTTCTACATTTGCCATCCAGAGTGTTGGGGGGATCGGGGGGGGGGGAGTAGGGGGGTGGGGGGAGGGGATGGATGGGGGAGGATGGGGGCGAGCAGAGGATGGGAGACAGACAGACAGACAGCGACACAGATGGATGGAAACACTGACTCACAAACTCCTGGACAAGGGGTGGTGGGACAGGGGGAAGCGGCATGGTAGGAGTGGGAGGACTAACACGTTCTGCAACCTTACGATAGAAATGAATGATTCAGAGCAACGAGCAAGCCTTGGGCTTAATGGGGGAAAAAAAGAGTGTGTTTTCTTCCATAAGTTTGGTATCTTTTTTTGGTTTCGAATGAAGACCTTCGCCGATTGGGGGTTGGGGTGGGGGTGGGGTTATGGGACACTTCAATAGCTTGTTTGTCGTTGTCCTTCGAGATTTCTGTCCAAGACCTATATCCTACCTGTAATAATAATCAATAGTACTACTACTGCTACTTCAACAGCAACATTACTACTACTGCTACTACTACAAAGAAGAAAAAGAAATTAATAAATGAATGAATCAATAAAATAACATGAATAGATAGACAAACGATTAAATAATTAAATGAATAAACAACCATAATGATAATGATAATAATATAGCACCCACACAAAACTGTATGATGCTTATGGTATTTGATTACACACATAAAATACAGCAATACGGCGATTATCAAATAGATGCTGCACAGAATACAAATTGTTAGGCCTTAAGTCACTTCAAATCAAATTATGGTGCTTAGAGCCTCGCCGACCACAAAGGCCATCTCAAGGCTATCACCACATCAATACCTACTACAAGTCAAGGGTTTAAAAAAAAATTACAATAAAAACAAGTCACCGCTTTAAGCTTTCCACTCAAAGTTTAAAAAACCTTCCATAGTTTAAAACCTTCAAATCTGATTTAAAATGTTCACTTCTTTCAGGAAGTCCATCAGTGTCCACGGAAGGACATCACGAAACAAAGTCTTCAGAGAAACCGCCGTGTAATGTCTGTGTCTAACGTCATGCAGATCCCAACAGTCCAGGAGCACGTGTTTCACGGTGAGAGGCTCATCACAGGGAATACATCGAGGGGCCTCCTGCCCCTTCAACAAGTAAGAATGAGGTGGGGGGGTTTTAAAAAGAAAAAAAAAGTGTGCCCTGCGCGCAGTCTGCACAGCACAGACTCCTCCTTTCTGTTCTTCACCACTGATGGGAGGGTCTCTTTTAGGTCTGGACGGATTTGGAACAGCTTGTTGTCCGTCTGGGTGTTCCACTCCTCTTGCCAAAGATCCGTAGCGTAAGTGTTCACCTTCTGCTTCATGTCTGTGTATGGTACGAAGTCACTTACTCTCCCTGTGTCACATTCCCCACTTCGGGACAGAGGTTGCCATGACAGTAAAAAGGAACACAAATGTAATCACTAAAAAAAGAACTATACCCTCCTGGGTGAGGAAATTGTCAACCACTCACCACACAGTTCCAGTTTCTCAAGGAGGCGTCACTGCGTTCAGACCAATCCATACACGCTACACCACAATGCTAGGCAGATGCCTGACAGAAGCATAACCCAACGCACGGCAGGCCTTGAGTGCATGCACATATATTTGTGTATTGTGTGTGCGTGTGTTTATGTACGTTTGTGCCTGCCTATGTGTCCGTATGTGTTAGGGAAGCTGGTAGATACACATGTATGTTAAAATGTATGTATGCAGTGTGTGTGTGTGTGTGTGTGTGTGTGTGTGTGTGTGTGTGTGTGTGTGTGTGTAGTCACAGTTTGGTGTGTGTGTATGTAACATTGATGTAATGTTTTATGTTAACAAAAGCGTTTTTGTAAAGCACCTAGAGCAGATTTCTGGATAGTGTGCTATATAAGTATCCATTATTATCATTATTATTATTATTATTATTACCTGTCAGAAGTTGTTTTATTTCCTTCTACAAATATTTGTGAATTCGCGACACTTGCGTTGCCAGGGTTCGTTGACAGTGCGTTCGGGACAAAGGACGTCGGTTTATCGTGTCATCCGAGTGATCAGACGCTCGGTTTGATTTTTCCGGTCAAACGTGGAGGAACGGGCGTGACCTGGAATCGAACTCAGACACACGCGTACGCTGTATTGTCTGA
>NC_134882.1:28561698-28566698 GCF_041734735.1 Babylonia areolata | reverse complement strand
CTCTCTCTCTCATTCGCCCCTAGCCATGCCTATCAATATTTATTCTTGTATCGATGGTTCGTATTCATTCTTTGATACAATGTTTTGGGTTTTGTTGTGTTTTTGTTTTGTTGTTGTTGTTTTTCCTCATTTCCCTTTTCTTTTGAAGGATGGATGGGACATTATCTTTGTTTATGTTTGCTCTATCACCCTCAGAAAATGAAAAAAAAAAAAAAAAAAAAGGATTCCAAGTTCATTCTCTGTCTTCCTCCGGGGAATTTTTACTGTTCTTTGTGTAATAATCTTCAAGTGTCTTGGACATTCGCCTCCTCGCAAATTCCACATATTATGGACGGGGAACGAAAGTTATAGGCAACAACATAAAATGAGGTAAGGAAGCACGTGCTTGTGCGTATGTGATGTGATGTGATGTGTGTGTGTGTGTGTGTGTGTGTGTGTGTGTGTGTGTGTGTGTGTGTGTGTGTGTGTGTGAACGTGTGCGTGTGTGCATTTGTGAGTGTGTCTGTGTGTGTACGTGCGTGCGCGTGTGCGTATGTGTTCGTATGTCTGTCTGTCAGATTGTCTGTCTGTGTTCATGTGCATTTATTTATCTGTACATGTTGTCAGAAAGAGAAGGGTTAAGGAGATAGAAAGGGGGGGGGGGAGAGAGAAAGAGAGAGAGAGAGAGAGAGAGAGAGAGAGGGAGAGAGAGAGAGAGATTATGATTCTGAACAAAACTGGGACAGACACAGATTAAGAAAGGCAGAGTAAAAACAAAACAAAAGAGATATTCATGGAGACGGCAGACAGACAGACAGACAGGCAGGCAGACAGACAGACAGACAAAAAAGACAGAGTGAAAGCGAGTGACAGAGCTACAGAATTAGAAAATCTAAAGAGAAAGGGGGAGGGGGGGGGGAACAGAGAGGATATGTGTGGAGGAGGGGGGAGGGGTTGCACTGGCTTTGTTAAAAAAAAAAAAACAATAATCCCTTTTAAAATGAATACACTGATGAGAGGATCTCTTGCTGACTTGGAAGACATGGTTTCAAGTTTTGTTTGCTCCGGAGCTTTAAAAATACTATCAAGACACGTAAAAGTCTGCTTCTCTCTCTCTCTCTCTCTCTCTCTCTCTCTCTCTCTCTCTCTCTCTCTCTCTCTCTCTCTCTCTCTCGTTTTCTTTACGAGGGTAGGATGAAAACAGGCCGATAAGTGTCTATTCCTTTTCCCTCATTGAAAAGGTTTCGATTTCGATTTCGTTTGCTCTCTGTCTGTCTGTCTGTCTGTCTGTCTGTCTGTCTGTCTGTCTGTCTGTCTCTCTCTCTCTCTCTCTCTCTCTCTCTCTCTCTCTCTCTCTCTCCACACACACACACATACATATACATATATTTATATATGTATATATATTTCGATTTATCTCTCCCTGTCTGTCTCTGTCTCTGTCTCTGTCTCTGTCTCTCTCTCTCTCTCTCTCTCTTCCTTACTGTCTTTCTTTCATGTGTGTGAAGGAGCCCCATCTTGCTGAAAAACGATGTTTTTTTCAAAATATTCGATGCTCAGGTACAACCCATTCTTTTGTACGCTTCTGAGATGTGGGGTCTTAACAGACTTGATAATATTGAGAAAGTTCATTCCTTTGCATGTAAACGTTTTTTGAACATAACACTTAGAGTACCAAACAAGTTTGCATACGGCGAATTAGGACGTTATCCACTATATATAAATAGTGCAACAAGGTGTATCAAGTACTGGTTAAGGTTGCTGAATATGAATGTGCAACGATTACCCAGACAGGCATATTTGATGTTGTTTAACTTAGACGAAAGGGGAAAAAATGCTGGGTGTCTTTAGTAAAAAATACTTTATTTAGACTTGGGTTTGGATATGTCTGGTTGCAACAAGGCGTTGGTT
Organism: Babylonia areolata; assembly: GCF_041734735.1. NCBI lineage: Eukaryota > Metazoa > Mollusca > Gastropoda > Neogastropoda > Buccinidae > Babylonia > Babylonia areolata. The sequence continues at coordinate 28,564,808 of NC_134882.1, read as the reverse complement.
GTGAGCAAACATTTTTGTCATTATTTAAGCAAAGAATGAAAGATATATTTATGCAGGAGTGGGACGAGTCAGTAATGTCTAAAGATATATATCATAACTACAGACTGTTTAAAACTGGTTTTCAGTGTGAGCAATATTTTGAATATGTGGATAAAAAGTGTTTTAGGGACTGTTTAGTAAAATTGCGGCTTGGTTTGCTCCCAATAAATGGATCATTTTTTAGAAGAATATTCAAATGTAATTCAAATTACGCATGTAAACGTTGTAATGTAATCGAAGATGAAAACCATTTTATAAACAATTGTGTCCTTTACAATGACCTGCGGCAAAAACATCTGAACTCTGAAGGTCAATCGTATGTTCACTTGATGAAGAATGGTTCTGTTTACAGTATTCGTAAACTATGCGTTTATATATTTAATGCCCTGAAGATACGACAGGAATTCTGTGACAACAATGATGAAAGTTAGAATTAATTTACAATGCACAAGAAGCACTTTTGTTCTACAGGTTAAGTTAGTACGTATTTTACATTTTGTTGTGGTTGAGTGATCACCATATTGTGTACTTTTGACCTCTTTCTAGGGGCCGGAGGCCTGGAGATTAAAGTTTTGTTCTTGTTCTTGTTCTCTCTCTCTCTCTCTTTCTCACTCTCCCTCTCTCTCTCTCTCTAATTCGCCCCTAGCCATGCCTATAAATATTTATTCTTGTATCGATGGTTCGTATTCATTCTTTGATACAATGTTTTGAGTTTTGTTGTGTTTTTGTTTTTTGTTGTTGTTTTTGTTTATTTGTTTGTTTGTTGTTTTTCCTCATTTCCCTTTTCTTTTGAAGGATGGATGGGACATTATCTTTGTTTATGTTTGCTCTATCACCCTCAGAAAATGAAAAAAGAAAAGAAAACAAAAAACAAAAAAAGGATTCCAAGTTCATCCTCTGTCTTCCTCCGGGGAATTTTTACTGTTCTTTGTGTAATAATCTTCAAGTGTCTTGGACATTCGCCTCCTCGCAAATTCCACATATTATGGACGGGGAACGAAAGTTATAGGCAACAACATAAAATGAGGTAAGGAAGCACGTGCTTGTGCGTATGTGATGTGATGTGGTGTGTGTGTGTGTGTGTGTGTGTGTGTGTGTGTGTGTGTGTATGAACGTGTGCGTGTGTGCATTTATGAGTGTGTCTGTGTGTGTACGCGTGTGCGTATGTGTTCGTATGTCTGTCTGTCAGATTGTCTGTCTGTGTTCATGTGCATTTATTTATCTGTACATGTTGTCAGAAAGAGAAGGGTTAAGGAGATAGAGAGAGAGGGGGGGAAGAGAGAGAGAGAGAGATTATGATTCTGAACAAAACTGGGACAGACACAGATTAAGACAGGCAGAGTAAAAAAAAACAAAAGAGATATTCATGGAGACGGCAGACAGACAGACAGACAGACAGGCAGACAGACAGACAGACAAAAAAGACAGAGTGAAAGCGAGTGACAGAGCTACAGAATTAGAAAATCTAAAGAGAAAGGGGGAGGGGGGGGGGAACAGAGAGGATATGTGTGGAGGAGGGGGGAGGGGTTGCACTGGCTTTGTTAAAAAAAAAACAAAACAATAATCCCTTTTAAAATGAATACACTGATGAGAGGATCTCTTGCTGACTTGGAAGACATGGTTTCAAGTTTTGTTTGCTCCGAAGCTTTAAAAATACACGTAAAAGTATGCTTCTCTCTCTCTCTCTCTCTCTCTCTCTCTCTCTCTCTCTCTCTCTCTCTCTCTCTCTCTCTCATTTTTGGAGTGCTTAATCGAAATCAGGAAACTTCATTACAGTCACTTGCAAAATATATTGCCAAAGCGAATAACATGCGACGAAAAAAAAAAAAACAATAAAGTAGTATCAGGTGTTGTTCATTGTGAAAATTGAAATCTGTGTTGACATTTTCATATGGAAAATACTTATAATATGGTTTGGGTTTTTTTTAGTTGTTTTTTTTTCTCTGTACATCACATTACTTTGAATGGATGGTCGAACTGCATTTAGTTGTACAAATCGATTGATTTCGTTTTGGATTTGGTTTTCATCAATATTATTACTATTGATACATTTGTAGTATGAACACCCATGTCATTAGGGCTGTGAAGCTTTTGACATTTGTGTGTTCAGTGTTCTCAGTGTTCTCTCTCTATTTCTCTCTCTTTCGATTTCTTTCTCTCTCTCTCTCTCTCTCTCTCTCTCTCTCTCTCTCTCTCTCTCTCTCTCTCTCTCTCTCTATTTCGATTTCTCTCTCTCTCTCTCTCTCTCTCTCTCTCTCTCTCTCTCTCTCTCTCTCTTTATTTCGATTTTTTTTCTCTCTCTCTATTTCGATTTCTCTCTCTCTCTCTCTATTTCGATTTCTCTCTCTCTCTCTCTCTCTCTCTCTCTCTCTCTATATATATATATATATATATATATATATATATATCGATTTCTCTCTCTCTCTATTTCTCTCTCTCTCTCTCTCTCTCTCTCTCTCTCTCTCTCTCTTTCGATTTCTCTTTCTCTCTCTCTCTCTCTCTCTCTCTCTCTCTCTCTCTCTCTCTTTCGATTTATCTCTCTCTATTTCGATCTCTCTCTCTCTCTCTCTCTCTCTCTCTCTCTCTTTCTCAATAACTCTTTTTCTCTGTGTGTGTGTGTGTGTGTGTGTGTGTATGTGTGTGTGTGTGTGTGTGTGTGTGTTTGTGTGTATGTGCACGCGCATCTAAACAACAACCCGCACACAGCAGCTGTTTCTATCATGAATTCACATCACTGATCACAGACCCCTTGACTGACGTGTGCAATGTTTTTGTTGTTGTTGCTGTTGTTGTTTTTCCTGCATTTCAGATATTTCATTATTCATTCCTTGCGTTTTTTAATTTTTTAATTCATTTCATTATCAGTTTGGTTTTGTGTATGCATGCATGCATGTGTGTATGTATGTGTGCATGTATATATGTATGTGAAGATAGATATATAGATAAATTGATAGATTGATAGATAGATGCATGTATGTATGTATGTGTGCATGAAACAGGTGTCCCCCAAAAAGTGAACCGCTTTTTGACAAGTATTTTCTCTGTGATAGAGAAGCTGAATTCATTAAAAA
>NC_134882.1:28554198-28556698 GCF_041734735.1 Babylonia areolata | reverse complement strand
ACTTGGTTTTAACAGGTTTGGCTTGAGTCAGAAATTGAGCACACTTTTGTTCTCGTCACAGATGTGATAAAAGGCTGTACTCCCTTTCCGCAACCTCCCCACTCCCTCCCCCCCTCACCCTCTCTCTCTCTATCTATCTATCTATCTCTATCTGTCTATCTATCTATCTATCTACCTCGAGAGACAGAGACAGACAGACAAACACACTGACTGACACAGACACAGAGACACAGAGAGAGAGAGAGAGAGAGAGAGAGAGAGAGAGATTCATCTACTAACACAGAGAGCAAGGGAGGGAGGGAGAGAGAGAGAGAGAGAGAGATATCCATTACTAACACAGAGAGAGAGAGAGAGAGAGATCCATCTACTACTGTATGTTCACTTCTCTCTCTCTCGCTCGCTCGCTCGCTCTCGCTCTCTCTCTCTCGCTTAATCTCGGGAAAAAAAATGTTAAGGTATTTAAAAAAAGGAGGCTATTTGACAATCAGGGAAAAGATAGTATTGCGGAAATTAACAACGAAAGGTTACAAATTCGTATAAGTATTTGGGAATAGTCTTCACAACACAGCTAAGTATTACTAAAGCTTTGTCAGAAGCTTTTAGAAAAAGGTAAAGGAGGGGATAATGGAAATACAAAAATCTCTTAAAAATCTGAAGACAATGGGTTTGAATCTGTTTCGGAAAATGTTTGACACACAGCTGAAAGTTGAACCCTCTTTTGACTAAGACAGTTGAAATATCATGGGCATTGCACTAAATAGCAAACTGAAAAAGTACATAACTTTTGCAACGAAAAGATTCCTTTGTGTAGCTCTGTCTACATTTATCAAATTTGTATGCGGAGAAACGGGAAAGATATCCGTTGTATATCAGAACATATATCACAAAATGCATTAAATACTGGCCAAGATTCACTGCTTTACCAATGTCAAGATTGTATAAACAGGTCTGTGAAATGCTTCTATTAATCAGCCTAACTGGGTGTCGAACATACAGACTATATTGTCTCTGTTCGCTGTAGTTTGACTGAGATACGAGGCTGTATACAAGAATTGTTTCATAAGTAAATTTAAAGACAGATTTATCTCATGTTACAAACACAAAACTGGGATTCTAAATTAGAACCTAATGATAATACAGACCGTTTTATTCCTTTAAAGCGCCTTTCAGGCACATATATATATATATAGTTGATGTTTCCACCAGTGTGTGTGTGTGTGTGTGTGTGTGTGTGTGTGTGTGTGCTAAAATCGTTAGAGGATCTTCAATAATCATGCTGAAAGCGATATCCTTTTTTGTTTTGAGGGCTGTGTTGCTATACGGACAATTAAAAAAATCAAGTTTCAAGTTTCTCTCTTTCTCCCTCTCTTTGTTTCTCTCTGTCTCTCCCTCTGTTTCTCTCTTTTTCCTCTCTTTGTTTCTCTTTCTCCCTCTCTTTGTTTCTCTCTGTCTCTCCCTCTCATTGTTTCTCTTTCTCCCTCTCTTTGTTTCTCTTTCTCCCTCTCTTTGTTTCTCTCTGTCTCTCCCTCTCTTTGTTTCTCTCTTTCTCCTCTCTTTGTTTCTCTTTCTCCCTCTCTTTGTTTCTCTCTGTCTCTCCCTCTCTTTGTTTCTCTTTCTCCCTCTCTTTGTTTCTCTCTGTCTCTCCCTCTCTTTGTTTCTCTTTCTCCCTCTCTTTGCTTTTCTCTGTCTCTCCCTCTCTTTGTTCCTCTCTTTCTCTCCCTCTCTTTGTTTATCTCTGTATCTCCCTATCTTTGTTTCTCTTTCTCCTTTCTTTGTTTCTCTTTCTCCCTCTCTTTGTTTCTCTTTCTCCCCCTCTCTTTGTTTCTCTCTGTCTCTCCCTCTCTTTGTTTCTCTCTGTCTGTTCTCTCCCTCTCTTTTTTCTCTCTCTGTCTCTCCCTCTCATTGTTTCTCTTTCTCCCTCTCTTTGTTTCTCTCTGTCTCTCCCTCTCATTGTTTCTCTTTCTCCCTCTCTTTGTTTCTCTGTCTCTCCTTCTCTGTGTTTCTCTCTGTCTCTCCCTCTCTTTGTTTCTCTTTCTCCCTCTCTTTGTTTCTCTTTCTCTCCCTTTTTGTTGCTCTTTGTCTCTCCCTCTCATTGTTTCTCTCTGTCTCTCCCTCTCATTGTTTCTCTATGTCTTCTGTCTCCCTCTCTTTGTTTCTCTCTGTCTCTCCCTCTCTTTGTTTCTCTATGTCTTCTGTCTCCCTCTCTTTGTTTCTCTCTGTCTCTCCCTCTCTTTGTTTCTCTATGTCTTCTGCCTCCCTCTCTTTGTTTCTCTCTGTCTCTCCCTCTCTTTGTTTCTCTCTGTCTCTCCCTCTCTTTGTTTCTCTCTGTCTCACCCTCTCTTTGTTTCTCTCTTTCTCCCTCTCTTTGTTTCTCTTTCTTTCTTTCATTGTTTCTCTTTGTCTCTCCCTCTCATTGTTTCTCTCTGTCTCTCCCTCTCGTTGTTTCACTCTTTCTCCCTCTCTGTGTTTCTCTCTTTCTCCCTCCCTCCTCTCACATCTC
>NC_134882.1:28414198-28544198 GCF_041734735.1 Babylonia areolata | reverse complement strand
GAGGCAGAGTCATCACCAACCTGAGCTTTGCCGATGACATTGATGGCCTGGCAGGAGAAGAGAAAGAACTCGAAGAACTCGTGCACAAACTTGACAAGACATCATCAGCCTACGGCATGGAGATCAGTGCCGAGAAGACCAAGGTTATGACCAGCAACAGCCAAGGCGTAACGTCCAACTTGCACGTAAACGGTGAAAAACTGGAAGAAGTCTCCTCCTTCAAATACTTGGGTGCCATTGTGTCAGACGAGGGTTCGAAACCAGAGGTCCTGTCCAGAATCGCGCAGACTACTGCCGCACTGAGTCGATTGAAGACTATATGGAAGGACAAAAAGATCTCCCTCTCGTCCAAAATCAGACTAATGCGCTCCCTCATCTTCTCAATATTTCTATACGCTTGCGAATCCTGGACCCTCACTGCAGAACTCCAGAGAAGAATCCAGGCCCTGGAAATGAGATGCTTCCGCAAGATCCTGAACATTACATACAAAGACCACATCACAAATGAGGAAGTGAAAAGAAGAGTTCAAAACGCCATTGGCCCATTCAAAGACCTGCTAACCACAGTGAAGGAACGCAAGCTCCGCTGGTATGGACACGTCACACGATCAGACGGCCTAGCCAAGATCATCCTGCAGGGTACCGTACAAGGAAGGAGGAAGAGAGGCAGACAGAGAAAGCGGTGGGAGGACAACATCAAAGAGTGGACGGGCCTGCCATTTGCCACAACTCAAAGGGCCGCTGAGGACCGAGGCAGGTGGCGCGAGCTGACCAGGCAGTCATCCATGGTGCCCCAACGACCCACCCACGGGTCATGGGATAGATGAGATGAGATGAGACTGCCCCCTCACACAAGAGCACAATCAAGTAATCACGCGCGCGCCCGAGCGCGCGCACACACACACACACACACACACACACACACACACACACACACACACACACACACACATAGCGAAACGGGGAGGTGAGAGAGAGAAAAAGAAAGATAGGGTGGGGAGAGAGAGAGAGAACACCTATCTCAGAACTCAAATATTTTTTTCTTGGCTTTTGTTCAAATCTTTCCTTGCTGAACTATATCCACGACACAGAGTACATACATATGTGAAGGAAAAAGAATACACACACACACACACACACACACACACACACACACACACACACACACACACACACACACACACACTTCACAGGTGGACAAGGGACGGAGAGAGAGCGGGGGAGAAAAGATACACATGTATACAAATGTACACAGAGAGAAAGACAGACAGAGACAGAGACAGACAGACAAAGAGAACAACAGACAGACAGACTGACAGACAGAGACAGAAAGAAAACGGAGCAGTGTGATGATGAAGCAGCTTCAGATTTCCACCACCCCCGAGACAGAATCACGTCTCTCTCTCCATCTGTGTCCCTCCTCCCACCCCTACATCTCTCTCCCCACCCCCGGCCCAACCCCGCCCCCTTCCCTCCTTCTTCACCCCCACCCCTACTCCACTAACCCTACCCCTCCTCTTCACTGCAACACAACGTGCGACTTTTGTGACGCCCAATGCACACCCCTCACCACTTTTTTTCTTTTCTTTTTTTTTTTTTTTTTGTTCTTTTCCATAGTTCTCAGATCTCTCTCTCTCTCTCTCTCTCTCTCTCTCTCTCTCTCTCTCTCTCTCTCTCTCTCTCTCTCTCTATTCGGAGCTTCGACATCATTATGAAATAATGATGATTATCATGAAAAACAGTAGAAAGAGAAGAAATGGATGTTCTTTCGTATTTACCGTGCCATATTTTTTTTCAGTACTGTATGAGCTTATGAATCATCTTTAAAATAAAAAAATAAATAAATAAAAAAATCTACCGGGTTGAAGAAAAAAAAGAAGAAGAAAAAAGGAGTCACCTTAAACATTGAGTGGGAAATGAAAACACCACTTTGCACGTGAAAATTCAAGCAAGAAAGCGTTCACCAAAAACACCTTAACCCTTTGACAGCTGATGACAGACAAGTATGCTGGTCAGTATGGTCAGTCAGGACTGGGATTTCAGATCATATTTCAGAAAATATATAATAGTCCTTCGGGCGCAATAGCCGAGTGGTTAAAGCGTTGGACTTTCAATCCGAGGGTCCTGGGTTCGAATCTCGGTAACGGCGCCTGGTGGGTAAAAGGGTGAAGATTTTTCTGATACCCCAGGTCAACATGAATTATGTGCAGACCTGCTAGTGCCTGAACTCCCTTCATGTGTTTACCGCCAGCAGAAGATCAAATATGCACGTTAAAGAGCCTGTAATCCATGTCAGCGTTCGGTGGGTTTTGGAAACAAGAATATAGCCTGCATGCACACCCGAAAACGGAGTATGGCTGCCTACACGTAAAAGCTCACTCGTGAACATACGAGTGAACGTGGGAGCTGTGCAGCCCACGAACGAAGAAGAAGAAGAATATCAGAATATTAATCACTACTTCTCTATTTGAACTTCTTGCTATTGGAGTGGAATTACCTTTGTTCAGCATCAATGACACTACTGAAAAGTATTCACAAAAAAAGTAGTAACTGCAACTTCAAGTCTGTTCCACACCCTGATCTCATATCACCAACATTCAGCAGTCAAGGGTTTAAACTGTGGCTGGAGGGAGATCAAACCCCACTTTTTGCATGAGCAAGAATGGGAGCAAAAAGCTCTTTGTCTCTGAAGACACTTCGGGCAGAATTCCACACACAAATGGGGGAGAGGGGGGGGGGGGAGTGTGGGGGGTGTCGAGCGAAGGATACTGGGGGAGTGGTGGTGAAGGAGGGAGGTGAGTAGGGGTCTTGAACGTCTTTCGCTGGGCACCACACACACACACACACACACACACACACAAAAAAAAAAGGCCAGCTGAAAATCTCCGAGACTGGCCCCATAAACGTTATCCGCAGTCAGTCGCTTTTCGAGCAAAAGCTGAAGACTTAGACTTCAACAAACACCGAGGCAAGGAACCGTTCCAAGCGGCCAGATCTTTGGACAAAATCCACACTCCTTTATCAGTATCAACGTCCAGCGCACCAGAGGCAAGCCGTGGTGAAACGAGGGATCCTGTGACGTATGCCGCTGGACAGTTGTTGCCGGATTATTCCCCCCTTTCTGCCCTTTTAGCGGGGAATCTTGAGCTGACTCAAGGCTGCAGGGATTTGTCTCGGCCAACACCATAATTGTGGGCAGCTTAGGTGGTGGGGAAACGGCTGGAAGAGTCTGTCGCGCCCGTTCTCGTTGATTTATTGATCTTCATCGCGCACGAAGATGGTGACGATAGTCTGTCTGTCTGGATGTCTGTCTGTCTGGATGTCTGTCTGTCTGTTCGTCTGTGTCTGTCTGTGTCTTTGAGCGGGTACGCTTGCACCGACGACTTAGTTTCGTTGTGTGTCTGGAGTGATGTTCGTCTGTCTGTCTGTCTGTAAAGAGTGCCAGGGTGAAGAGGGGTGGGGGTTGGGGGGGGGATGGGGTACATGAGTCCAAGACGGAAGGACGTTAAGATAAGGATTGAGATTTTCTTTCCTTTTCAGTAAAGCTGAAATGCATCTCACCCAATTGTTCGGTGATTTGTCTTTAAAAGCATGAAGTCTTTTAAAAGTGTTTGGAGGTGGGATGGGGTGGGAGTGGGGGGGGGTTGAAATGTAAGTACTTTTGTTCGTTTACTAGTACTAAAATACTTTTGTGGGTGGGTAGAGGTAGGGTTTGTAGCGGATCAGTTTGGCGTTTGACTTCTATCCGAGTGTTCACCAGTGATCAAGAGTTCCAGGCCTTGTTTCGGCTTAGTGTTATGTCCTCAGGAAAGGCACTCGACTCCGATTTTCCTCCTGCCACACAGCGTGAATGGGTACCCGACTTTGGTTGGAGGCAGTTACAGTTAAGATTTCGGGAGGAGAGGACTGGGCCCCGCCTTCCTATGCCGAGCACTAGATACAGTGGGCATGAATCAATGATGACGGCTGACCTTCCAAATTGAAGATTGAAGAATCCACTGCCCCTACGGAGGAAAAAAGGCAAGAGAACCTTTTTATCTCTTTTTATTTATCTATAAGTATTAGAATCCTTTCGTTCATTTCATCCATTCAACCGTGGGGAGTTTGAAGCCTCGGCAAAAAACGAAATAAAATAGACAAAAATGGCACGACAGGATACGGGATTATAAAATAAGAATGGAAGAAACAAACATAAAATGAAAACTGTTTAAAAACAAAATACTAACAAAGAGATAGAGCCGGCGCAGTAGTATATGCTGGTTTAAGATTCTTAAAAAAAAATGGATCGAAAGAAAGAAATGAAAAGAAAAGAGACAAGAATTCACACGACAAGCTTTGAGTGGGGTGGGGACAAGATACAGAAAATGACGCCGGCCCGTAATTGTTGCCGCTGAGTCCTTTGGCGATAATCAAGTGCAAGCAGCGAACGGGGTTCTCGGTTTCATCCAGAAGATGACCACTTGAGGCCAGGTGGTGGAGAGGAGATGGGAAGTCTAAAGCCCGGTCCGTGAAGGCGTAGCAGTGTGTATCAGCCCCCCCTTCCCCCACCTCCCACACCCTCTCCCCCACCCCCCCACTCCCACCCCCACACCCCCTTCACACACACACAGAGCTGAGATTAACGGCCTGTCGGCTGATGCCCCCGAGGTCAGGTTGTTAAGGGCTGGGGTCTTGGTGTTCAGTGAAGGGTTGCGTTGTTCGAGGGGAATTCTTCTTCTTCTTCTTCTTCTTCCCGCATTCATTCGTATGTACACGAGTGGGCTTTTACGTATATGACCTTTACAGCCATACTCCGTTTTCGGGGGGATGCATGCTGTGTATGTTCTTCTTTTTCCATAACTCACCGAACGCTGACATGGATTACAGGATCTTTAACATGTTTATTTGATCTTTTGCTTGCGTATACACACGAAGGGAGTAGAGACACAAGCAGGTCTGCACATAATTATGTTGACCTGGGAGACTGGAAAAATTATCCACCCTTTACCCACCAGGCGCCGTCACCGAGATTCGAACCCGGGGACCCTCAGATTGAGAGTCCAAACTTTAACCACTCGGCTGTTGCACCCGTCGTTCTAGGGGGTAGGGGGGAGTCCTGGATGTCTGTCCGGGTTGGGGGAGTTCCGGCTGGCGTTCCAGCTAAAAAATCTCTAGCTGTCTGAAGAGGGTTCATGCTTATGTTGGTGTTCCGAAGGAAGTGGGGGTGGGGGGGGGGAGGGGAGGGGAGTCCTGTGCTAATGCCCCTCCCCCCCCCCCCCCCCCCCCCCCCCCCCCAGCCCCCCTTCACCCCCCCCTTCCCCGACCGCCCAAAGCATGACAGGCTGAATCGTGGTCTTTGGGTTCATTCCAGTTAACACGTTTCTTCGTTTTCTTCAATCTTATCGGTATCACTTGTTACCATGTTGTCCCCCACCTCCCTTTCACCCCACCCCTACCCCCACTGTCCAACTGCACAGCGCCCATAATCATCGAGAAAAGAGACGTTTGTTTATGATAACTTTATCTCCAGTATATGTAGCAGCTATGATGTGACTTCAATGGGTCAAGGTTCACAATTAAAATTAAAGCATTTGAAAATGTCCCCTCAAAAACCTATAACCAAGAAATCGTTACAGGAAATATATGACAAACGTGGAATGCAAAATAAAAAATAGAAAAAACGGGGGTGTGGGGAGTGGGGTGATAAGCTTCAATTGAAAATCAAACCCAAATTGACGTAAACCTGTTCATGTTTTCCTCTCTCTCTCTCTCTCTCTCTCTCTCTCTCCGTTTGACAGCAGTGATGGGGGAGCCATTAAGTGGTCCTTACAGCCGTCAGACTCTTAATTCCCTCCCCTGTCCATGCCCCCACCACTGCGCCAATTGAACACCAAGAACAACCACAGATGGCGATGTGTGTGAGAGTCCCCGCTGTGCCCAGCTATTGATCAGTGTGTTCTTCCCGCCTCGCTCAGGGGTGGTGGAGGGGAGCTAATTATCGGGTCTTGCTTTGTGTTCCGGAGCTGCATGTCAGGCGCAGTAGCCGAGTGGTTAAAACGATGGACTCTTCAATCCGAGGGTCCCGGGTTTGAATCTCGGTAACGGCCCTGGCGGGTAAAGGGTGGAGAATTTTCCGATCTCCCAGGTCAACATATAATCAAGCAGGCCTGCTTGTGCCTGAACCCCGTTCATGTGTATACGCAAGCAGATCAAATACGCACGTTAAAGATCTGTAATCCATTTCAGCGTTCGGTGGGTTATGGAAACAAGAACATACCCAGCATGCACAAACCCGAAAACGGAGTATGGCTGCCTACATGGCGGGGTAAAAACGGTTATACACTTAAAAACCCACTCGTTTACATATGAGTGAATGTGGGAGTCGCAGCCCACGAACGAAGAAAAAGGAGGAGGAGCTGCACGTGTCTGCCAGGCTGCTGATTGCCCATCTCTAGCCCTGCCGTGCATCACCTTGGGATGTGGGAATGTTTTCTGTCGCCCTGTGTCACCATCTGCAAAGAAAACGCATTCGTCACCTGAATATTGTATGTCAAGCAATTGCACAAAAGGTATGGGAGAGAATCACTGCCACAGTAAGAATCCACATCAAATCAAATCAAATGCTGCGGGTGGTAGAGCACTGATGTCGGCAATGTCATGAAGACACGGAAGGATGTCCTATTTCATTGCAATGAAGCTTAGATTTGTTGTCACGGTTTTTGATTCAGTTCTTGAGTGGGCGACAACTGAAGATGTATAAGATAATTGAACAAGGATTCGGAACCAGTAACTGAGGCAGAAAATGAATATCCTTCGGATTTGATCCCGAAATGTACATACAATTTTGACTTTCCTGACTGCCATCCAATTGTGTTGTGTGGGAAAATGTGGTGTTTCAGTCTAGACAACAGAAAGGAAAAGAAGAAGAAAAAGAGTGTGATGGAATATATCTAAAATCAAACCCAAACAATCGTAAACATGTTCAGGTTTTCCACTTCTTCCTTTGCATTTGACAGTAGTGATGGGGGAGCCATTAAGTGGTCCTTACAGCCGTCAGACTCTTAATTCTCTCCCCTGTCCATGCCCCCACCACTGCGCCAATTGAACACCAAGAACAACCACAGATGGCGATGTGTGTGAGAGTCCCCGCTGTGCCCAGCTATTGATCAGTGTGTTCTTCCCGCCTCGCTCAGGGGTGGTGGAGGGGAGCTAATTATCGGGTCTTGCTTTGTGTTCTGCCTGCCAGCCTGTCTCCAGACCTTCCGTGCCTCACTCTGGGGACGTGGGAATGTTTTCTGACGCCCTGTGTGGTCGCTTCTGCAGAAAACCAAGAGCATAAAGTTTAACAGTCTTTTAGTAATAAGCAGGCAGCCCATAAAGTAAAGTTGTTCAGCGCTTTGGGGTCTTGGTTCAGTGAAAGCTGTGCTGTTCGTAAGGGGAAGGGTAGGGGGTGAGGGGTGCGTCTTGGAAAACCAAAACATCGCCTTCAGAGTATATGTAAAACACGTGCACAAGGAAATCAGAGGATCGTGAGTGGGTGACAACACCTAAAAATAGTCGAACAAGTAGTGGGAACCAGAGACCAAAGTGGAAAAAAAAAATAATCCTGTTTCAGATTTTTATCCAACATTCTTTATACAACCAAAGACTATAAAAAATATTAAGACGATTATAATAAAAACAAAAAAAATACGTCACTGTCGTCGTTTCCCTCTTTGTGAGAGCTGAAAAGTTCGGTTACGCGTCCCTGTGTTTTTGGCTGAAAAAGACCAGTTGTAGTGGTGATGAGCAGCGCTAAGTGACAGTAATGTTTTGGTCAGACTGTGCTGTGCTCGGCCATGTTCGTGAGAACATGTGAGGCAAGCACACAGAAAGAGAAGATCGAGTGCCTTCGATGCAACTGCGATATTCCTAACTGCCATCCGATTGGGTCGTGTGAGCCACGTGATGCGTCACAGTTCACCAGCCAATCAACACTAAGCTTGGCCCTGCACTGAAGCCACGTGCTCTGTGCTCGCTGTGCTGGCTGCTTCAGTGGCTGATGGCTGTTTCAGAAACCTCATAACAGACTTCTCAGAAAATACATGTAAATCTTTCATTAAGTCAGCGGAGGACTAAACAACCCCCCTCCCCTCACCCCCACGCCCATCACCCCACCCCCACCCCTCCCCCGTCCCCCACACCCCTGCAATTAAAAAAAATCAAAGTTGTCAATGCCGACTGATGATATTGTGCAGACAGACAGACAAGCAACAGACTAGGCGGGCAGAAAGACAAAGTTTTGTTTTTCACAAATATTTTTATTCATTCATTTTTTTTACAATGCACAAAAAGCCTAATATTACGCAATACAGACACAATACGTCCAGTTGAACTGATACATAATAAAGAAGTACATAAAGACATAGGACATGTATGGAAAATAGGGCATACATAGTGCATAATATTCTGCACGCGTTTTTTTGTCACTGCCCAACATTATTATACACTTCATGTCTCTGAAAATATCATGAACTCCGAAGAACGTGATGACATAAATCACAATGAAATATGACAATCACCACTATCGTCAGTCGTTGGCATCGCTGATGCTTTCTACCGTCTCTTTCCGTTTTACTCTTTCCTCTTTCCTTCATCGTGATCAACTGTTCAACACGAAAACGACAAACGGAAACAAAAGCGCAACAACAACAGTATATGAAAGAGAAACAAAAACATATGGAGTAAATACAAATACACAAACAAACAAACAAACGCACGAAAAGAAGAAGAGGAAAAAAGCAAAGCAAATCTTCCTCCCGTCTCTATTCGCGAGTATGCAATGATGAAGGCTGCCATGCGGACATAACTCATTGCCTTTTGAACTCCTTGTTTTGCTGGGGACACTTTTTGTTTTGCTGGGAACATAACTCATCACCTTTTCAACTTCTTGTTTTGCCATAGACACACGGGGCCCAAATAAACTGGAATACTAGATGCCACGATACATCACTGTCGGGTTTGAAGCACACCAAGGCATACCTCTGTCCCATAGATCGTTACGAGTAGAGTTAATTAACGGCTCGGAAATCCAAACCGGTATTTCACCGTGTGTGTGTGTGTGTGTGTGTGTGTGTGTGAGTGTGTGTGATTGCTGGGATTTTGTTCTTGTTTTGTTTTTGTTTTTAACACAATTGTACATGCCACAACTCCACAACATCTGGATTAATGCCAACATGCATTCATTCGTTTGGCTGCTTCCTCTGGCTCCCCTTTCTGACACAAACACACGCGCGCGCGCGAGCACGCACGCACGCACGCACGCGGCATACAAGTGAAAACAGCGAAAGAGATTGTGACAACTTCACTTCCAGTCCAAAAGAGTGAGTGTGAGTGTGTGTGTGTGTGTGTGTGTGTGTGTGTGTGTGTGTGATTATCTGTCCGTCTGTCTCTGTCTGTCCGTCTCTGTGTTTTGAATATACGGTTTACGGCAACTCGAACAGCTAGATTTTCCGAACATAAATCAGTTATTCTGAACATGCTGGGTGGGTTTTTTTCCGCGCGTCCCTAATAATTATGACGACGGCTGTATTCCGAGTCTGCCGTATTCCCATGTGACTTTGCTGCTGTCCGCGTCAAGGCTTGGAACAGTAAGAACGGAGTTCTTTTTATTCCGCAGGGAAAGATGCAGCTGAGAATTACAAAGCATCAATAGTCGGGTTCACAGAGTGTGCTGGTAATCAGATTTTCATTGATCAAAAAAAGTTTTATTTCATCCTGCATCCTTCTTTTTTTTTTCTTGTTGTTGGAGCTGTCAGTGCTGAATATATCAATTCTATGGTTCGTGTGTTATTTTGCCACCGAGAAATCAATGTCCAATTTCCTAAGAAAACATTGAGCGATAGGACAGATGGACAGGATAATCTCTCTGTCTCTGTCTCTGTCTTTGTCTCTGTCTCACACACACAGACACAGACACACACACACACACACACACACACACACACACACACACACACACACACACACACACACACACACACACACACACACACACAAACTTAGCCATATATATACACGGTGCATGGAAGAGATTACGTACTGTTACCTTGTGGATATTGTTGAATATTTTGATTATGATTTTTGATAATTATGTCTAGTTAATTTGAATTGTCGATTGACTGTGTCATGTCATTTTCTCAACATCCTTTCTCAGTGAAACCCCCTTCAGTGAGGGGCTCTAATCATTATCATTATCATTCTCTCTCTCCCTCACACACACACACACACACACACACACACACACACACACACACACACACAAGCATGATTACATGATTACACAATCTAGCTACATTATAACTGACGAAACCGTTGATGTGTCATGTATGATCTGTCCCAATATGGTCGAAGCGGTCATATTTTTTTATGCAAGCACCAAACGGAGTGATATTTATATACACGCTGCCATACACTATTAGTGGAAAGACAGTACCAGTTGGAATGTTTTGGAATGTGAATCCCAATTCCAGTTAATGTCAACGACTGACTACCACCCCGACTATATCCACCACCACCCATGTACATCCTCCACCACCACACGCTTTCTACAAGGCCGATGTACAGCCGGTAAAAATGTTCGAGTCTCCTAGTGATAGACAATATCCGACCGGTATCAAAAAGAGTGCACGCAAAGCATCTCTTTTTTCTTTTTCTTTTTTTTTTTTTCTTTCTTTTTTTCTTTCTTTTCTTCTTCTTCTTCTTCTTCTTCTTCTTCTTCTTCTTTCTCTCCACTCTTTTTCTCTTTTTTTTTGTCTTTTTCGATTATCCCTCTACCCACCAAACCCCCACCTCACAACGTGGAAGATTTCCTCTTTTTTTTCTCTCTCCTTTTCTTTTTTTTTTTTTCACAATAGTGTAAGAATGGGAGAGTTTGTACGGATGTGTGTGTGTGTGTGTGTGTGTGTGTGTGTGTCTGCCTGTCTGTCTGTGTGTCTGTGTCTGTGTGACAACTAATATTGTCTTTGGGGCACAAATTTGGACTGTGAAAGAACATCTGGAAATAAAAGTTCCATGCGATCGCAGCGATGACCGTGAAGGGGTCCAAGGGAAGTAACTGTGTAAATCAGGCAAGAGAACATTGGCGTTGCAAGAATTGTCTTTCCATCAAAATGAAAATTGCACTGCCACAACTTTGCAGTTCACGTTTTCAAGAAACTTTATTGGCGTCCCAAGGCTTCTGAACTTTTTCTTTCTTTCTTCCTATTTTCTTAAGTTATTCATCTTTTTTTTTCTTCTTTTTTTCGGTCTGAATTTGTGCCAGGACTCCAGCTGTTGTGGGGCATCATACCAGGGTGTGTACGTTTGTGTGTGTGTGTGTGTGTGTGTGTGTGTGTGTGTGTGTGTGTGTGTGTGTGTGTGTGTGTGTGTGTGTGTGTGTGTGTGTGTGTGTGTGTGTGTGTGTGTGTGTGTGTGTGTTTTCTTCAGTTTAACGTCTATTCACTATAAGTGTTTTCAGACGGAAAGGAGTAAAGTAGTGTATAAAGGAAATGGAATGCATGTGAATATTAGTATTAAAAAAAAAATTTAAGTTCATGTTATGTATCAGAGGAAAAGTATATTATAAGAAAAAGTCTAAAGAGGTTGTGGTGTGTATTGAATGAGTTGTCATGGGAAGGAGAATATGTATATGCATATCAACAAGTATTAACTTACAACAATGTAAATATAAATAACAGTATTAAATATAATGCATCAAAGGAGGATACCAACTGGACTGGAGTTTAAAATTTCTGAAAACATTCTAAGCAATAAATAATCATTCAAAATCTATTCAGTGGCTAATGAAATATTGGCAGAAAAGTCATCAACTACATCTTTTGGAAGTAACTGTCTTATGCTCGGACAATGAATGAGTAGATGGCTTACAGTTATTTGATTACCGCATATACATTTATATTTTTAGAAGATTTTGTACGAAAGGCATTTAAACGAAGTCTATACATTAGTCTTGAATGTGCTGCTGGTGTCGAATTTAGAAAATGTTTGGGATTAGCTGCATTCTTTGTGTTTACACAACATTGGTAATATTGATTATTTGAATCTATAAGTAATTTCTTAAATCGATTTCTAGATACATTTTCTATACAGCTAATGCATTCATGTAGATCTAACTGGATCTTTGAAATTACGTGCTGCTCTTCTAAGCTGCTTGGTCTACCCACTCATGTGTGTGTGTGTGTGTGTGTGTGTGTGTGTGTGTGTGTGTGTGTGTGTGACTTGACTTGACTTGACTTGACTTGACTTCATTTATTGTCATAAAATCCCGAAGGATTAATAGACACAACAAAGAACAAAAAAAGAAAGAAAAAAAATCGAACAAGTAAAATTATCTGTTAATGCAAATATATAGTAGTAAATACATGAAAAAGAAACAGTTAACAAAATGAGAGGCCAATCGTCAGTATAAGGCAAACGAGGGAAATGTGTGTGTGTGTGTGTGTGTTTGTGTGTGTGACTGTCTTTGTGTACCGTGTGTTTGTCACTGTGTGTGTGTGTGATTGTCTATGTGTGTTTTTGTGTGTTTGTGTGTGCGAGAGAGAGAGAGAGAGAGAGAGAGAGAGAGAGAGAGAGAGAGTGCAAGTTTTGAGTTATCATTTGCACGGCTAGTGCAGCCGAGATCAGTACTCAGGCACGGCGTCTGTGCGCATGCGCAGTCATGTTCGCTGAACGTGTCCCATTTTGATAGCTTCATTTCTCTCGTTTGCCTTACACTGACGATTGGCCTATCTCATTTTGTTAACTGTTTCTTTTTCATGTATTTACTACTATTTATTTGCATTAACTGATAATTTTACTTGTTCGATTTTTTTTTCTTCTTTTTTTGTTCAGTGTTTGTGTGTGTGTCAGTGTGTGTGTGTGTGTGTGTGTGTGTGTGTTCTTTTGTTTTTTGTTGGTTCTGACCAGCGCTTTTAGTTTGTTCGCTCGTTTGTTCTGGGGTTTTTTTGGGGGGGTTTGTTTGTTTTGTTGGGGGTTTTTTTGTTTGTTTTTGTTTTGTTTTTTGTTTGGTTGGTTGGTTGGGTTTTTTTGTTTGTTTGTTTTGGTTTGGGTTTTTTGGTGGTGGTGGTGGGTTTTGTTGTTGTTTTTTAGGGGGTGGGGGTGTTCTTTTTTTTTCTTTTTTTTTTTTTTTTGAGGGTGGGGTGGGGGGAGAGGTTTTTTCCTGAAGAGACCTGTAGCGTCATGGATTATCCGCACATGCCGAAGCCGGCTTCAGTCCTTGAAAATGAAACAGAAAATGACTTCCCAGTGTTGTAGATTTCCTTTTGATCACAAAGGCATTTCAGGTGCAATCTTATGAGAGGATACGGGTTTAAAAACAAATAATTGTAATTTTCTTTTGTGTAACAATGAATATAGCCATCAGGGTACACTCTGAATTGTGGCTATTAATTAAAAAAAATAGTAAAAGATAAATAGATAAATTAATTAAATTAATTTTTTTTAATTCAATGAATGTTCGTGTGGGGAATAACTTTTGGGACTGTACAGTGGACCAAGGTACAGCAATCAAGAAAACACTGGTGTTGCAAGAGTTGTCTCTCCAGAGCAAATGAAAATAATTGTCACAACTCGCGTTTGCCGTTCTGGTTTATTAATCATTGTCCCAAAAGCAGTCTGATCGCTTTTTGATGGGAGGAAACTTACTTTACTACTGATTTGTGTCTTTATTTTATTTTACTTTACTTAGTGTGCATGGTGTTTTGTCAATGTTGAGTTCCGTATCATACCATACTTCTTCTGTGTGGAATCGGCAGGACTATTGCGAATAGTTCGTGTTCTCAAGGCCTGACTAAGCGCGTTGGGTTATGCTGCTGGTCAGGCATCTGCTTGGCAGATGTGGTGTAGCGTATATGGATTTGTCCGAACGCAGTGACGCCTCCTTGAGCTACTGAAACTGAAACTTGGTGTTCCGCCCCACTTCGACCTCGTTCTGATACCTTGATGAATAAACAGGACCAGTCAAACATCAGTTATATCCAACTATTTCCGCGCTCTTTCTTCTCCGCTTCCAGCACCACTGTCGACCAAGTTCACAATTAATGTGCTGAGCTCCCACGATCCCTAAACCAAGGGAAGCAAGTTGTTGGACTTGAACTTACACACACAGACACAGACACACACAGAGACACAGACACAGACACACACACATCTGATTTGATTGGATATGTTGAATGGATTGTGCATTACTAGTGCTGGGAGAATTTAAGAAAGCATATTGGTGACAGATCACTAAGGGGCTGTATTCAAGAGTTTGAGACCATCATGCCTGCAGGAAAATGTGTACCTGCAGATCTGCCTGATCTGAGGCAAGGCAAACTGCCCGAGGGTAAGCAATATCAGGTATTCTACAAACCCAAGGCTTTATTATTAATATTATTATTATTATTATTATTATTACACTATCTGCCAAGGGTGACCTGCCCACGAAGCAGAGGTAAATATGGCAAACCCTTTTGATGCGTTGGTTTTGTTAAGGAAAACCAAGCATTTTGCGGAGACTGTCTTGACAACTGATAGTTTGATCTTATCCTTTGTTCGCTCGGCAGTCAAAATTGACGTATCATTATATTCCATATAATTACGTATGTAGTTGTGAAATTAGTGCACTTGCAGACGATAAATGCTCTAGTGGAATGCCTGACATTTGCAGATCGTCGAAATTCGTTCATTCCAGAGAAATATTTGAATCCGAACTCGTTATTTCTTCTTCTTTTTTTCTTTCCTTTTTTTAATTAGCTGAAAAGCAGGGATGACAATGAGTCAGAATGCGAAAGTGGCCCCCATATTCGACAAGTTGTTGACTCGCAACAGTGCTTTGCCACTGAAGCTGTTTTTGTTTTTTTTTCTTTTTGTTTTAATTTTAAATATGCAGATGCAGTGGCAGATTGTGAACGGCTGCTTCTCACCAAATAAATCATTAACATGTGGGAATGACTCATTTCTCTCCAGTCCTGTTTTGTGTGTGTGTGTGTGCGTGCACAGCGTGTGTGCCGTGCATGCAGGATTCATGCAAATCTTTCATCACATTTTTTTCTAAACCTTTAAAATCCCATGAGCAAAACAATTAAAAACTGTCTTGTATGAAGCTGTTGTCATACAACGGTAAAACAGACCAAAAAAAGAAAGATAAAAAAGCACCCCCAAATGAAATACTGAGAAATGGCTTACCTTCAACTTCTGGTTTAGTTTGTGCGTGTGTGTGTATGTGTGTGGTCCCGTAGAAATACACAATAATTTTATGCGTATGTGTATACCTTGTGAAAATAGTGTGGGGGGGGAAGGGTGTTGTTTTTTGTTTTTTGGTTGTTGTTGTTTGTTTTTGTTTGTTTTTTTTGGGGGGGTAGGTTGTTTGTTGTTTTTTGTTGTTTTTTTGTTTTTGTTTTGTTTTTTGGGTTGTTTCTTTTTTTTTGGGGGGGGGGGGGGGGGGGCGGGGGGTGTTAATAAAGAAAAAAAATATGAGTAACAAGCAAATATGGGGTACTGGGAATCTTTAAACAGAAAAAAAGGAAAAATAACTGCAAACTAACCGAGAAAAATACGAGAAACAACTTCCTGCAGTTTGAGCAGAAATACCAGGTGATTGTCAAATGCAACCCTCAAGGCATTACTGTAGACAAACAGCATACCTATCTGATTCGCACAGTAGGTAACTTTTGTCAGACACCTTTGTGTCGATTGTATCCAGGCTATAAATACCGGAATATACTCTTTTTTTTTTGGCCCAGCTTCCAACTAGGTGGAGCTTTCCTTTCTTCCTTCCGTTGAGTGATCAGTCAAGACCTGACTATTCTATCACTGAATAAAAGGGGGTCCGCGAAAGAAACATTTAGGTCTACATAGGTTTATATATAAATATATGTAGGTAGGTAGGTAGGTGTATTTACATCCTGGAGACCATCGACACAAAGGTGACGACTGAGCTAGCCTCCACAGCTCTCTGGGGCAAAACGTTCCAATCCCGGATGGCAGATGGGAGGAAACCAGCCTGCCTGTATCTAGTTTTGCAGATTTGCTCCAGCTGCTTAGTGTGGGTGCGTCGCTGTCGTGGTGGTGGTGGTGGTACCAGTTTTTCTTTCAGCAAATTCATGCTTACATAATTATGTTTGAATTTATACTACAGCATGGTAAGTCTGGCTGTTTGGCGGCGTTGTTGCAGGGAGGGCCATCCAAGGTCTTGTAGCATTGCTGAGGGGCCGGGTCGTCCAGTTGCTTGCAACTGGGCGAAAAGCGAAAAGTAGTAGCGTGCTGGTCAAAATCCACTTTCCGTTTTTTTGTTGTTTTGTTTTTTTGTGTTTTTTTTTGTTTCGGCTTGGAAACCTGTCCACTCTGTGTAGACCTAGATATATCTTCCGCAGACCTTTCAGTCAGTGATAGAATAGTCAGGTATTGACTGTGATCACTCTACGGAAGGAAGAAAGGAAGGAAAGACCGTCTGTGATTGAATACAACGCCTGTCGTGTTTCTATGTGCTATTTTTAGTTCTGCAGAAGCTTTACATAAAAAAAATAATAACAAAAATAATAATTAAAAAAAAAAAACAAAAAAAACCCGGCGTGCTTCTAAATCCGACCGGCTCGATCTAAAAACCCGAGCGATTTAGTCACTCGTTTTGGTTCTCAAGGCATTAATGTCGACTGGCAGCATAATTATCAATTTGGGTCGCATTGCCAATGACTTTCGAAAGACTGTGACTGAATGCGATGTTTGTCATGTTTCTGTGTCCTGTTTTATTTTTTGTTCTGCAGAAACCGTTAAAAAAACGTTGGTGTGCCTGATCTAAATCCGACCAGCCTGATCTAAACCCGACCCTGTTGGTATAATGCCGACCAGAGTACTGAATATGTGCATTGCTGGAGCTGAAATGACTGTCCTGTTTGATCTGCTCCACCACCCCCAACCACATCACACAAACACTCCCTCTTCGCTAGCTGATGTTCAAAAGATTGTTGAAAACTCAAACTGATCACTTCTAAAAGGCACTGTATTTTCTAAATTTTGTTGTGGGAATGTATTTGTTAACATTTAGCGTTTTATGTCCATGGACGAAGTGTTGTCTGTTTGCAGACTGAGCAAAAAGCTTTCTGCTTGTTTATGTCTCCTTTTGTTGCCATTGGACAAACTCAGGCTGTGAAACAATGCTTCCTTGAATACACTCTCTCCCCAGGCATTTGTTCACACTTGAATAGACCCATAGTATCTAAAAAGTCTGACCCTGAGATGCAAAAACATATGTACACCAACTCACACTAATAAATACACACAATTACTTGTTCATGTATTTTAATGCAAGAACACACTCATGCACAACATGATGAGTATCACACACATGTCATGATGAATGCACAAATACTTCAAAGAATGCAAAAAGAAGCCAATGTCATCACCCTGAGCTCAGAAGCAGCTTCCACAGAACCTCAGATTAGTAACAACACAAAAGTTGAAAACAAATGAAAAGAAACAGAAGAAAATTGAATGAAAAACAGAAAAGAGCAAGTAACTCAGGCACATTAGCCCAAGACATGCCTCTGACACGGACACCTGAACATAACATGGTTGATAATAAACAAAACTGTATGTAACGAGCATACACAGCCAAAAATTGCTAACAGACACCTGGCACGTCCTTTGTGCAAATTAGTATACAACTTACTAGTCTAGTAAGAGTGCCCAGTTATCAAGTCCAGACAAAGACCAGAAATATTCATGGCTTTCTAGGAAAAGCAAGAGGTGAACAGACCAGCAAGGCAGAAAATATGAGGAAGAGACAACAGAAAGAAAACAGAAAAACTAGAAACAGAACAATGGAAAACGTTAAGGAAAATACTACAGCAATCCCCGAAGGTGGGGATACTATTTGTTCTGAAAGAACTTCTGGCATCCCTTTTTGGGGGAAGATGTCAGGTGCAGTTTTTGCCACGAAGAAAGTGAAAATATCCAGCACCTGTTTTGGAGAATAATTTCAGCCTTTTTTTCTGCCTTTGAATTAGCTTTGAATGAAAAATGCCAACATAATATGGAACTTAAAACTAGCCAAAGGGATGACTTTGGCAATTGCTCAACAGTCTCATCTGATGGTGTCCTTGATCTCTTGATCATTTATCATGCAAAATTCAATATCTACAAGTGCAGAATGAATAACCCCATCATCATGATCATGATTTGAAAAAAAACAAAAAAACCAACACATCAAATTACTTATTAGGGCTCCATGCCACATCCACAAATATGTGACACAGCATGTGAAAACCCAGCTCAAGTCTCAATTTATCATTTTTGACATTCACATATTTTCAGAAAGTTTAAAAATCACATATACAAAAAACAGAATCAATTTCACTTTTTCTTTTTTCTTTTTTGCTATATTTTTTTTCAAAGTTGGTGTGCCTGAAAAGAATAAATGGAGAAAATCGGCTCATAAAGAAAACATACTTTTACCTGCTTGTAACTTTAGAATAAGAATTATCTTGAACATGTATGCGGAGTCAAAAGATTCAGATTTAAGTAAACTATAAATTTCTTTTTTGAAAAAAGCACAAGATATTTCATATTTTCTCTCCGAACTCAAATGTCAAGAATGGCGAGTTGAGAGTGACGTCATGCCACAAGAGAGCAGAGTCAACAGTGACAGCAAATGTTCAAATGAGAGAGATAAAGGCCACAAAATTCCCACAATGCATCTTTTGAACTTTAGCTTTAGACCCCAAACCAATGTTCACACACTGCAGACATTAAGTGGTTTGCCACATCACTGGCTGAAGTAATTTCTGAAAAGCCTGAAGTCAAATGCACTGAACATTGCAACTAAAGTGACCAATGTGTGCAGCAGTACCACCAACAGCACATGCACCTAAAAAACATTACACTACAGTTTCAGGCAGTTTTTATTTTTTGCTAAAATACTTACCAGGTAGAGAGCAAAAATTACACTTTAAAGATACAAAATCTGTAAAAAAAAAAATTTTTAAAATAAATAAATAAATAATAATAATAAAACCTTTATCTTCATCATTTTTACCCCAACGGTTTGGGGTGGTTTTTTTTTGCTAAGAATAGCTGCCTGGGACTTTAGCCGGGTTTTCACGTGCGGTGTCACATATGTCATACCTAAATGTGTGTCGTATCACATTCAGGACAAAATGGTTTTACTATATAATATGCCACTGACTGATAATCAAAAGTAACAATTCCACAACACTTTCCCCCAGTACTTGTTTATACTGTTTTAGAATCAAAGAAGCTATCCTACAGAGATAAAGCTGGTTACTTCACACAATATAATCAGGCCATGTAATAATCTATGTCCACTTACATAAAATTAATTCCAGGTTCTAGAAATGAATCACTGAATATTCATGCCATCTTTTGTTTCTACTTCTTCTGTGTGTATGTGTGCGTGTTTGTGCGTGTGTGTGTGCGTGTGCGTTGTTCTTGTTCTTCTGCTCTGTATATGATGCTGCTTTTCTTTCTTAATATACAGAGACAGAGAGATACAGAGAGAGAAAGAGAGAGTGTGTGTGTGTGTGTTGGCAGGGTGTCAGTGTGAAGTAAGCTTCGAGATTTGGCCAAAGCAAACCAACTGGCCTAGTCTGCATCAGTTTGACATGATAAAAGTCAACACCAAAAGAGACATGCTGCAATAGAATAATGAAACATCAGTGGTGAGTAACATGACTGATACTGTGAGTGTGATAGTGACAGACAGATGAAGACACTTGAGAAATGACTGACTTGACTGGCTTTTTTTTTTTTTTCTGCGTAAGCAAAATCTTATTCAATACTGGAAGTCTACTGAAAGCTGTGAAAATACCTAAACTTTTTCCAGACCTTACAGTGTAACAAAACTTATTTACATAACTTTCCCAGTCCTCTCAATGGTCTTTCTATTTTTCCCAGGACTTTTCCAGATTTCACCGACTTTGTGGGAGCCCTGTGATACAAAGAGCCTCCAGCATCCCTGTGACAATCTGATCATGAGTAACATCTTCTAATGAAGCACTAAAACATTTAGCAGTAACTCTGTTCTTCCCCTTTTGGTAAAGAATCCTGTCTTTAACCATTTTTAGAACTTGAAAGTCTGAGGACTAAAACCAGTGCTGATTAAAAACAAACAGATCATTTAATGTTCATTTCGGAACCCACAAATGCCTATGAATACCGATAAATTTATGTACTAAAAACCACAATCAACCATTTTGTGAACTGTATACCGTGCTGACAATTCTAACAATCTGTACACCGCCACCTGAGTTAGAGACACATGCAAGAAAGAGTACATTATTGATAAGGAGAAAAAAAACGACTACACAATTGTGATCAATACAAAGTATACACATATATATATATATAAAAAAAGGGAAAAAAAACATGAAGCAGTGTGTGGTAACAGTGCATATAACTGTCTGCAAGGAACCTCCCCCCCTTTGCATACAATGTTGTTCCAGAATCAAACTGAGTTTAGTTCAGTGAACTTCAGTTTCTCAAGGAGGCGTCACTGCGTTTGGACAAATTCATGTACGCACTACACCACATCTGCCAACCAGATGCCTGACGAGTACCCAACGCACTTTGTCAGGCCTTCAGGAAAGAAAAATAAAATAATAATAAATGATAATAAAGAAATTAATAAAACAGACAGATATGTAAATTTGTATTTCTATTTCTTTCTTTTTTTTTTATCACAACAGATTTCTCTGTGTAAAATTCGGGCTGCTCTCCCCAGGGAGAGCACGTCGCTACACTACAGCGCCACCCATTAAAAAACAAATTTTCCTGCGTGCAGTTTTATTTGTTTTTCCTATCGAAGTGGATTTTTCTACTGAATTTTGCCAGGAACAACCGTTTTGCTGTCGTGGGTTCTTTTACGTGTGCTAAGTGCATGCTGCACACGGGACCTCGGTTTATTGTCTCATCCGAATGACTAGCATCCAGACCACCACTCAAGGTCTTGTGGAGGGGGGGGAGAAAATATCAGCGGCTGAGCTGTAATTCGAACCAGCGCGCTCAGATTCTCTCGCTTCCCAAGTGGACGTGTTACCTCTAGGCCATCACTCCACAGAGTGGAGTATAATATTAATAATATTGCTACAACTAATAACAGATAATAAGCAAATGAATAAATAATAACAATAAGAAGAAGAAGAAGAAGAAGAAGAAGAAGAAGAAAAATAAGTAAGTACATTAAAATATAGTGCTGTGAAACTGAAAGATGTTAAACTAATGTTAAAAACTAAAGAAACAACAACAACAAAAAACCAACCCTACACAAACTAATGACTTGGAAACTCATACACTGTAAATGACTTGAGTTATCAATGATCAGCTTGTTAAAGCCGGGGACGTGAATCAACAATCTTGAACTGAGCAAAATCCTGAAGCAAACTGTCACACTAAAGTAACAGCCAATGACAAAAATGACCCGTGGATACCACTGCTCTTGAGCACACAGTTCACAGACCAACCAAAAGTGAGCAAAGTAGAGAAGTTCCAACCAGGTCCATTCAGACTGTCGATTCAGCATTCATTAAAGAGGTTAGCATTCATTGAGGGAGGAGGCACTGGGGGGTGGGGAGGGGGGTCTGTATGTGGAATGTGACAACATCCACACTGAAGTCATTGGGTTTGTTTGTTGTTTTTTTTTGGGGGGGGGGGGATTGAATGAGGAATCTATATCCCAGAGACAATAATGAACATCCACAGACATTCTGGGGGAATGAGTGATCTATCTGTGAGACAGCGTCCACAGACTAAACATTTTGGGGGAAGGAGGGATCTATAACTGTTCAATGAGTCAATGCCCACAGGCTGCATATTTTGGAGGAATGAGGGATCTATAACTGTGAGACCCCCACAGTGTGAAGATTTGGGGGGAATGGGGGATCTGTAACTGTAATGCGAGTCATCACCCACAGACAACAATCTGTGTGAACTCCAATCTGCCTACCGTGTGATAAGCCTTCTACACCCCTCCATCCCAGACCTAATTTGTCCAGGGAGGGAATCTGCTCATACTCAAAGTCGTTTCCCTTCATTGCACTCCAATGGCATCAAGTCTGCCTGTTGTGGGGGTTTGTCTTTTTTCTTTTTTTAAATCAGTTTTCACAGCAGTCAACCAGAAGAATGCCAGCATGTGGCTAGTACAATGCTCAAGCAGGTATTCAGGCTGTTTCAACCTGAATCGAGTCCACATTCATGTGCGCCTTGACACTGAGAAAAGGTTTCCTTACAAACCTCCGGTGCAGAGAATGGGTCAGCAACAGTTGTAAACAGCAGGCAGTGTCCAGCATTTACACATTGTACCTTCATGGAGAAATTAAAAAAAAAGAAAAGAAAAAGCCACCTGCCTGTCAATTCCCCCATCCCCCCTCCCTCTTTCCTCTCCGTGTTACAATTATCATACAATATGTATCTTCTTCAGGCCCCTACAAATCCTGACATCATAGTCAGTGTTTTTGTCCTGCCTCAGTTGCTCAGCTGGTTCTGTCCATAAGCACAGATATGAAGCTCAGTCCACAGACTGCTCGGCTGTTTCAGTCCATAAGCACAGATATGAAGCTCAGTCCACAGACTGCTTGGCTGGTTCAGTCCATAAGCACAGATATGAAGCTCAGTCCACAGACTGCTCGGCTGGTTCAGTCCATAAGCACAGATATGAAGCTCAGTCCACAGACTGCTCGGCTGGTTCAGTCCATAAGCACAGATATGAAGCTCAGTCCACAGACTGCTCGGCTGGTTCAGTCCATAAGCTCAGATATGAAGCTCAGTCCACACACTTCCTTTCCACAGTCCTTGATGAGAGTATCAGTATCTGCGCACAACACTGCCGTTTTTGTTTAATCTCATATAAAATGCGCATGAATATCACAACCCGAACCGTCGCCATTCAATTTCACGTCAAGCAGAATCTTCAAGTGCAAAATGTTCATGAGCAACTGCTTCCATTCAGTTCTGTGCACAGCACCATCTTTCAGAAGGGGTCACTTCACACACGGACTAGTATGCACCATGCATCCAGAATCATCACTATCACAATGGTCAACTAAATACTGATTCACCTAAAGCCTGCCAGCAACTTCAGGGTGACAACAGTACAGGAATAGTGGGTGGAGACCAACACAGAGTCTCCTCGTCAGTGACCGCTGGGGGGAATGTTGCGAACTCCAAGAGGTTTCCTACTCCCCTGAAACACACAAGCAGCAGAAGTGAAATTCAAGGCTCAAATACATACCAAAAAAAGTCTTTACCCCTGGCACACAGAATGTTTCATAATAAATAAATCACTTATGTAGGCACACAGAATGTTTATACCACACAAATCAACTCTTTACTGCTGGCACACTGAATGTTTTGGGTTTGTTTGTTTTTTTAACTAAAGCTAGTCTTTACTGCAGCCAACACACACACGTTTTCAATTGAAGGCTGTATAGTTTCACTGTGACGAAAAGTAAAACAAGTTTGGGTAATGCTCCTTTCTGGTGAGTGACCAGCAGCAAGCTGAACACCAACAACAGAGCAGCAGTTCACCAAAGCATACCGAAATGTTTTCTGGTGAATACAATCCAAACCTGCATCCCTGACAATACAAGACCACTGGACTTTATCTTTTGTTGCTCTTTTCTTCTTCTTTTTTTTTTTTAATAGCACCAGCTGACCACATGGGGTCATACCAGGGTTGAAAAATATAAATATTTTAACCAACCTACAGCATGCCTGACACTGACCATTCCAAATGATTCCACCCATTTCTCATCAGAGGATGAAAAAAGCTGACCTAACAAACATAATTACACACAATAAACAAATCCATATATATAACAGGCATATAAAACACAAACAAACAAAAAAGAGAGAAAATTTTTTTTTTTTAAATGGGGAACAATTATCAACTCCAGGAGACGGAAAATATTCAAGGCTTTAGGAATGCATATACAGAGAGATACAGAGAGAGACAGAGAGAGAGAGAGAGAAGAGGAGGAGGCAGAGAGTGACAAAGAGAGATAACATTTTTTTTTTATTCAGATGAAGGCCAAAGCCCCTTTAGAGAAAGAGAGAGATAACAGGTGAAAGGACAAGCAGGGCAGAAAGTAAGAAAGGAAGAGATGACAGTAAGAAAAAGAAAAAGCCAGGAACAAAGTTATATGACCCATTGTGCATGTGGTCACCTGGCATAGAACTTCCAGATAGTGGGGATTCTGTTCCTACTGAAAGAGTCCCCGGGAGTGAGGAAGGATCTGCCACTACTCACTGAAGACATGAATTATAACATGGCATGATACAAATAAAATATATCACACATTATCACATGTATTCACAAATCTTTATAGTACTCTGTCAAGACCCACTGCTGATCAGATGGCATATGGACTGCTCCCATACATGATCTACAGTTTAAAATATAATAAAATCAATATATGAGTGAGTAAACAAATAAATGAATAAATAAAAGGATTTTTAAAAAAAGAAAAAAAAAGAAAATGATTATAATAAATCAATGTCTTGCTGCTAAGACTATCTAGTTTGGTGGAAGTTTTGAGAAAGATACGAGGGTCATTCAATAAATAAGGTGAATTTTTCAGTATAAGGACTTCTAATACAGATTAGTTGTTTTTGTTTTACTTCTTTTTCACATGGATTTAATTTGTTTTGCAGATTAAAAAAAACTTTTGGCGATTAACAAAGATGGCCGACCAAGAAGCATGCTCCAGGATTGAACAGCGGTCAGTTATCAAGTTTTTGGTTGCTGAAGGGTGCAAACCAGTTGAAATTCATAGGAGAATGTCAACTGTGTATGGTGCCACATGTTTCAGCCGAAAAAATGTCTACAAGTGGGCTAAATTGTTTAAAGAAGGACGGAGCAGTGTTGAGGATGAAGACAGGCCTGGAAGGCCTACAGAAGTGAGGTCTCCTGAGGTGATCGAATCAGTCAATGACCTCATTCAGTCTGGGCTGGGAACTGCTCCCTCATCCCCCTTACAGCCCAGACCTTGCCCCTTCAGACTTTCACCTGTTTGGTCCCTTGAAAGCGTTCACGAGAGGCACGAAGTTTGAAAGTGACGAAGTCAAAAGTGTTGTGAGCGACTGGCTGAGACATCAGTCCAAAGATTTTTACGCTGAGGGAATACGGAAGCTTGTGCACAGATGCGAAAAGTGTGTGACAGTGCTGGGAGACTATGCTGAAAAAAAAAAGTAAGCTTCTATCTGTATTAGAAGTCCTTATACCGAAAAATTCACCTTATTTATTGAATGACCCTCGTATTTCTCCTTTTTTTTCTATCATACTTTTATGTTATGTTTAAAACCTGTTTTGCTGAATATTGTGAACACTGCTTAGCCAATATATCCATTTCAAACATTCCAAACTATGAAGAACCAAGCTGCTTTTCTTTTTCATCTCATTGGCCTTGAATTAACAACAGTACGGTCAGCTGATCAGGTCTGGCATTCCCCAAAAGTGCTAGTCTGGTGAGATGATGGGGTGCCAGACCTGACCAGCCTGACAGGGCCATAAAAACAAACCAGTTGTTTTTTTTCTTCACAACTTAATGAAAGATTGCAACAAAGCTGAGAATGCAAGACGAACTTGTTCCCTGGCAGTCAATTTTAGCAGGGCAAGAAAACTGGAAAAAAAACATATTAAAAAAGAATAACTAAATAAAGAAACAAATAAATAAACAAATGAATAAAAGATAAATACATTTTGGAAAGGATTAGAAATGGTGTTAATGAATCTAAAAGGAACAATGAAAAATCTTCGAAGCAGCTAACACCATCCTTTCATGCCTGTTTCACAACTTCAAAAGACTGTAGACTGATCCTCAGACATCCCAAACAGGAAGGAAGCAGGGCCTTCAAGACTCATGTGTAAGACTTCAAACACAGGAGTTATGAACATCAAAGTTTGTTGACTTTGAAAAGAACAGACTGAAGCGGACCAGCTTCAACCACCTCTCCAAGGCCCTGCACCGCCAACATGAAGACCTGCTGCCCTCGTCCCCTGCCGAGATGGAAACACTCCCCGACTTCGAGGAACCGGCCGACCAACTGGAAGGAGTCTCAATCATCACAAAAGTCCCTGGCATCGACCAAAAGGACTGCCAAGCCCCTCCCCTGCTGAAAGCTCTGACACTGGAGATGACTGAGACTCGGTACAACCCCAGCGAATGGACGCACGTCTTCACAGACGGATCCTCGGAGGGAGCGGTGAAGAATGGAGGAGCAGGCATCTTCATCAGGCACACAGATGGAAGACTGACCCCTGGAGCGTTCCCCACAGGAAGAATCTCCTCGAACTACAGAGCGGAGACAGCAGCACTACTCCATGCTGCACAAGGCCTCAGGACGTCAGTCAACCCACCACCAAAGATAGCCTTCTTCACTGACTGCAGATCTCTCCTGCAGGGACTCCAGTCAACCAGAAACGAACAGCAGCTGACAAACATCAAAGCAGCCCTTCATGACCTTTCAAAACGGTCGACTGTCACTGTTCAGTGGGTTCCATCTCACTGTGGGGTCACGGGGAACGAAAAGGCCGATGCTCTCTCCAAGGCAGGCAGCAAAATGAAGCAGTTCAGCCACCCCGTGACCTACAGAGAGGCCAGGACCATCATCCACAACCAATACCAGAACCAGTGGAAGAGAAGGCTGGGTGCAAACAGTGGTGTTGATCCAATCCACCAGCTCCAGAGACACCAGCAGACAGTCCTCTTCAGACTGAGAACTGGCCACTGCCGACTACTGAGTCACCTTCACCGTATGAAGATCGCCCACACTGATGAGTGTCCATGTGGCACTGGACCCCAGACCCCTGAACACATCCTCCAACACTGCCCAACCCATGAAGCTCTACGGCGTCAAACCTGGCCAGGGGGCACAGAGCTACAGGCGCAGCTTTGGGGAGACCGCCACGACCTGGAGAAGACCGTGGGTTACATCGTGGCGACAGGGGTGACTGTCTGACGCAGCCAAAAAACATCGAACGCAGAAGAAGAAGAAGTTGACTTTGAAAGTTGTGACTTTGAAATCTGAAACTGATCTATTACTTTTGACTCTCAATTGACAGTCTCCCAGCAGGTTCTTGATCTTTCCATTACCAATCAGTGTACCAAGTATGATGGAAATTGGAGAGGGATCTTGTCTCTTTCCTAGCAACACACTGTTCCTCATCACAATTTATTCACATGCAACATTGTTATCTTGATCTTTGACTTTTAATTTCAATATGGATAATGCTGTCACCATGATCACCTATTAACATACCAAACTTGAATTACTAATAAAAAAAATTTAAAAAAATAATAATAATAATTTTTAAAAAAAAGACACAAAGCACAAGCTCCATCAAGCACTTTTTTTCCCCATTCTGTTTTGCCAACGACACTGAACTTTGACCTTTCACCCTGTTAACATTTTGTGATTATCATAATGAGGATGACTGGTGGGGAAAGAGATACTCATCCTATGTGTACCAATTTTTAATTACCATTATACCAAGTTTGGTTGAACACCTCTTGTGGTTGCTGAAAAAATGCCAATGTAAAAGGTCTACCATGGAGTGATGGGCATCACTGACATGGACATGGACATGGACATGGACAAGGACACGGACACACACACACACACACACACACCAAGAAATGTACACACACACACACACACAAAAATCCATCAATCTAGTATTCTGTGATGGACACACACACACACACACACACACACACACACACACATCTCAACCAACAAGTAATACATTTTTTTTTAAATCATTATGGACTCACACACAGGCACATGAACAACCTGATACCCTGAAAAAGTACAAACAAATCTACAATGGACACAAAGACACACGGAAAACCATGAAATTTCACAAATCTACAATGGACACATACAGGCACAAGAAGAAATAAAAATTAAAAAAAAGAACTACCATGGGCACACTTACAGGCACATGGACAGCTCATAATTAAAAAAAGAACAGAAAATCTACCATGGATGCACACAGTCACACACATGCACATGAACAATCCATAAAAAAGAAAAGATTTTAAGTAAAACAAGAGAGGCAAGGCCTTCAAGACTCAATTGTGATACACTTTTTTTTTAAATCCAAGCTTTTTATGTATTGAGTATAATTTCAAAATGTAATGTTTAAGATGTGAAAGATCAGTTTAAAGCAAATTAAGTCCCCTAGCATTAATTACAGAGTAATTTCCCTTCTTTACTATCTGCACCAAAACGTTTACAAAATAAATAAAACTTCCATTCTTAGCAAAAGAAGTTCCTGTTTGAACAAAAAATGATAATAATGACTGCTCTTGTTGTTGGGTCAGAATATCAGATCAAAGTGCCAAGTTTAGAGAATACAAAAAATATAAATACAACAGTAAATGCAGTTTGCATATAATTAGGCTTCATTTTTTATTTTTTTGTGCCCATCCCAGAGGTGCAACATTGTTTTAAACAAGATGACTGGAAAGAACTGAGTTTTTCCTATTTTTATGCCTAATTTGGTGTCAACTGACAAAGTATTTGCAGAGAAAATGTCAATGTTATGTTAAAGTTTACCACGGATACACAGACACACACACACAGACAACCGAACACCGGGTTAAAACATAGACTCACTTTGCTTACACAAGTGAGTCAACAAAAGTAAAAATCTACCATGGACACACACACAAACACATGCATATGGTCAACCCATGACCAAGTAAAGTTGTGTTGTTTTTTTTATAATTCACCCTGGACACACACACACAGGTACACGGTCAACCAAAAATGTAAAACCTCCACCATGGACACACAAGAATGTATAAAAACTACCATGCACACATATAGTGATATACACGGACGTACACACAAGACGTGGTGATTACATCCAGAATTCAAACAGGCTTTCAATCACAAACTTTTAAAATCCCACTAAAGCTAAAAATGTTAAACTGTCACATCAGGGACCCAGTTGGAAGGCACAGTATTTTGAGCACCTTCTTATGCCCCTTGAATGAACCATCTACTACAATCATGAGACGCTCATGATTTTGGTAGCAAAGATCCTTATGGGGGGACTCTTTTTTTTTTTCAACCATAATTCTGATTTCAATTTCAAATTCCGGTGGAGCATTTCACTGCTGTGCTTTATCAATCACTGACTGAAGGTTGGGGCATGGGGGGGGGGGGTTATTTTTAATCAGTAAAGAGTGCCAAACTTAAACTTTTACAAACCTGGGCAATATCTAAATTTAAAGACTGAAAAAGGCACGTCTCTTCTCTTTAAGAACATGAAGCCTGTATGAACCCTAATTGACTCACTTTATTAATACACACACAAACATGAACAAACCAACAAATATCTCGCAAAACTATATACCAGCGATAGTCACCAGCCACCAACTTTATTTCCTCTCCGGCTGCAAACAATTGTTTCATATATTCATATTAATAATAATAATAACTGCATGTGAAATTAACTGCAGAACATCATACCAAAAACCTGAATAGATAAAAAGTAGTTCAACTGGACATGTGCTGCAGGAAAGAATCTTTTTTTTTTCTTCCTCTTTCTTTTTAATTGATGGAGACTGAACAAATGAGTGAGAATAGTGTGACACTCAAAAACATAGTACATCACATGAGTATAAAAAAAAAACACAATATACATGAACTAAAAAAAACACACAAAAAAACACACAAAAAACACACACACAACAAAACTTGAGCAGGGAAAAGAAAGCAAGATGTGCATAGTGAATATATACAACGAGTGCACAACACAAAACAAGAAAAGAAAGAAAACAAGGTGTGTATAGCGAATATATACGAGTGCATAACTCAACACAACCACGGGGTGACATGAAAGAAGATTATGAAACAGAGAAAAGCATCTCATACCTCCCAACAAGTACCAGTCAGTGGAGATACATTCTCCTGGTGGAGACGAACAGCACAACAATCAACGCAGCTAACAAGCAATGCCTCAACTTAGTTGTAAAATATTTTACACCCCTCGTAACATCCTCTAACCTCAACCACACACATCACCCTCATGGAACACTGTTGACTTGAAAAGGCCAAGAAAAGTTACCACACTGTAGAAATTGTTCAAAAAGGTGTTCATCATAAAACTTATCAGTTATAATATTAAACAATGTTATGCTCAACTTCTATCTAATCTTGTATAAAAATGACTCAATACACATGTCAAAACTATCTGATCCCTGTGTAGCACGAGTCATGGACAT
Source organism: Babylonia areolata (assembly GCF_041734735.1). Lineage (NCBI taxonomy): Eukaryota > Metazoa > Mollusca > Gastropoda > Neogastropoda > Buccinidae > Babylonia > Babylonia areolata. The sequence continues at coordinate 28,513,950 of NC_134882.1, read as the reverse complement.
TTCTTCAAAAACATCTTGATTCCATGAGCAAGCCAAAGAAACTAACCAGTCCCACAATGATCTGAGTGATAACTGGGGTTCTCAGTTGATGATGTTTTAAGAAAATTATGATTGTTTATAAAGTCGAACGCACAGCACATTTATATTGTTCAAGTCCCCAGGGAAAATAAAGCATCCCCTCCCCCAGTTCATTTTCAACACTGCTAGATGATATCCAGGACTCAACAACCACAACAAAGACTGTGCACATCTCTTCATTTCCAAATCACAATTTGAATTCATCCAGAAGATTTTTTTTATTTAATTGAAGACACAAATCCATACAAACTAGGGGAGAAGACTTTCTTTATTCCAATTTGAGCCAATCAGAAAAATTATCTCCCATGACTCCGGCACTCATCCCCTAAGTATTTTATGGTACACTCATGTAACACAGGTCAAAGACAATTAATGTACTCAATACACTGCATGTCAAGCTGACACCAAATTCAGGCATACAAGGCTGCACTTCATGACAACAGCTGGATTACCGGTTCAGAAATCCAAACCGTTTTTAAACTGGTTTAGTGAATACTCTACTGGATTTTAAAACCAGTATTGTCACACCAGAACATGCCACAAATTCTAAACAAATGCCAACACATATTCATTGGTTTGGGTGCTTCCCCCCTCACACACATTTGGGTACCGTTAGTTTACTTCCAGTCCAACAATGAGAAAGACTGTTTATGTTGTTTTTTTAAAAGAGCATAGTAAACTGAAATCAGCACACAACAAACTGATTTAATTTAACAACATACACCTTATGGACTTTCAAATAAATGATTGCAAATGGATACATGCATTATGTTATGCTAATTTTACATCATGTGGACTGATGGCCTAGAGTAACGCGTCCGCCTAGGAAGTGAGAGAATCTGAGCGCGTTGGTTTGAATTACGGCTCAGCCGCAGATATTTTCTTCCCCCTCCACTAGACCTTGAGTGGTGGTCTGGATGCTAGTCATTCGGATGAGACTTTCAACCGAGGTCCCGTGTGCATCATGCACTTAAGGCGCATAAAAGAACCCATGGCAACAAATGGGTTGTTTCTAGCAAAATTCTGTAGAAATATCCACTTCAATAGCAAAAACAAATAAAACTGCACACAGGAAAAAAATTTTTTTAAATAGGTGGCGCTGCAGTGTAGTGACGCGCTCTCCTTGGGGAGAGCAACCCGAATTTCACACAGAGAAATCTGTTGTGATAAAAAGATATACAAATACAAATTAGGAGAAACAAAATCTTTGACTTGATAAACAATGAGTGTGGAATCCTACAATGCAAGGGCTTAAGCAGCTACTTTCCACTGAATTCTGCAAGGGACAACCCTTCCCTTGCTGGGGATTCTTTTATGTGAACTAAGTGCACGCTTCACATGAGACCTGTTTAATGTTCCACCCAAATGAGTAGCACAAAGACCACCAATCAAAGTCTACAGGAAGGAGTAATAAATCTCCTGGTCCTTTTGTTGAACTCGAACCCAGACACTCATTTTCTAGTCCAGTGCATTACCGCTTGGCTACTCCACTAAAATTAATCCTACATGTGGTGAGTGTAGAGTTGGGAGCCCAAACAAGAACAAGATGATATAACAGCTATTTGCAAGATAAACTGTATAATGAAGGAGAAAAAAAAAACAGGGAAAAAAAGAGTGGGTGGAAAGAGAATGTCTTCTTTAAGGGGAAATAATGGATGAGAGCAGCAAGGGATGGCAAAGACTGGAAGAGGTACGCATACACCCAGAGGAAAATACGAAAGGGTACAAAATACAATAGACCACAAGTAGAATTTACTAGAAAGGGTGAATCATTCTCAAGGTGTACAGCTACCGTTCTCATTCAGAAGACAATGAGCTGAGCTTACTAAACATTCAGAACACAAAGTGGACTGGTTTAATTAATCATTCCATACAAAGGCTTGAAACCCTCAAGTCAAACAGCATCAGCACTGAACAAAGAGGGTACAAATCACCCTGTGACTATGTGAGGACTAAATAGTTGAAGTTTACAGTCAGTCACAAAGAATGGAAAATGAATACTCATCTTACACACAGAAATCACACACAAAAAGGACGTCAACACTCAAAGCCAGACAAAAAGCCAGACGATAGAACAGACTGCGTCGGATGAATCTTATTGGGCGACGACCCCGCCAACGACAAACGCCTGTGAAGCACCCGTAAAGGGGAACTGCTCCCCTTCTTGGAGGAGAACAGCACTTGAATGGGTGACAGTGTTTCAAACTTCTTCACCAGCCCTCTTACCTTGGACTCAAAACCACGGGGAGGCCGGCCACCAGTGCTCTTGGCCTTTGCATTTGAGGAGCCAGTGGGCGCTGGCATCAAGGCGGAGTCTCCCGTCCGCGGGGGTTCTGGCAGCTTTGACTTGGAGATAAACGCCGTCTGGCGGGGAAGGCGTCGCAACCCCGAATTCTTGACAGGGGAAAAGCCCAAGTCGAAAGCTATGCTCTGCCGACGAGGGTTCTGGAAAAAAAAAAAAAAAAAAAAAAAAAAAAAAACACACTAGGTTAAACACTGACCCCAGATCTTGTACACATCTTTTTATGTAAATCAATTACATTCAGCGGAGAAACTGTCATTTCATTTTGCGCTAAACATGGACCAATTGATCTATGTAATTATGTGTTCAAGTTTGTGTGTGAGTGCACATACACTATCATTATTAATAATATTGATAATAATAGTAATAGTGTTTAAAATGGTATATAATGCTCTGTTACTCCTAAGCACAGGGGCCTAGCAATTAATACAATATCATATGGGAAAATAACAGTTACAAAGGCAAGGCACAAGCAAGATAAATTCTCTCTTATCCTTAGTTTTCTATGCCTGCGAATGATATTCTGCTAACAGCCATGAGGAGATTCTATCATCAACTTGATAGAATCTCCTCATGGCTGTTACCAGAATATCATTTGCTTGACTTAATGATCAACTGCTAAACGTGGACAGATTACATACAATGTGCATCAGTGTGAGATGTTAAAAAAAAAAAAAAAAAAAAAAAAAGAGGGGGGGTGGGGTGTTGGCGGCAACCAACCAGCCACCATGACATGACTGGTCTGCATACCTGCGTGGGCACCTTGGGAGGTGAGCGGTGAAATGGGGCAGGCATGCAAGAGTGGGGAGGGTTGCAGCGCGGTGTGGACAACTCCCCCCCCTGGTGTTTGCGGCTGTTGGTGGGCGTTGGGGGGCCCGGCTTGTGGTACAGTGGCCCTGGCTTCATCTACATGGCCAACACACACACACACACACATGTACATAGCCAGCATTACCACCACACCCCACTGTGTTTTATCTACTTCAACCCACTAAACACTCTTCAAACCACATCACTCCCCTCTTCTTCACTCACATCTCTACTTGAATCCAGCCATACTCCTCTTTCAGTTTCAAGCACACTCATTTTCAACACAATGATACTCCCAATCTTATACATGAACAGTCAGCTTAACACAACTTTCAGGGGACAAGAAAATTCCATTTCCACTGTCTGTCATAAGAAAATGCAAAAAAAAAAAAAAAAAAAAAAGAGGAAAGAATGTTGGTCACGAACGCAAAATTTGCGTGTTACTGTGTAACCCATGCTTGTGTAAAGTGGACTCCACTGTATGTCAAACACCTCTTTCACACATAATGTTAAAAAATCAAGCACTATAATGTAAATCTTCCAAATAATCTTGTAAAATGCTCTCTCTCCTCCTCGCTCTCTCTCCCCTCCTCTGTTTCTCTTTTCCTCGCTGAATGTGTGTGGTTGTCATCCCTTTGCTTTGTTCGCACAACTTCAACTGATGTAACTCATGGAATAGTATTCTCATCATTGATATTTGTTTTAATGATAATGATCTTCATGATGTTTGCTTTTTTTCTTTTCTTTTTCATACATTACACATGTTGCACTGTATGCCCCACCCCCACCCCACCCACCCCAACACACACACCCTCTTCCCCTCCAATAAAAAGAAAGAATCAAGCATTTTATCATGCATTGGACACAGAGTATGAGGGGCAAATATCATTGACAGATAATGTCAATAACAGACAGATAAATACTGCTATACATAGACAAAAGTAAGACACAGCCAAACAATCAGCTAACAGACTGATAAATACTGCTATACATAGACAAAAGTAAGACACAACCAAACAATCAGCTAACAGACTGATAAATACTGCTATACATAAACAGAAGTAAGACACAGCCAAACAATCAGCTAACAGACTGATAAATACTGCTATACATAGACCAACGGAAGACACAGCCAAACAATCAGTACCAAAAAAAATTATGAAAACTTCATACGCTCCATCAGAAATGAAACCAGAGACTGACCCATTTCCTGTTCTGGCATTCAGACTGGGCGAAGGCATGATCTGTGTCTCTGCCCTCTGCTCTGCGTTTCCGTGATGAGGCATCTCCTTTGCTGGACACAGCAGAGGATTTACGCCCGAACATGTCAGAGTAGCGGGCCTGCTGCATGGCGTCATCGGTGAAACGGTCATCCTCCACCGTCTGCCCACAAATGGTAACAACAGTGTTGTACAAACATGGACAGAAAAACAAATTGTATCTTTTTTTCTTTTTTTATCTAAAAAAAAATCAGACTTCACAGTTGGCGGGGTATAACTGAATGCTGCATCACAATTCACAACAGGGTTGTTGAGGTTTTTGGGTTTGTTTGTTTTTGTTTGTTTTTTTTAATGAAAAAAAAAACCCTTAAAAAACGCCATTAAGGTCCACAACATATATATCGTGTTTGGAACTCGATTAACGGCAGGGTACTGTGAGTTCCAGTCATAATGTGACGTACGCACTTGTGACACAATGAAATAACACAATTCAATGTGAATAAAACTTTCATCACTGACACACACACAACAGCTGTCTCCCTTCCAGCCAAAATTTCATCACAGACACACACACACACAACAGCTGTCTCCCTCCCAGCCAAAATTTCATCACAGACACACACACACACAACAGCTGTCTCCCTCCCAGACAAAATTTCATCACAGACACACACAAACAGCTGTCTCCCTCCCAGCCAAAATTTCATCACAGACACACACAACAGCTGTCTCCCTCTGAGCCAAAATTTCATCACAGACACACACAAACAGCTGTCTCCCTTCCAGCCAAAATTTCATCACAGACACACACACAACAGCTGTCTCCCTTCCAGCCAAAATTTCATCACAGACACACACACAACAGCTGTCTCCATCAGAGCCAAAATTTCATGACTGACACACACACACACAACAGCTGTCTCTCTTCCAGCCAAAATTTCCTCACACACACACACACACACACAACAGCTGTCTCTCTTCCAGCCAAAATTTCCTCACACACACACACACACACACACAACAGCTGTATCCCTTCCAAAATAAAAAGCAATTGTTGCTTATTCAATTTACCATCATGAAAGAAATCTTCCAGCCAAAATTTCATCACTGACACACACACACACACAAACAGCTATCTCCCTTGCAGCCAAACTCACCTGTGTTTCCACGGGGTAGGAGGTCTTCATGTGAGGCAGACAGAGGGTGTTGCGACGCTGCAGTTCGCCCAGTCGTCCCCACTCCAGCTCAGGATTCTCCGGCTCCTCATCAGGGGGGAAGATCTGGCCAGTTCCCGCTATGATGATGAACAACAACAACAATCATTATAAACAACTGCAGACTTCTCTGGCACCATCTTTTTTCTCCTTTTTTTTTCTCCAAATATTTGCTTCTATTATACATTCCATCCACAAAATCATAACTTCAGGAACACATGAAACAAAAATCAGGGACAAACTCAAAATTTCAAATATTTTTTTTTTAGAGCACACTACGAATGGAATATTGTGCGGGTGTGTACATGCACGCATGTTCGCACATACAAAATTTGGGGTATTTGGGGGCAGTTACCGTTACAAGCAATCCATGGCTGTAACATCCGCAATAATCATTTGTTTTTACTTCTCTTTTTTTTCTGTAACAAATACAGCCATTCCAGAAAATTAAAATGTTTTAAACTGATGTAAATTGTAATGAACTTGTAATAAAGGAAGAGCCATGGCAGAATCACTTAAGACGTTTGACTTCTGATCCAGAGATCAAGGTTCAATTCCCCATTTCAGCCTTTTGTTGTGTCCTTGGGAAAGGCATTTTACTCCCATTTTCCTCACTCCACCCACAAATGAATGGGTAACTCAACTTGGGTGGAGAAGGTTAAAAAAGCAGGAGGAGAGGACTGGGCCCCGCCTTCCAATGCCTAGTCCTAAACACAGTGGATATGAATTCGCCGTAAAAGGCTATAGGACTTTTAAGCCTTTTAGTGTAATGAACTCATCAACTGTCTGTTGTTTTCTTGTATTTAATTTTTTTTTCCCCTTAGTCACACTCCCGACAAACATGCACATGCAATAACACAACAGGTGTACACACAGCATCCTGCTTAACAGATGTAAAATGTGGACATTTTCTAATCTTTACCAACGTGACTGACAAATAAACAAAACACTCTCACTTATGCTGCAATACTACTACTACAAAGGAATTTTTTAAAATAAAATAAAAATTTTTAAAAAGTCCTAAAGAGTAGTAAATTTTAGGTACGGGTTTGATTAAATGTGAATCAGAGAAATGCAAAAAGAGCCAAATCACTCAGAATCTTCAGTATATGTTTACGAGCCTAATAAAGCACACAGACTTGTTATTGAAGCATGTCCACAAGTGAGAAAGAGAAAGAGACATAGATGGAAACAGAGACAGACAATGAGACAGAGAGATGAAGTGGGCAACTTACAAGGCAGGGCATTGGACTTGCCACTAGCCACGGAGTATTTTCTGTGGCGAGTCTTGCGCAGGGAGTGAGCAGACATGTTGGGGTCAAAGGTTGTCAGCTGTCTGTCGACATTGCCAGGAGTTTGCGGCAAGCTTTCACAGAAAAATGACATGATACAAACAACATGATGACACTGACACAAACAACATTATCACACTGACACAATTAACATGATCGCACTGACAAAACCAACATTATCACAATGACACAAACAACATAATCATACTGACACAATGTAGACATGCTGACACAATCAATCAATATAATCGTAGTATTCTTATTGACACAATAACACAAACAAAATGACCATAACGACATAACACATTCGCACTGACACAAACAGAATAATTAAGTCAGAAATAAAATTAAGCACACTGTCATGGTAAACATTTGCACTGACACAGTAACACTGACACAAACAAAATAACAAAGTTACAAATAAAATAAAGCCCTCCGTCAAGGTAAAGAGAACGTGTGGAAAGAACTTGATTCTGTTCCAATTTTCTTTACAGCTAAAATGTGAACACGGCTGCTCAGCCGAGCACAAAATCCACCTCTTTAGTTTCCGAGCAGCGTCTAGCGTCTGGGGGTCAAAATTTTTTTAATGCCAGACTTTCCCACTGCACTGGCCGGCGCATTCACTACGGTATTTCTGGCCCCGCGTGCCAAACCTGGACACTGCCTTCTTTGTTTCACTCGGCCCCGCAGCCCCTGCCCCACTTTCTTACGCTTCCACAGCATCCACACATTTCCTGCAGCGATTACACTCACCCCGCTCTCCATCCCCCTGCTGCTCGCACTCACCATGGTACAGTGTATTCATTTAAACACTTGTTGTGCTGACAAGAAAAAATCTACAACTCAAAAGGTGGGCTGATCTGCATGCAGGCATGTTAAATGTTCTGGTGATTTTTACGATTTCAATGTAACAAGCGTATGTTTTCTTAGAGAGGGATTTAAATTTTATGATTTTTGCAATAATGTTTCTGCTTGACCTTCTCTTCTCTTTCTTCATGTATGTTTCAACCGTTGCCGCAACAATTGCTATGTAAGATAACATATTGTGTTTGGAGTCAATGGAAAGCTTATTTTGCGTTCTTTGTAGAAACCCACTTCTTTTGTCGTTATTTCCGATCCATCCGGGAAGATGATGCACGAAAGAAACATAGCAGATTTACCGCTGAACAAGCGTACAGCGAGTGCCACTGGCACGGCCTGTTTGTCAGCCGCGTTTATTTATATCCATGCCCTACTTCCTGGGTTCATGAACTTTCGCTGGGCCAACTAAAGTGCCAGCACTGAACACCAGTCTGAACCAAACGAAACGCAGTTCCTACAATCTCACACACTGCAGGAAAAACCAGAAGCCTACCTGTTGGTGAAGGAGCCGTCCAGGTGCAGGTGGCGGTGTGGCCTCAGATCAAAGTGCAGCAGGTTGTTCAAGGTGAGCTCCAGTGAGTCGTTGGGACTAGCACTCTTCTCCCCTGCTGAACAGTAAACACAGTGTCATCCACTACTGCTTAACAAGAACACCATGCCCTTTTTTGCATTGTCATTTGTATTGCACTGCTTTTTTTTTTCTCATCAAAACAGGTTTCTTTGTACAAAATTCATGCTGCTTTCCCCACGGAAAGTACATCACAGTGCAACGTCATCTTTTTTTGCAAATGTATTTGCATTTGTTTTACTGGTAAAGTGACTTTTTCTACTGGATTTTGCCAGGGGCAACACCAGGGCCCTGCATTGCCTGGAATTCTTTTACATGCACTAAGCTATTGCTTCGATTGTAAGACTAGTTCCTAGACCACCACTCAAGGTTTTGTGGAGTGGGAGTAAAAAGCCTGGTACTAAGACTGGAGTCACACCCATGGAAACTTTGTCAGATGCAACAGCACTAGGCCACTGCTCCACACAATTTGATGTCAAACCACAGACTAACACCTGTCAAATTAACTTTCATTTAGCGAGTACTGTTTCAAGCATGTGTAAGATACTGATGTCACACTGTCATACCAAAATACGCTTGCATTAACCCGATTCAAGATCACTTGAAACCATGATAGTTTTATAACATTTAATGGGTAATTTTTAAGCCAAGTTTCATCAGTCAGTCAAGTGGTTTTCCAGAAATATGTGGTCTCGACTTTGAACCAAGCCACAGTCAAAATAATCATTTTCAGTGGATATGCAAGATTCAAACCTAATCCAAACCACACTGAACAGGATCAGAAATTTGCCAAAAATCACTGCATGCATGTACCCTAACCCATGAATGCTGTTTTCTGATCTCAACATTTTTTTTTTTTTTTTGTCATGGAAAAACAGAAAAAGAAGTTTAATTTACCAGAAGGCATGGTGGTGGTATCTCCTCTGGGTGTGGCCTGTAGCTCCTCACAGGGATCAGTCATCTCCTGTGTAACACAAAGGATGATTTTTTATCAATCCTTGTTGTCATTGCTTTGCTGTCAAGAAAAACAATACTGGTAAATCACAACTGCTAATTTCAAAACAACTGGCACTGTGAGGATAAAACAAGATGAAGATTGTGCATTAAAAAAAAGTTCAAAAAAATAATTAAAAATAAAAAGTTTGTAGTAAAAATAATGTTCCACAAAAACCCTGAAGACTAAACAAACGCACATACAAAACTTTCATTGTTAGCACACACACGCAAAAATGCATGCACACCCTCACACACACACACGTGTGCACACGGAGTTAAATCCACACTCACACACAGAGGCCTCAATCACCCCGAAGCAGCATTCATGTCACCTACCTGCAATTTCTCAGCATCAATCCTCCACTGAATTTCCTTCTCAGACTGCCTGACACGGTCCTCCATACTCTTACGCTTAGCCTCGCTCTCCTTCAGCTTCCGCTCACAGCCCTTCAGCTGTTCCGCCAGACTCTCTGAAGTCTCACTTGCCCTTACCTGCACATACATACAGCCATACATCTCATTAACTCTTTCACCGCCATATACAACTTTAGCTGACTAGATATGCTGTGCCATAGGTGACTGTAGCTGACAAGACCATTTTCCACATAACACTGCAACAAAGTTTAACTGACAACTACAGTTTCCTGCCAATAGGACAGTGACTAACATTTGCCTCCTGACCGAGTTTTTAAGTGAACAAGTCTACTGGGTTGTTTTGACATGAACTGAAGCCTGTGATAGAGAGCATCGTACCAAAAATATTTGGTGCTGGGGAGTGTTTATCTCAAAGAAAGTTGGTGGTGAAAGAGTAATGCTGTGTCACAGAGTTCACAGCTGTAACAGCTGAGTAGTTAAAGTGTTGGAATTTCAACCTAAGGGTCCCAGTTTCAAATACTGGTTGTGGCACCTGGTGTGTTGAGGGGGGAGATTTTTTTCATCTCCCGGTTCTGCAAATGTGCAGATCTGCTAGTTCCTCCTGAACCCCCTTCATGCCTATCAACACACAAAAGATCAAATGCACATGTCAAAGATTACCTAATCCATGTCTATCCCTGAGCAAGGCGACCGCCCAACCCACCTGCAAGGTCTGGTGTTCCCTTCAGGGCCAAGACATTGGATATGCACTCTGCTGGCCAGTACTGACCACTCGATCCCTGAACAAGGAAACCCCAACCCACCTACCTGCAAGGTCTGGACAGGCACTCTGGCCAGTGCTGACCACTCTATCCCTGAACAAGGCAACACCCCTCACCCACCTGCAAGGTCTGGTGTTCCCCTTTCAGGGCCTCGTGCGGGACCAGGACAATGGCTCTGCTGGCCAGTGCTGACCACTCTATCCCTGAACAAGGCAACACCCCCCATCCACCTGCAAGTCCTGGTTGGGCGCTCTGCTAGCTAATGCTGACCACTCTATCCCTAAACAATGCAACACCCCCCACCCACCTGCAAGGTCTGGTGTTCCCCTTTCAGTGCCTCATGCTGGGCCAGGATGCTGGCCAGTTTGGCAGACTGCTGGTGGATCTGCGGTACATATTTTATTAACATTTATATTCCCTCTATCACCCAGGACATTCAGACAACCATCACTCCCTCTGCCATATGGGACAATCACCAATATCCTCGGTTATCTGGGACAATCACCATCTCAAGGCCTGACAAGTATTCAGTGACAGAGCCTACATATAGGTCAAGCATCTGCCCTCCCCCCCCCCCCCCCCACATCCCCCCTTCCCCAACCCCCCTTTTATTCTAAAAGCAGATGTGGAAAACTGTGCACATTGATCAGTTTGCAAGCTCTGACACTTCCTTAAAACAGAAACCGGTGCTGAAGTGCCTGGATGGAGGGAGGGGGAGCAGTTGGGGGGGGGGGGGATGAAGGGGGGGGGCAGCGTTACTACCTTAGCCTGAAGGTCATGGTTCTCCTCTTCACGCTGCTGAAGAAGCTTCTCCTGCTGCTCCAACTTCTCCCTCAGCTTGTCCACTGCTTCCTTCCCCAGCTGCAGTTTTGACAGCTCCTGCTGCAGATGCTCCTTTTCCTGCTTAGAGAGGCCGAGCTGCTCCTGTGACAACAGTACAGAGGCTGTGCTTGAAACCCAATGAAAAAAAAACGGCCCCCAGTTGAAAGAAACGCAAATATACACATAAATACACCTTACAGTGATACAACCCTTGAAATGCTTATCTCATTCCTGTACATGGTAACGTACTGTTCTGAAGCCATGCGTTACATTTATTCTGGATAATGTTTCACACAACGAATACCACAGGATGTTCTCTTTCACTGAAAATCAGCATCAATTAGTCCAGCTTTTCACTAGTTTCAGTAACTGAATTCCATTGCAATATATAAGCATGCACTGCTACACTGCATTGCAGTGGTTTGGAAAAGCAGTAATCTCAAAGATTTAGGTCAGGTCAGGTCATTAGATCTCCTACTGGTAACCTGTAATCCAGTACAACCTGTTCAGGGGCGGGTTGCCGGCGACTAAACCGGCACTCCCACCGCTCCCTTCCGGGACTGGTGAGGCGGGTGGCTAGACACCCTTATGGAGATCCATAAAAGGGCGCAGGCTCAGGAGAGCCACCGACGGCCATCTAGCTCCACCGTGCTGTGTGCATGCCACATGCAGTTGGCCCCTGGGGTGTGTCTACCCATGCATGCGAAGTCTGGATCCAGCAGAATCTGCGGAAGAAACCTATCGGTTCAACGGAGAGGAAGGCGGTTACAGCAACACACTGTGGAGTGCAGAGAGCAAGATGAGACACCGAAAGGATATCTTGGTCATCCACTGCATCCGTGCTCATCCTCCAGTCGTCTCGACTTAGTCTTGCCACTGGAAATTGGTGGACCCGGACGAGAGAGTGAGGTCGACGTTGCGCAACTCCTCTTCACTTTAAACAAATTCATCACGCAAGTCATCAGTCATCCAAAATGACCTTTCATCCTTCATCACCCCCAAGTCCTGTGGCGACAGGCGAGCGACGAAATGACAGGTGTGGGTACACTGGCAGTCGCAGCCGCAGACCTGCACGCAGGCGGCTCAGGCCATAGGGTCGTTCTTCGTCAACAGGAGCAGCGATGGAGCTCGGCAGCCGTCTGAGCGTCTGAGCAGCCCTCTTTAGGAATGCACTGCTCACCTCCCTGGCATGAGGAAGGGGCTAGAAAAGGTGCCCTAAAAATTGCCTGCTCCATATCACCCTGGCCAGCATACCGCGGCTGGTGGGGACCCTACATCAGCGGTCGAAACAAGAAAGAAAAGAAAAAAAAACAAGGATCGTTCCTCTCACCATTGGTGCTTGGAACATAAAGACTCTCCTGGACAGAGATAATGCAGACATACCCCAAAGGAGAACGGCACTAGTTGCATCCGAACTCGCCAGATACAACATTGACATCGCAGCCTTGAGTGAGACTCGGCTTGCAGGCGAAGGCGAGCTCTGTGAACAGGGATCTGGTTACACCTTCTTCTGGAGTGGACAAGGAAGCGAAGAGCAATGTGAGGCTGGCGTTGGTTTTGCAGTAAAAACAGCACTTATCAGCAAGCTAGCTGGAATCCCAAAGGGAGTCAACGATAGGCTTATGACCATGAAACTCCCACTGGCATCTGGCCAGAAGCACCTCACCATTGTCAGTGCCTACGCCCCAACCATGACCAACCCGGATGAAGTGAAGGCGAAGTTCTACGAGGACCTTCACTCGGTCATTGCTGCTATCCCTAAAGCAGATAAGCTCATCATTCTTGGGGACTTCAATGCTAGAGTTGGCTCTGACTACATCTCCTGGGATGGAGTGATTGGAAAGCATGGTGTGGGCCACTGCAACCCAAATGGATTGCTTTTGCTTCAGACCTGTGCAGAGCACGAACTGCTGATAACCAACACAGTTTTCTGCCTCCCTACCCGTAACAGGACGTCATGGATGCACCCTCGCTCAAAGCATTGGCATCTCATCGATTATGTCATCGTCAGGAAAAGGGATAGGCAAGATGTACGTGTAACAAAGACCATGTGCGGCGCCGAGTGTTGGACAGACCATCGCCTTGTAGTCTCGAAGCTGAATATTTGAATCCAGCCCAAGAGACGCCCCCAAGGCCAGAAGGCTCCAAAACGGCTTAACATCGCTAAGCTGAAAAACATCACCATCAAACAGTCCTTTATGGAGCTGCTGGAAGATCGTCTGGAATCCACCTCTCTGGACAACCAGAATGTGGAGTCTGACTGGAGGACCCTGCGTGAGCTGATCTATAGTACAGCTTCAGAGACTTTTTGTTTGCTGATGATTGTGCCCTCAACGCTGGATCTGAAGCTGACATGCAACTCAGCGTCGACAAGTTTGCCACTGCCAGCAGGAACTTCGGCCTTACCATCAGCACGAGGAAAACTGAAGTTCTCCATCAGCCAGCCCCAGGGAAACCCTACGTTGAGCCCAACATCACAGTCAACGGTCAGAGACTCAGTGCGGTGGAGCGGTTCACATACCTTGGCAGCACACTGTCACGAAATGTGACAATCGACGATGAAGTGAACGTCAGGATTGCAAGAGCAAGCGCAACTTTTGGTAGACTCAATGCAAATGTCTGGAACAGAAGAGGCATTAGTCTGGAGACCAAGCTAAAGGCCTACAGAGCAGTAGTTCTCCCCACACTACTGTACGCCTGCAAAACTTGGACAGTGTACCAACGACATGCCAAGAAGCTGAACCACTTCCACACAACATGCCTCAGGAAGCTACTGAACATCAAGTGGCAAGACAGGACCCCAGACACAGAGGTGCTCGCAAAAGCCACCCTTCCCAGCATCTTCACCATCCTGATGCAGTCCCAGCTTCACTGGGCTGGACACGTGGCGCGCATGCCAGACCATTGGCTGCCCAAAAGGCTCTTCTATGGTGAGCTGCAACAAGGGAAGAGATCACACGGAGGTCAGAAGAAGCGCTTCAGAGATACTCTGAAAGTCTCTCTGAAAGCGTTTGATATCAACCCTGACTCCTGGGAGGAATCTGCAGTGGACCGTGACAAATGGCGCACTGCTGTGCACAAAGGCGCCAAGTTGTGCGAGGCCAACAGGACTGCTGCAGCTGTTCAGAAGAGGCAGGCCAGAAAGTCACGGGCAAACAAGCTCCCTGACAATGGTACGCCTGTCTTTGTCTGCCCCAACTGTCAGCGAACATTTCATGCGCAGATTGGACTATTCAGCCATCTGCGCATTCACAGATAGATTCATGAGCATCCTCCCCCCCACCCCACCACCACCCTCCCCCCATCCCCCAGCTGGATGACAACGATGGTCATCATCGATCTCGATGGACACACCACCAATCTCAAAGATTTATCAACAAATGAGGAAACTGAGCTGGAACAAAAGAAAGCTACTGAAGGGATGGGGAAAATGTGTGTATGCATGCAAGTGTGTGTGTGTGTGTATGTGTGTGTGTAAATTAAGAGTATGACTTTCACGGTATTAGTATTATTATTGTCTGCAGAACTATGAAAAACTGCACTTTCCGATAGTGCTACAAAAACGTCAAAAAATTAGCACTAACATTTTTATCTATTGGTAATAATTAGCTATCATCCTTAAAATCTCGTATTCATCTCAATGATGAACTTTCCACTCTGTGTGTGAGTAGAGATCTTTGTCTTTGAGTCTTTCAGTACATCACTATGGAGATCACAGGTGGCCATGGTCTTATTTCTGAGATTTAAAAAAAAATTATTTAAAAAAAACCCAAAAAACAAACAAAACAAAACAAAAAAAAAAAAAAAAAAAAACTGTGCTGGGCACAACAATGTCACATGGACATGTCTGGAGGGAAAGCTGTACAGTGTTCCCAATGGGCCCGATTTTTTGAGGGTCACTGTGACCCTTTGACTGGAATTTTTGAGGGTCATTGTCACATTTCTGAGGGTCAACAGGAAAACATACAAAAAATCAATGAAGACAATTGTACAATGAAAATGAAAAGAAACCCACACCTTCTCCAAACAAGGACATTCGAAATGCTTGAATACAATGAAAACACAGTCAACTAGTTATAATGAGCACATAACCATACTCACTACTAATGAACACACAACAGCGTTTGCCTGCATCGGCAAGGGAAGTTACTCTAACACGTTTTTGGCCAGCTCAGTTTCGTCTGCTATGCACTAGCCTAAGCTTAGGCCCACGATGCGTGCTTCGCGGTTTTCCTGGAAGCCGTAAGATGCTTGTTAGTTTCAGGAAAAAGTGCGTCACATTGACGCACAGGGTAAAAATTTTGTGCGTCAAAGTTGTAAATCTGTGCGTCATTTACGCACATATGTACGTTTTTGGGAACACTGCTGTACACACAATTCTTACCTCAAGCTGCTGAATCTTGGTGCCATGCTCAGTGTTTTGGCTGCTGAGGACTTCTCTTTCCTTCTCCAGCTTGTCCACCTTCTGCAACACCTCCTCCTCCCTCTCTGACAGAACCCGCTGCACCTCCTTGTCTTTTTCCTGCAGCACCTGCCTCATTTCCTCATCTTTCTCCGACAGGACCCGCCTCATTTCCTCATCTTTCTCCGACAGGACCCGCCTCATTTCCTCGTCTTTCTCCGACAGGACCTGCCTCATCTTACTGTCTTTCTCCGACAGGACCCCCCTCATTTTGTCTTTCTCCGACAGGACCTGCCTCATCTCATTGTCTTTCTCCGACAGGACCCGCCTCATCTCACTGTCTTTCTCCGACAGGACCCCCCTCATTTTGTCTTTCTCCGACAGGACCTGCCTCATCTCTTTGTCTTTCTCTGACAGGACCTGCCTCATCTCCTTGTCTTTCTCTGACAGGACCTGCCTCATCTTCTTGTCTTTCTCTGACAGCACCCCCCTCATTTCCTCATCTTTCTCCAACAGGACCTGCCTCATCTCCTTGTCTTTCTCTGACAGGACCATGTCCTTCTCTGATAGGACCTGCTTTATCTCCTTTTCTGCATTGAATAGGGCCTCGATCAATTTGGACCTATCGGTCTCATGCTCCTCCAACTCCAGAACTAGCTTGTCCCGTTTCGCTCTCTCTGTGTTCAAAAGAAATTCTGACTCTTTCAGCCGATTTTCACAAGTGTTCATTTTCTCCACCAGATCTGCCATTTTTCTCTCGTCCTCTTTGAACTTCTTCTGCAATTTCAGGACAATGTCCTTTTGCTGCATGCAGTCTGACCTATTGTTCTGGCAATCTTCAGCTATATCACTGTACCGCTGAATCTGATTATGTGCTGTATGTAGCTGGGTATACAGGTTAACAATTTCAACTTCTAAACCATCACGATCTGCAAATGCTTTACTCAGCTGTTGCCTCAAGTAAACAGCGTCCAGCTGCTCAGCTGAAAGCACTTCTCCCATTGCCCTTGCCAACTCCTGTTCCCTTAACCGTGAGGACTGCAGCTGAGCTTCGTGCCTGACTTCCTGATCCCGAAGTGCTACCTCTTTTTGGTCCATGGCACTCTGTAGGTCTTCTAACTTGCCCTTCAGGTTGGCCCTCTGCTGCTGTTCACACTCCACGCTGTGCAGAAGATCTCTCTCCTTCTGCTCCAGCTCTGATATGCGCTGCCTGAGAGTGTTGACGGTCCCCTCAAGTTCAACTTCTTTCTCTGCCGCCATCTTCAGCTGCTGTTCTTTGTCTGTGGTCTCTCTCTGCACAGACTGCAGGGCCTTCTCTTTGGTAAGCAGGATGGCCTCTAAGTGCAGCACCTGCTGCTGACTACTGGCTTGCTTTTCAGCCTCCTCTCTGACGCGCTCTGTGCTGGCCACCACCTCTGCCTGCAGCTGATGGATGGTGGCATCATGCTCTGCCTTCATCGACTCTCTGTGCTTCTTTTCTGTCTGGAGGTCCGCCTCCCTCTGCCTGGCCAGCGCCTTGTAGTGTTCCACAGCTGCCTGGGTCTCTGACAGGTCAACCTCCACTGTGCTGTTCAGGGCCAGCTGCCGGTCAAACTCTGCCTGCTTGGCAGCCAGCAGTTCCTGCTGCTTCTCATTGAGGGCCTGCAGTTTGACGACCTTGCCCTCTAGACACTCCTGCCTCTTTTGCTCCGCCTGCAGCTGTTGCTGTAGACAGGAGGAGTTGTCTGTCATTCTTAAACACTCTGCCTCTTTCTCTTCTAGCTGCTTTTTCAGCTGCTGATTGTCCATGCCACTCTCCTGAAGCTGTAATCTGGCTGCAGTCACTTCACTTTGTCTCTCCTCCACCTGCTCACCCAGCGCCTGTACCTCCATTTCCTTCTTCTTCAGGGAGGCACTGAGGTCCTGGTGAATGGCCACAGCCTCCTCAAGGCCTTGCTTTGTGCTGGCAAGTTCCCTCTCCACATCCAGTCTGGCCGAGAGCAGCCTCTCACACTCACATTTCCGAGCCTCCAGGTCAGAAGTAAGCTGCTGGCACTGTGCTGCTGTTGCTGTCAAGGTCACCGTCATCCTTTCTATCTCCTGCTGCCTACTGTTGAGTTCAGATCTCAAATCATCCCTCTTGGCACTGACACTGTCAAAAGCAGCCTGGAGACGTTCATTTTCTTGCCCCAGACTCTTGCGAGTTTCTTCCAACTCCTCCTTGCTGGTTTTCAGGCAGACCTTGTGCTCCTCTACCTGAGCGGTCAGTGTCAAACGGCTCTGCCTGTGCCCCTCCTTGGCAGTCTCAAGCTGAGCCAGGAGATCCTTAACCTCCTCCTTTAAAGTTGTCTGCTGCTCGAGACAGAGTGCCTTGGAGACGTCCAGGGCCGTGCAGTCCTCTTGGCAACGCTGCAGGGAGTTACGGAGCTGCTGGCACTCCTCCATTTTGCTGTCCAGCAGCATTTTGAGCTGGGCAGTTTCCATGACCAAACTGTCTGCCTTCTGCTTTACCACTTGGCATTCTTCCTGTAGCAAAACACATACCACGCCTCCGTCAGTGTACAGCATTTCTCACATCAATTATCCTAGCATTCGTCACACCAATCATCCTCTCACACATACATCATTCCTCACATCAATCATCCTCTCACAGATACAGCATTTATCACTTCAATCATCCTTGCATTCCTCACATCAATCATCCTCTCACAGATACAGCAATCCTCACATCAATCATCCTCTCAAAGACACAGCAATCCTCATATCAATCATCCTCTCACAGACACTGCAATCCTCCCATCAATCATCCTCTCGCAGACATAACATTCCTCACATCAATTATCCTCTCACACATCATCATTTTCTATATCATTCCTGTTCTGGCATAAAACATCAATCATCCTCTCACACATCATTTTTCATATCATTCTTGTTCTGGCATAAAACATCAATTATCCTCTCAAACATCATTTTTCATATCATTCCTGTTCTGGTGTAAAACATCAATCATCCTCTCACGTCAATCATTCTCTCATAGATATGTCACCTCCAGTTCTCATGTCAATTATCCACTCATAAATACCACTTACGTGAACCATCCTTTTACAGATATCTTAATTTTTTTTACAGATATCTTAATTTTTTTTTTCTATAAACCAAAAAATGGTACTTGGAGTTTTATAAAATTGCAACAAAATAATCCCATGGCAAAAACTCTTAATACACCACCTGTAATCACAGATAACCCGCATCTTTATTCTTTCCAGCTGCCTATTAATTTTGGTGGCTGAATGCCAGTGCCCTATTGCTAAAAACAGGGGGAAATGCTAATTCTTAAATTGATATATACCCAATTCACCAGGCTTTGGGGGACTTTTTCTTTTTCTTCTTCTTTTTTTTTTTTCCAGTGGGGTACTTGTAGCATTACTAAAATGGATGCATCTAAAAAAAATTATTTTTTTTTAATGAAAAAAAAAAGGACAACTATATTTTTAAAAATCATTGAAATCTGATAACTACAGTTTCAGAAATATTTGCACATGTTAATTCATTCTTATTACTAAAAGAAAAAAGATGTTTCTTAAAAAAAATTACGAAAAGCACTAACAGTAAATAGGTGATGTCACATACAAAATAATGTGAGACAATGGCATCTGACCGTATCTTTACCATCTTTCCACTTTTCCACTTCACAACAACAAATGCAGTACCACATACATTGCTGAAAAACATTAGACAATAGAACAACCCTTCTGCCACCAGAGTGTTTCTCTTCATGTGCATGTGACGGAATAATGGGTGATTCTTATCACTGAAATGTGGAATATTCTCAATCATTCAATGGCAAATTGTCATCAGTGGCTGCCTCAACTCTGAAGGTTGATGACAAAAAATATGTTGCATGTTTTTCTTCTCTGAATTAATCCATTCAATGGACTTTTGAAACAAAAAGTAACAGTCTCTTTCCCAAGATATAGGCTGAATTGCTGATTAATATCTTTTGTACAATTTATAAAAATGTGGCCCAAAATTTACTTTGCAAAGAATTGACAAAAATTAATTTGTTTCAAGTGTGTGTGTGTGTGTGTGCATGTGTGTGTGTCTGCGTTTTATGTGTGAAGTTTATGTATGTGCTTATGCATAAGGGTATATATGTGCATATGCTACGTCAGTACATGCATTTAAGTTATGTTTTTGTTGCACTGAATAATGAAGTAATCAAAATGTGTGTATATGTGAGAAAGTAAGCACATGACAAGACTGCAAATCTAAAATTTAAATATGCACGTAATGATACTCCATTTGTGTACAAATGTTTGAGTGCATGCCACTGGATCTGCTGGACACTGTAAATTTAATTTTACTGTTAGTTCTTGGGGAAAATAAAATTATGAATGCACACAATAATCACAAACACTTGACTTTACACAATTCACACACACACACACACACACACACACACACACTTGCACAGCAATACTCAGTGAATGTAAAAATATGTGAGAAAGAAACACACACACACACACACACACACACACACACACACACACACACACACAAAATCACTATCACTGAAACAAACAAGCATGCCTAATATCAAAGTCTAATCTTTGTGAACAAGTCAAAAACTAAAAACTGCACTACTCATTTCTCATTCATACCAGACAAGCAATAATGCCACAGAAAACACAGCTACATATAATACTGTCATACACTTTATTGAATGTAATGTCCATGCTATTCTGCCAGCTTCATTTGGCATTGGTACAGTACATAAATTTGAGTATTTCATTTCATGCATCGACACACATGCACATAACATATACTAATCTATCTAAAGAATAAAATAATACACTTGCAATCAATCTTCAATTATTGTTGCTGTTCTTGCATGCCATTCTAAAGACTGTCATATGACTACAGGGAAAGTGTTGATATTCACTGTCAATGATTTAGATTAATAATGTGACAATATTCTACAACATCAACTTGATCAAGCACCTGTATATATCATATCATATACAGGTAAACATAAAACCAGTCTTTACTAAAACAGTTGTTTACAAATTTTCAATTACAACACAAAAATGGTGTCAACAGCAATGTCATTAATATCAATGAATCAGGCAAACCAAAATGTGCCAAAGGCCAAATTGTGTTATCTTTGATGGATCTCTCCTTGTCAACCTAAAAAGTGCATGTTTTGTTGTTGTTTTGGGGTGGGTTTTTTTTTTCGGTTTTGTTGTGTTCGGCCATTACATGACTAATACCATTTGAAATGTGAAGCCAAATCCAATGAAATGAAACCATGTCAACTTTCAGGACAACAAAAGTCATTTCAGAGCTGTATGTCTGTCTATTCTTAAAATAAGTGAAAGATAAATCAAGACAACACTGGACCAATTAATTCACACCTCCCTCATTCCACATAAAACTTAAAAATCAAGTTTAGAATACATTTTTTAAAAATAATGTAAAAAGACATATTCACACTCGTGTATTTCAGTCAATATTGAATTCCTTCAGGAACTGAAAAAATGTCTGAGGGGACATCCTGCAACTATAAATTCCTGGAGCGATGGGAAGCCAAAAAAAATTAAAAGAAGTCCAGTTATTTTACCTTGAATTTCTCTGAACTGCAGAAAACCATACCAACGACTGAAATCTAAAGGCAAGTCAATATTTTTATGTGGCACTGATACTTTCAGGACCACATGGCACTAGAACATACCATGCATGGAAGTACAGCTTTGTGCAATACCATGCCCACCCTCGGAATCTCTGTTATCCATCTTCCCATCCTTATCAATCATCATAAAATGAAGGGAATAAAATTCTGAATCAATCATTCTAAAATGTTTTTTGTTTTTTTTTGTTTGTTTTTTTAAACAAGAATTTATGACTAGGGCAAGGTAACACAGATATGCTTATTTCATAATAAATTCATGACCAAGAAATGTTGGCAGAGAAGGTATGTTAAGGTAGCACTAGGGGTAGAATTTTGACCAAAAATCATTAAAAAATGTGTTTTGTGTTTGTTGTGAATTTTGCAAGAATAATGTTTCATAAAGCCTTACATGTGTGTGTTTTGTTTGAATTATTACTCAAAGTGTGTGTTTTTAGCTGTTTTTGTGAGTGGGTGTGAGAGAAAGTTGTGAAAAAAAGATCGAATGCATCCAAAAATTGCCCATTTTCAATCGCGCCTACCGTTGCTACGACGCCATGAAGCAAGGCTTGTGACCTACTGAACTAGAGAGGAAGAAACGGCCTTCACCATGAGCCTAATTAGCATAGGAAAATTCCTACACAGCCAGCCTGCCAGGGCCTAAAAGTGGGTCACTGGCTTGCTTGTTGTTGGTGAAGTGATTGGCCGGTTCGGTCACGTGGCCGATCTGAGCTTTATCATTGGCTCTCAAACGACTTCCTGTTTGCAAAGCGTCTGCTATCTGTGTCTATTCAGATCGATCAACAACTATAAATTTTGGATTATTTTAGCAATCTTTGAAAAGATAAGAATGACAAAGGAAAGAAAAGTTAAAGTTAGGGCCCTCCACAAGTTTAGGAAGCGGCGGAGAGGTGGGAAAAGTGCTCAGCAAGTCAGCACTTTGCAGACAAAGGCAAGCACTAACCCCCCCCCACCCCCCTTGGAAACCGAAACAAGACATCTAAACTCCACTGCCTGTCATGCAATGAATCGGTAAGTTTGTTTATCTGACATCCTCCCCCACCCTCTGTCTCTTTATCTGCCTCTCTCTCTCTCACCTTCCCTCTCTTGGTTTACATGTGTGATGGAGTGTTTGGATGTTGAAGTTGTGTGTGTGTATGTGAAGTCAGTTTCTCACACATGCACATTCATTCTCTCTCTCTCTCCCTCTCCTGTGATTTACATGTGTGATGGAGTGTGTGGATGTTTATAGTGTGTGTGTGTGTGTGTGTACATGCCCCCCCCACCCCCCTCAAAAAAAAAAAGTCACTCTCACACACATTCTCTCTCTCTCTCTCTCACCTTTCTCTTCTTCTCCCATACATGTATACACAAACACATACCAATTTTTTTTTTCCAGAGTGCAGTCAGCAGCAAGAAAAACATCAGGAAAAGAGAAAGGAAGGAGGCAAAAAATTGAGACAATCCGGCATCGAGAACATCAAGAGCGGTGTGAACGAGGAGGAGAGTTGTATGGGGCAGGACTGTTCTGAACACCAAAACAGCTTTCTTTTTTGTTTTTTGTTTTTGTTTTCTTTTTATGTTATGAACAGACACCTGAAAAAAAATATTTGTGTATAAATTTACCTGTTTTGTGCCTTGGTCTACTAGGAGAGACAAGACCAAACTTTAAATGCAATTTTCTCAAAACGTTCATTTTTCGTGGACTTGCATATTTGTGCAACAAAACACACACACTTCCCATCAGCATAATGACACCAAATTTTGTGTACTAATGTAAAAATGGCTGCTGAGTGCAATAAGACTATCAGGGACATTCTATCTCAATTACTTTACTTGCTACATGTGTGAGATGTGAACTGTCATTGCGACTGAAAAAACACCCTTTTTGATTGAGTGGTGAGTGAACATTATAAATTTTTTACCAAAGCTTTCATGTGTTAATTGCACTCTCTGGTCACTGAAGTGAAACTCTGTTATATCAGACACTTCTCAGAGAGGCAGCTTCTATGAGATCTAGTCTGCGAAATGGAGCTACCCTTCAGAACATTAAAAATATTCATAACTTTAATTCTAGTCAAGCTGTTTACTTAAAAATTGGTGTGTGGCATACCTTTGATGTCTTCTCTCTTTGTGCCAAATTTCAGAGTGATACATTACTTAGAAGTTGAGAAACAAAAATACCCCCAAATCTACGCCTAGCGCTACCTTAAGAATCAATTAACTGTCAGCTTTCCACATGCATCAAAATCAGGTTGACCTGTTCTTCCCTATCTTACACACATACCGGCTTAAGAAATAAAACAACATGCATACCCACACACATGCCAACAAACAGACTGTAAAGACAGCCCAAGCTGTCCATCTGACCTGCGTTTTTTTCAGAGCAGACTTGGCGGTGTTCAGCTCTTGCTGCATGTCAGCCATGACCTCAGGAGGAGTCCAGGTGGCATTCATCTCCTCCAACAGTTGGTCCGTCACCACTCCCATATTCTCTCCTCCCTTTGCTCCCTCATCTGTGTAAGAATAATTATTATATCAATTGTGTTTGAACATTTCTTTTGTCATTGCTGCTGTGTGCACATGTCAAATGATCAGTATAAGGACAAGCCTGGCACTTCCTTTTTTGAGGAAGTGTCTAGGTTTGTTCCAATGTACCTTTTATGTACCTGTGTGTTAACTGAATTGGTAGCAAAAGCAGCACTGACTTGAAGTTGTGTACCTTGTGAATGGAGAGAGTTATCAATCTTTTATTTACTATTTACAAAATAAATAGTAAATAAAAGATTGATAATTCTCTCCATTCACAAGGTACACAACTTAGTAAATAAAAGATTGATAACTCTCTCCATTCACAAGGTACACAACTTCAAGTCAATGCTGCTTTTTATCATTTGTAACACTCGGCTTATATCACAGATTGAAATAAGTTTACATTTGGGCCAACAGCAAAGTGAGAGCTGTATTATCAATGGTTTCTCCAGTCAATGGGAAACTATTTACAGCTTAGTCTTTTGTGAAGGACTATGACTCTCAAACTAGGAGGCAAAATTGCACTGGCTCTTAGTGCTGCAGCCTTGTGGGCTAGTTGGCCTTTGGGAACCATCCCAACGCTGACTGTCCTAAAACCCTCTTGGCCGAGAGAGTGGGGATGTACTTGGACAAGACACTCTCCACTATAATCAAATTCTAGCCCAAATAGTCGGAACAGCAGTTGCCTCCTCTGCTGTTCTGATGGTCATAGTCGGACACGACTGACTATCATATATATAATCATTTGTTCTCACGGCCTCATTGTTTATTCACTTCAAGAATAATTATACTTTAGAATAATTCAAACAAACAAAAAAATTATAGTGCACTCAAGCTTTAACAGGACTGAATAAAATAAAAACAAAATAAAAAAAAAATTAATAACAACAATTACAAAGCTTCCATTATGCATTCTTTATACAGTTTCCAGCTCTGAGAGGGCTTAATAAACAGGGCTCAATGGAATAAAAAACTAATACTGATTTGAATTATAAGCACACTGATCATATAATATAAAGCTCTAAAACGGCCAAATAAAATAACAAAAATAAAATGAATAATAAATAATGATGAAACTTCTACAACACAATCCTGAAAGGGGTCAATAAAATAAATAAGCAAATAAATAATAATGAGCCTCATTCAGAGACGAGGATGAAATACAGCAACTGCACAAAACTGTACAGTCTCAAAAACCCCAATCCACACACACACATTAAATCCCCATCCACACACAATTATATAGAAATATAAATGACATGCATGTCACAGGCAGAAAATGCCCTCACTCAGCAAACGTGTATGTACACACACTGAGCCGAGCTCTATAATACACAGGCCAGGATTTTTACTTCCCCCCTATCCACACTTAGAGTAGTGGTGTGGGCACCCAGTAGGAGGAGCTAATAAATATGAGGGCAGAGGTTAGTGTGCAGCACTTTGCTCATGTAAAAGAACCCACGCAACAAAAATGGGTTATCCCTGGCAAAATTCTAAATAAAAATACATTTTGGTGCTCGAAAAAAAAAAAAAAAAGAATAAAAAAAGGGGAGCGGGGGGATGGTGCTACACTGTTGTGACATGCTCTTCCCAAGGGGAAGAAAAGCAGCCAAAATTTCACAGAGAAATCTATGGTGACAACAGTATTACATACAATACAAAACAAAACACTGACACAGTATGCACCCATCCACAAGCACACTACATGAAGACTTCAAAAGTTCAATCAATGGGGGAGGGGGGTGAGAGACAAAGACGGAGACAATAAGCTTCGTCAAATCTTTAAGCCATGTTGAAGAGGGAGTTTTTAATTTCATTTTGAAAAATTAAAGATATCGAGTTGTTTAGTGACACAGGAGAGATGCTGAAAAAAAGAGAATCCCAGGCAAATAGGAAGCCTGATACTGAAAAAGCCCATCGCCCACAACAACACACACACCCCCACCCCACAAAAAAAAAAAACAAAAAAACCCAGCACACTCACCGACAGAGGCCCTCCTCTCAGCCAACTGTTGCCTCTGGTGCTGGTTGACCTCCCTGAGCACCTCCAGGTCAGCCAGCAGCACCCCCTTCTCCTCGTTCATCTGGTCGCGGGCCTCGTGCGCCGCATCCAGGGCCGCCTCAAGCTCCATCACCCGCACGTTCAGCTTCTGCACCTGCGCTCTCTCCGCTTCTGTCTTCTGGGCCTGCCGGCTGGACACCTGTTCATCCACACAGACACACACAGTCCACTGCATTGTCAGTGGGAGGGCGTACGGTATGGGGGGCAGGGGGAGACAGGGGGTGGAGGGGTTGGGGGGCCGGAGGGTGTGTATGAGGGGGAGAGGGTGTTTGGGGGAAGGGAAGATGGTGTGGGGGTTAAGGGGACAGTGTGTGTTTGTGTGTTTGAGTGTGTGTTTGAGTGTATAACAGTGTCAAAGTGTATGAGAGTGCTAAGAGTGAGTCTGTAAGTGTGTCACTGTATGTGATGGTGAATGAATGTGAGAGTGAGTGTGTGTGTCAAAGAAAGAGCGCACGTGCACATACCTGCGTGCATGCATGTGTGAGTGTGAGTGTGTGTTAAAAAGTGTACTACTGACCATCCAGAGAAGAAAAAATACCATGCAAAAAACCCACCTCTTCCCTCAGGGAGGTGATTTCCTTACAGAGGCCTTTGTTCTCCTCATACAGTGACTGGCACTGCTGCTTCATCATATCCAGATTCTGGGCTACAGCACGCAAACTGAAAATACCAGAGTCATACATATGATATATCTGTGCACTCAAAGTGAAAATACCAGAAAACATAACCAAAAAATTAAAAATAAACATGCATGGAGTCTCATATGTATACCTGTACAAACAAAATGAGAATACCAGATGACATACACTTTTCATATTCATATACACACACCTACAAAACTGCCATTCAGATCAAACCAAACTTTTAACCTGAAAGATGTTGAGTTTTCTTGAAGACAGAACATTTTCAGTTTAAGTGGAAGCTGGGTGTTTGAACACAATGACATTGGCCAGTTCAGAAATGAATCCCCAGAATGGAGTGTAAACTTTCCACTCCTCAAGACCACTGAATGAATGGCTCTGCATCATCCACTTCTATTCTGAATAGACAGTTCTCATACAACAAAACTGAAAAAGTTACAACCAGTACGGTACCATCACAGCAATCATCTTCAATTCTTCTCCATGAACTCAAGACTGAACTCAAGACTATCACAGCCGCCATGATTGCAGATCACAAACAACTACTGAAGACAAAGATGTTTCACTTATGTTAACTACCATAAAGTTCAGTCTATAAGCAGTGACTTTTTACTCCAGCTTCAACCTCTGCGGCTTATACAATGATGCGGCTTATTTGATGATTTTAACGATCCCGGGAGTGTCACGTTCTCGTCTATTCTTAGCTGTCCTTCAACTCACCAAAATCATGATTTCTGTCCATGAATTTTTGGATGAGCTTCAGGACAGTGTACTAACTGTTCACGTTTTATAAATCAAATCCGCACACATTAAAGCCTTCAGATCAAGCGTACACCCTCATCATGCCGAAAACGCGACGTTATGCCTATGATGCAGCCTTCAAATTGAAGGCGATCGACCTAGCAGACGACAGTGCAAGCGACGAACCAGCAGCGACCTCCACCTTCATGTTCATGAAGAGAAAGCGATGCTAAAGTCAGTGACAAGATGGCGGAGGAAGCTGTGCTGGTTCTCTTCAACTCGGACACTGAAGACGAAGATTTCAGTGGATTCAGTGAGCAGGATGACGTTGAATAAATGTGACTATCCCTAAATTATGGATCTTATTTTCGTTGTGTTTGTTTATTATTTTTTGTGGCACTAGCAGTATTTTCACTTGCTTTTCTTTGTGTTGTTCCTGCTTGTGTTTATTTCATAACCTACAGTATTGACAGCTTTTCTGTAGTATCAGTATGTGTTCCGGTACCGGAAATAAGTGTGGCTTATAAGCCAATGCGGCTTATGTATGTATAAAGTTCAATTTTTTCCAAAATTTAGTGGGTGCGGCTTATATACCAGTGCGCTCAATAGACCGAACTTTACGGTAATTCCTGCCACTCACAGTCTAAAACATATAGGCCAGTGAAAAGATCAAACAACCCTCTAAAATAGGCATTCACCCCTTACACTAACCAGATGGATCAAACTAAAATGTATACTTGAAGAAAACTGACAATATTCTCCCTCCTTCCCTCCCCCACAGAAAACAAAAACAAAGACAATCCAAGAAGAGTCACCCATACCCCTCCAACTCTCGCTCCAACCCCTGGTTGCTGTCCTCCAGAGCCCTCATTTCATCCAGGCGATCTTTCAACGCACGCATCTCAGCTGCCTGCTGCTCCAGCTGACTGATCCGACAGTCTGTCAAACAGCAAACCAAAAAACATCAGTAAAATACACATTTCTTTTTTTGAAAAAAATTAAAATGCAAAACAAAAACAAGCAAATGAATGTTAAATATTAGCTGAATAACAATACAAGTACAGTATGTTTGGTTCAGGATTAACAAGGGCACACTTCCAATCAGCATTCAGGTAAAAGAAAAGAAAGAAAGAAAGAAAAAAGTGTAGACAGAAAAAAGTCCCTGTACTTTTTACTGACCTGTGAGCAAGCTGAGCCATCTGACTAATGGAGAACTAGCACTTGCAAAGAGTGCACAAACTTAAGTTTACCTCTTTCTGTCCTTGTAAACATGTCCAACATTCATTGTATAATCACTATTCATTCCTGCAGGTCTGGAAGTGCCAATTTTCTCTCTTTTTTCACAGAGTTTGCTCTCCATCTTCTTCAGTCTGCTTGCAAAAACTAGCCATAGCCATGAGCACCCCTTTTTCTGAACTTTGGTTCTTCCATAGCCAGTTATGCATTTTTGGTAGGCATGTACATTATTATAGTAAAGTGAACCAGTGCAGGAGGCCCAAAACATTAGGCATGCACGCTAATGTAAAGTGAACCAGCGATGGAGGCCCAAAACGGCAGACATGTACACTAGTGTAAAGCAACAGAGGTCCAAACCAGAAGACATGTACACTATGGTAAAGTGAACAGCACTGAAGCCCCAAAATAGCAGGCATGTACACTAATGTACAGTGAACCAGCAATGGAGACCCAAAACGGCAGGCATGTACACTAATGTAAAATGAACAGCAATGAAACCCCAAAATAGCAGGCATGTACACTAATGTAAAGTGAATCAGCAATGGAGGCCCAAAACGGCAGACATGTACACTAATGTAAAATGAACAAGCATTGGAGGCCCAAAATGGCAGACATGTACACTAATGTAAAGTGAACCAGCAGAGATAGGGGGCTGAGCAGTCCACACTGACCTTTTTTCTCAAGCCTGGCATTGGCATCCTGCAGGTCTATCTCAAACTCTTCCCGCAGGTTGATCTGTGTCTGCAGCTGGTTCTTGATCTCCTTGATTTCCCTGTCCTTCTGCTTAAGCTGGTTCTGTTCATCACCACCATCATCGTCACCAGTTAGTCATCATGACCATCACAACACTTTATAACATACCATGCATAATTGTGTCTACTCACTGAGTGTTTTACCTTGATACTGCTCATTGCACCATGTGTGAGAACATGTATTCATTTTAAACTCCATTATTCCATTCAGTGCCAGATAACTTTGTGAAAAAAAAGTGCTCTCCCCTTGCCAGGGAATTTTGAGAATTCAGGGTAATGATTTTTTTTTTTCTTCTTATAATTCTATCACAAAAACTACAGGAGATACAGAACAGTAAGTGTTTTTGTGTGGAGGAAAATGAACGTGGATTCTAAATCCAGGCTTTTCACCCAAATATTTTCAATCTAGATAAATACTCAGGCATTTCAA
Source organism: Babylonia areolata (assembly GCF_041734735.1). Lineage (NCBI taxonomy): Eukaryota > Metazoa > Mollusca > Gastropoda > Neogastropoda > Buccinidae > Babylonia > Babylonia areolata. The sequence continues at coordinate 28,484,211 of NC_134882.1, read as the reverse complement.
GGTGAAGATACTTTCTATGCAACAACAACAAAAAAATTTATTTCAACCCCCTGAGAATGACACCCAAAACACAAGAACAGAAAACATACAAAAAAAAAAAAAAAACACAACTGGAATACAGCTGGAAATAGCATATTGTTGTCTGAATGTACAAGAAATCTAAACAGTTTATAAGTTACAATCACAACACTTGTATTCATGTAAGTGAACAGTTGAATAAAGTTAACCTGTCAACTTATGTTTGACTGCAATGATGTGAAAAGCTGTTACTGAAACTTACAGCACTGACACTTTTAACGAAATCATTCACTGAATCAGCTTGGATGAGAATGTTTTATTTTGTTCTTCACTTCTTAATTTGTTTTTAATCATATCTGACCTAATATACAACAGCTGCTCTTTCACGTTCCCCCTGACATTCACATACTAACTCACCTCCATCCTGTATCGCTGTTCCTTCTCTCTGCGATTTATCTGAAAACAAAATTGAAGAAGAGTAAAGCATGGGTGGGAGAGACTGGCTTTTGTCAACCTGAACATCTGCAGTCAGGGTCAAGAGACTGCTCAATTGCTTCATTGCTGCTCAATTGCTTCATTCCAAAACATAGCAAAACAAAGGGGGGAAAAAAGGGCAAATATGAAAATCTGTTCAATATTACAGAAACATTACCAGTCCCGTGCATGAACCCCTTGTTGCAAGTTCTGCCATGTAAAACATTATCCATTACGTTTTGTGAGCTTTCTGTGTTCATGCTGGCGTGTGTGTATGTGCACATGCACATGTGTGAGTGTCAACATGTACATATGCTCTGTGTGTATGCACACATACACACACACAGCACATGCATGCCAACTATTTCTTATTCCAGTGCACACACACACACACACACACACACTTGAACGCATGCGCACACACACGCACATCCCCGCCTACACTAAATCAGACTATTAATCACAGTAACTAGAACTCAGAACACAAAACCAAATTAACCTGCATTTACTTTCCCTGACCCACAGGAAGAGAACAAATTCAACAATGAAGCAGGTACATCCCTTATAAGTTTTTTGTTTGTATTTCTTGTTTTTTAGTTGTATGTCATCCAGAGTATCCAAACTCTTACTTCTGTCCACATTAGTTTTTTTATGGATCTTCCACCCAATTTTCTGTTGTTCTTTTCAACACTACTCCCTTGAATACAAAACACAACAAAAAAATATAAAGATAGTAAGCATGCAAAATCTTTTTTCTTTTTTTTTTTTCTTTTTTTTTTCCCAATGGTGCATCATGTCTTTTTCACTGGCCAAGAAAACAAACACAGAAATTCTATCCATCTATCTATCTGTCTTCACAAATTTTACAAAGAGTCCATCCCTCATTAGTGTTATGACCTCAGGTGACCAAGCCACTGTCCACTCACCTTTTTGGCCAGCTGTGGGGAGTTGACCAGCTCCTCCAGAGGAGTGGCAGGGGAGAAGGTAGACCCACCCACACGGACTGGGGACCATGCTGCCTGCAGAGAGTCGTTCAGCTGGCTGAAGTTCAGGCTGGCCAGACGTTGTCGCACAGGGCTTTCAGGCACTTCCCCTGTTGATTTGACACGTATTTGTCCATGGTTATACCATGCATTGATCCTGCTTTATTCTTGGTGACGCAAAACATTCCTATCTATTGCATTAATATGTCCATGGCTGTACAGTGGTATCTCTCTCCCATTTCTGAATATGTCCATGATAAGCAATGATTTTGGTTTGACATATCCATGTCATGATAATCATCTATTCATGTAGCCTACTGTCAACGGGTCTATGATCACACAGCATATTTCTATTGTTCTGACATGTTCTTGCTTGTACAGCACATTTATATCACTTTGACATGTCCATGACTATATGGCATATTTCTACTGTTTTGACATATTCTTGCTTGTACAGCACATTTATACCACTTTGACATGTCCATGACTATATGGCATATTTCTACTGTTTTGACATGTTCTTGCTTGTACAGCACATTCATATCACTTTGACATCTCCGTGACACACGGTCCTTGATTATGCAGTGCTTTTCTACAATGTTTTTGTTTCGACATATCCATGAAGTTCATACACTGCCATTCGAATTTGTTGAGTGAGATTATGCCATTCATATATACTGCTGCAGTTTTGTGCGGCACTCAACTAGTTACTGTGCTCATTTCCATCGCATCGTCTGTTACTGAATGATGCAATGTGGAGAAATGCTTTTTCTTACACTTCATTGGTTATCATTAAGATGAAAATTTTAAACATGCATTGTACAACAATGTTACACAATTTTCTGTATTCATGCTAAATATACCATCACCACATAACAGCTTCAATCAAGACCCAGGTACTTACACTTAAAACAGAAAAATAACAATCAAACCATGATTAAAAACTTAAAACCGGTTTTATGCTGCTGAAATAAAAAATCAACATTGTAAATTCTAAAACATATGCTGAAATACACATGCACGCACACACACACACTTGTCTTCCAAACACCTGTGGCCTACACAGATACACAACCTACCTGACCAGCTGCAAGCAGCACCCCCCTCGGCTCTGTCCCCAGCATTGTATGAGGAGGTGCTGCCCTCACCTGGATCAACACAACACAACAGTCAGCACCTTGGTCAGCCTCCTCTTCCATGCGCATGGCATCTTCTGCAAGGTGCCAACTCAAATCATATCATGTTGCTTACTGATTGTCCAGCCGACCCCAAAGAGGCCATTTCAGGGCTGAATACCTGTCAGCTCCTAAAACCAGTCAAGGGGAAACTAAAGTTACCGTAACATTTGATCTATAAGCCGCGACTTTTTACTCCAGCTTCAACCTCTGCGGCTTATACAATGATGCGGCTTATTTGAGGATTTTAACGATACTGGGAGTGTCACGTTCTCGTCTATTCTTTGCTGCCCTTCAACTCACCAAAATCATGATTTCTGTCCATGAATTTTTGGATAAGCTTCAGGATAGTGTGCTAACTGTTCACGTTTTATAAATCAAATCCACAAACATTAAAGCCTTCAGATCAGCATTCAGTTCTACTCTGCTCAAGCATACACCCTCATCATGCCGAAAACGCGACGTTATGCTTATGATGCAGCCTTCAAATTGAAGGCGATCGACCTAGCAGATGACAGTGCAAGCGACGAACCAGCAGCGACCTCCACCTTCATGTTCATGAAGTGAAAGTGAGGCTGAAGTCAGCAACAAGATGGCAGAGGAAGCTGTGCTGGTTCTCTTCAACTCGGACACTGAAGACGAAGATTTCAGTGGATTCAGTGAGCAGGATGACGTTGAATAAATGTGACTATCCCTAAATTATGGATCTTATTTTCGTTGTGTTTATTTATTATTTTTTTGTGGCACTAGCAGTATTTTCGCTTGCTTTTCTTTGTGTTGTTCCCGCTTGTGTTTATTTCATAACCTACAGTATTGACAGCTTTTTTGTAGTATCAGTATGTGTTCCGGTACAGGAAATAAGTACGGCTTATAAGCCAGTGCGGCTTATGTATATATAAAGTTCAATTTTTTCCAAAGTAGGTGCGGCTTATATACCAGTGCGCTCAATAGACCGAACTTTACGGTATATCAAAAGAAAAGGTCTATTAGAATTATGTTAAAAGACCCGATTCACCCACAAGTCTTAGTGAGCAAGTCCATTGTGTTGCTTTGACAAGAACTGCAGCCTGTGGCTGAGAGCATCGTTTCTAAAATATCTGGCGGTGGGTAGAATTTTCCACACAGAAACCTGGCGGTGAAAGAGTTAAAAAGACCCAGTTCACCCACTTCTCGTACTGTCCACTGATTGTAAAACTCATTAAAAGTCAAGAATCAAAACCTCTAAAACTCTGGGGTAAAGTTTTTAAGCATTGCCTAGTCTTCCTGTTCCAAACTGTTCCTGTGGAAAAAACAACACCAGCAAGATAATAACAACAAGAAAGACAATAATGATAATGATACCACTACTACTACTAATAATAACAGCAATAATAATACCTAAACTAAAGGAGATTAATACGACTGGTTAATTGTATTGGGGGAAAAGTAAGTAAACACACACACACAAGATAAATGAAGGAGAGATGACTGAAGTGAAATAGAGCTTATGAAAGGACACAAATTAAAATAGCAAGATTGCCAAGAACCTGAGTGCTCTGAGAAGATGGAGGCAAAGTCCGTCGGAAGAGATGTGGAAGAACTGTCAGGCCGCACCACAGCTTCAATCAGCTGCCGCATGTCCCAGTGCAGAGTGGCATCCACCTGCAAGGCTGCCGTCTGGATAACTTCATTGTTGTCCTGAATGCCCGCGCATAACAGCAGCAAGAGAACCTGGGCACACACAGTGCACATGCTCTCTTCACCAACACAACATGTGCAACATTTATAATTAACACTGGCACACACAGCACACAGCCTGTTTTCACCAAATACAACATGTGCTAGATTTTGTAACATTGGCACACACAGCACAAAGCATATCTTCACCAAATACAACGCATACTAAATTTTGTAACAATGGCACACACTGCCTGTCTTCAACACAACACATGCTAGATTTTTTAACACTGACACACACAGCACACAGACAGTCTTTACCAACACGTGCTAGATTTTTTAACACTGACACACACAGCACACAGCCTGTCTTTACCAAATACAACATGTGCTAGATTTTGTAACAATGGCACACACTACACACAGCCTGTCTTTACCATCACAACATGAGCTAGATTTTTAACACTACAGTTTGTCTTTCCCAGCACAATTCATGCTTGGTTTGGAGCACTAAGGGCTCTCTGTGTGTGTGTGTGTGTGTGTGTGTGTGTGTGTGTGTGTGTGTGTGTGTTTGGTGTGGTGTGGTGTGGTGTGTGTGTGTGTCTGTGCTCACACATGTATTTCACTGAGAGAGTGTGTGTGACTAAGATTAGGTTGCACTCATTTTTTTTTATATGGACAGATCAGAGGTGCACTGTTCATTCACTAGTAGCACATATAAAATTATGTGTGCACTGTATCAGACAAGTGTAACACATTGAACAGTAAGAGCAGTATGCTTATTTATCACACAAACATTTCGTGTCAGTTTTTTTTTCTTGTGAAGATTATGGAGATACACTGTGTTAAACATACCTGTGCAAAAAATCTTTGTTTTTGCTATTTGTGCACTTGTTTATGAGTATAGTATCTTTTTATTTGCAGTATTTATCATTAGCTGATAATAACTTTTATTTGCAGTATTTATCATTAGCTGATAATAAATGAGCTGTTATATAATCATTACTGATTGTATTTTACTCTTTTTTTTTTTTTTTGCTCATGTGTTTCAGGTGTCCTTGTCAACACTGATAATTTCCATCCAATGGACTTCTTTATGCTTTTCTTCCCAGAATCAGCATTCCAACTCATGGCTGACCAGTCCAATCTGTATGCAGAGGAGCTGCTGTCAGGCATCACTAAACTCAGTCAACATTCAAAGCTGAATGCTACCAAAGACATCACTGTCCCTGAAATGAAGGCATACACAGCACTTCAGATCGCAATGGGGCTGTGTTGTAAGCCTGAAATCGAGTACTACTGGTGGACATACTAGCTGCTCAATATGCCATTTGGAACCATAATGTGCAAGAAGCTAATGTGTCCCACTCTGTGTCTTGAACTGTATCATACTGTGGAGGACTATAGGAAAGCAGCAGCAACCAAAATTCATGGTCTCCAACAGAGAACAGTTCAGACCTGTGTACATATTTCATTATTGTATACATATTTTACCTCCATTCTTTTATTTTCTGACTCTAGTACTGCAGTAGTATTTCAGTTTCATCAGATAGTTGTGAAGTGTAATATAGTTCCACCACAGTAAGATATTTCAAGTGAGGACACTGTGAAACCTTCAAGTGAAGTGACAGAAATAATCATTTTTCTACAAAAACGCAAGTTCATTTTGTGAGTTTCCCATGGATTATATTCTGCATTACACCATTACATGGGAAATATAGTTGTACTGAAGACTTCAATTGGTGAATTTGCTTTGTTTTCAGCTGCATTGCAGTGATGTTTGTGTTGTACCTGTCTGTTTATGTCTGTAATGAGTCAAAGTGCAAAATTTATACTGAAAAAAAAAACAAACATCATAATTAACACAAAAATCAAAATATTTCACTTGTACCAACATCATTTACTGCTCCAAAACACAAAAATTCCATCATTCCTCTTACTTAAAAACAAAAAAACAGGAAGTCATTTGGTTCAAAAACAAAAAAGTTATAGTAATTTTATATCAGTAGGACCACGCGCCCCAAATCCTCTTGAATTAGCAGATCCACGGACCATTCTGTACGTACTGTTTTCACCAACACAAAAAGTCCTAGATTTGTAACCCTGGCACACACAGCATATTATACTGATTGTCTTCAACATAACACATGCTGCATAACAACAACAGCAATCACTCATTTCTTGACAATGTGCGTATGAATCTCTCTCTTCCGTGACCAAACACATGCTTAATCTGTGACAACTGCTAAGAATCACACAGTCTTCAGTGACCCAACATGTGCTAAACATGAAACAACTGCAATGAATCACACAGTTTGTACAGGTCTTTAAAAATCATTAACTTCAAAAACGTGTTCTTTCTTTTGCTCAGGATTGCTTCTAACAAAAAACTGTGTCCATCCTTCAAGTTTGCTTAGCATTCAAACATTTTGATTTCTCTCTGTCCCCCCATCTGCACCCACCTGCCACCACCATCTTTAATAAGTATTTCACATCATTTTTATTTCACTTTCAAACATTATTCTAAAACCTTTCAAGCTGGACATACGGTGCTGAGTCACACTTGATAATCATTTCAAATGTGCTCAATAATTTTTCAGAAGTGCCTTATCACACACACTCACACTCACCACACAACTAACATCACAAAGATATAAAATCAAAATATAAAAAAGATATTAAAAAAAAAAAAAAAAAAGAAACAAGTACACAGTTTCAAACCATAAATGAAAACAGGCCTCACCTTGGCAACTTCTTGAACCACATCCTCTGGGGAAGTTCCACATTCCAACTGACTGAAGTCAACCAACTTTTTATCGCTAAAGCACGTGTTGTAGTGCTCTGCAATAAAACAGGTCACATATTATTTTAGCCACCTGAGCCCAACAGGATAAGCATTGGCTTAAAACAACCATTCAACAGTAATACTGACATGAATATTGATGTTTTTTATCAGAATTTGCAGAAAGTGAAACATAACACCATTCATAAAGCGTCATCAAAAAGTATCAGTGCAAACATTAAACAGCCTGCTGACAGTGCAAGTTCAAGTCATTTCAAGAACTAGCTTGAGCAAGGTCTAGTATCAAAGCAACAGAAAAAGTAGAAAAAACTTTCAAACATAAATCTGATAACACTCACATAACCTTGATGTAACAAAAGTGTACAAGTCTGACAGAAAAGAACTTTTAATTAAACGCACAACAATCATTAACAGCACATTTTACATGCACTGCTTCAAATAGCAAGCTCTGTGTTGCTGCATGCTTACCTTTCAAGAAATGTTCAGTGGCATTCACACACTGTTTGGTGCTGGGGGGTTCTTCCAAGTTTTCGGAGCAGCCTCTGTGAGTACAGATACAGTCGCACAGTTCACCAACAATATCAATATCCATTATGTATCAACTCAAAATATAATAGAGGACGCATGTAATGACAAAATCAAAACAAAAGATGGACTGAAAACCAAGCTCAGCTCAACCATAATGCACGCTAACAGATTAAATGAAAAACATTTGCTTTCGTCAAAAACTGAAAATGTGTCTCAAATTTAAACATCAATGAAAAATCAGTCATTGAGGATTCAGGGACAGCAGCCTGATCATCAAGCTGAGGAATCTACTGTGATGTAGAGTGATCCAAAACCACAAAATACAATTCAAGGACCTGATATGTACACTTCACACGCATTCTTTTAATTCATAAATAACTTCCCTGATTGCATTTTCACTTTCAAATTCCAAAACATATCCAAGCGATTTGTAACTTTTTTTTCAAAAACTGTACAATAATTACTTACACTAATTACAGTTGGCTGTTGCATAGCAAACTTGAAATTAATAAATATCAAGACAACTACTTCAGTACATTGACAACATTCAGCTAAATTAGCTACATTTTCATACTTTAATGTTTCTTGATTTTCTTGATTCTTAAGGTGACCTCTTTTTCTTTGTCATTTATGGGCTGCAACTACCATGTTCACTTGTATACATGAGCTTTTATAAGTATGACATATTTACTCCCACTGTGTAAGCTCCATACTCCATTTCTCAGAGGAATTCATGCCATGGCCCTGGTATGTTTGTTTCCATAACCCATGAAATGCTGACATGGATTATGAGATCTTTAACATGCATATTTGATCTTCTGCATGTATATAGACATAAAGCGGGTACTGGCACTAGCAGGTCTGCACATCTGTTGACCTTGGAGATCAGAAAAATCTCCCCCCTTTACCCACCAGGTGCCATGACCGAGAACTGAACCCCAGACCCTCAGATTCAAAGCTTTAACCACTCGGCTGTTGCACCCAACAAAGTGACCTCATTTTCTATTTCCCCTCCATTTCCATGCTTGTAGTTGTAATGAGTTCCTATCAAACTCTTCTGACTTTTGTATACTCAGGCTGGGGAGTGGTCCAGGAGTTTCCTCTGAATAACAGCCGCAGTCCAGGGGTTGCCTTGCTGGGGTGCAGGGACAACACCCTGTTGTGGGATCCTGGAGGAAAAAGCCCCCTTGGCAAAAACGAAATAAGTGATTTTTATGAGGTTGGGGGGGTGGGGGGGGGGGGGGGGGGGGCCTCTCCTGAAAGCTAAAACAATTCACAGTTTCTTCTCTGACCCCAAAAAAATTTTTCGTCTGAAAAAAAAAAAAAAAAATCCTCTGAAATCATCTGCTCTTCTACTGAAAATAGTGGATCCCTGAGAGTTCCCCAGCCTGTATACTGTAGACAGATTTATGGGCAAACACCTGTAAGAAACGATGTTGTGGCACTCCAGTGGGGGACGCTTACCCAGTCTGGCTTCACATGTAAGCAAACGTTTTCAGTATGAGGTTTACAAGGTGAATTCTAACTTTATGTTCCAATAAACTTCCATTCATGATTCTCGTAACCATATCAATATGATGAACATCACTTAAATATGTCATTCTAAATAATGTTTCAAGTTCTCCAAAGAAAATGAATACTCACAGATACTGCAGAATCTTGGTAAAACAGTCGCCATAATCAATGGCTTTCAATGAACCCAGATACTCGCACCCTGGAAGGCGTTTTATCTATGGAGAGTAAAAAGACATTCTTCATTACTTACACTAAAGTGTAACCCAAACACACTCGTAATAAAAATAAAGAAATGGTCAAAAATAGAATTAGCAGCAATATATAATAGCACATCCCAGAAGAAAAACATTTTGTACGCCCAATAAATAATACAATAAAGAAAATGAATAAAAGCTTGAGTAAGTTTAAAACTAAAGAAAGGACATAATTATCCATAAACATAACAATAACTGAATAAGCAATCTATGTTCAGCTTTCTCATTTCTTCTAAAACAGTCAATCAGAATATTAACTTGGTCATCTAATGAACAACTTTATATATGTCATGTGTACAATACTGGAAACACCCAGTGAAAATAATGAGGTCCACAGCTGCAGCTTTAGTTATAACTTCCTTTACATGTGTTTGTGGACTTTTCTTAGTGTGTTCCATGACATGTTTGTTCATCAAAATCATGTATTGTTCATCACCAATTTTTTTGCCTGATTTTTTTTTATTTTTAAACAATATATTTTGTGTGTGGATGTGTCAAAAATGGCGCCAAAAAGTGGGACATGGCTTGGGTTGAAACTTGTTCAACAATCTAACTTAATCAGAGCAAGCAATACAATTATGAATAAAGCATATTCTGCAGGTAAATAAAACACTAATCCCACTGACAGCTAACTTTTGCAAAACACTAGGCAGCAGAAGTCCCAAGAACTGAACTGAACGCAGTTTCTGCTTCCACATGTACCGCACACAATACATTCTCTTAGATCAGCGATAAAGCAACGTGGTCGTGTTCCGCACTCCAAACCTGAAGTGTGTGGGAACACCGACATGGTGAACATGACAAAATCCACATGGTCCTTGCAGGCTAAATTACCACCAACACACCCGAATCGTCTCCATCCGACATTGTGAAACACACACATCCACTCACGATCTCCATGTGTTTCTACCTCTAGGGCTTAGTGTATACATGTGGCAAGCAAACAAAGGAAATGATATAATTGTGTTGCGTTGTTTATTACAATAGCTATGTATCACTGGACAAAAACGCAGTAAAATACCATCAAACAAATTATAGTGTCAATTCTCTCAAAATGCGTTTGCTTGTGTGAAAATTTTTTACGCAAAAATGTTGCATAAGTTACAGTCTCCACCTGCACATGAGCTTACATTCAAAGCATCAGTAAGTTTATTTCTTCTCAGGTTTAACCCTTTCACTGCCAGGAAAATAAGATTTTAGTTAAATCTATTTGCCAGGGTTTTTTCCACAAAAAATGGGTATAAATTTTCAAAAAATTCTGTGCTCTTTGTTATTTGAGAAAGACCCATAAAAGTATATATTTTCTGAAAGGTAAATGAATAAAGAATACAAAACACATAATGGTTTCCCATTTTTGACTCATTTGTGTAAACAAAGTGAGTCTATGTTTTAACCCGGTGTTCGGTTGTCTGTCTGTGTGTGTGTGTGTCCGTGGTAAACTTTAACATTGACATTTTCTCTGCAAATACTTTGCCAACCGACTCCAAATTTGGCATAAAAATAGGAAAAATTCAGTTCTTTCCAGTCATCTTGTTTAAAACAATATTGCACCTCTGGGATGGGCACAAAAAAATTATAAAAAAGAAGCCAATTATATGCAAACTGCATTTACTGGTATATTTATATTTTTTGTATTCTCTAAACTTGGCACTTTGACCTCTTATTCTGACACAACAACAAGAGGAGTCATTATTATCATTTTTTGTTCAAACAGGAACTTCTTTTGCTAAGCATGGAATTTTTATTTATTTTGCAAACGTTTTGGCGCAGACAGTAAAAAAGGGAAATTACTCTGTAATTAATGCTAGGGGACTTAATTTATCACAAGTGAGTCTTGAAGGCCTTGCCTCTCTTGTATATATTTTTAGTGACATGCTGTTGTTTTGAGATCAGTGTTTTATTTTTTGTCACATTTTCAACTTGATCATTACAAACATTAGTCAGGTAATTTGCACTAAAATGTCATATTTTCTGGACAAATAGATATCTGCACACACAAAATCACACCAGAACCACAAAAATAAATAAATAAATAAATAAATAAAAAGAGATAGATACACAATGCATTGTGACTTCTCCAAGTGATAATATGGATGTGATGCCACGCACATTCAGTCTCCACCCCCCTCCTCTTCACCCCTCTTACATGATCACTTTATCCAGTTCACATCAGACTGCATTGGCTGAGTGCCAAGAAAATCGCTCACACTGTGTCCTGTTAATAATTTGGTTAGTTTGTGTCATCTGCTACAGTTGTGCAGCCGGCATCACTCACTGATAGTTGTATCTTGGCCATTCTCTTGATTGCTCCCTTTATTTTCTATGAAATCGTCCTATAAATGTTCATCACTGTCTTCTCCTTCGAATTTACGCTTCCATTCTTTCTGAGCATCACCTAAAGAAAGCTATCTTGGTTGATTTAGTTCGCCACAATATCACATGTCTTGAGCACAGCATCAGTCCAACATTTTGTTAAGCAACCGAGGAAAGGAGCCAGGCAAAACACTGCGACAGTGACCCAACCAAAACGTTCAAATAAAGGACTGCCTCATGACGTAGATAGGGTTTCTAACTATGAATAGAATCTAGAAAGATTCCCCAAGCTAAAGTGACCAGCATTTTTGTCAACGAACTGAATGCAAACCAGGGAAAAGTCTGAATATTTCGATGACGAGTTATCTCATCATTGTGGCAGCGAAGCGTACATGCTTGTGATGATGAGTTATCTCATCATATAGGCAGCCTAGGGGTTAATATGGGACACATGACTTTAATGCCTGTACTGATGATGGCAACAAGTGAACAACCCTTGCATGAGCCTGATGAGGCCATGTTATTTTCTTTAAAAAAAAAATAGTGCTTAGTGGAAACCATGTAAGTCGCATTGGTCTACACTTTGCTGATTTTCATAAATGAAGTCTCACTTTAAATATCCCTGTTTCCTTTTTACTTCTTTTTTTTTTTTTTTTTTTTTTAATTATCAAAAGTATATTTACTCTTCAAAAATGTTTTTTGCATCTATTTTACATTACTTTTGATTTTCACCCTCATGCCCCAAAAGTATTTCCAGTATTGTACACATGCACATGGATTTTACTTCCACAATTATACAGTGGCAAAAAAATATTGTGGTATTGTAATGTATCAATGCACATAAATAATTACTCTCTTCACTGCAATGATGACATTCCCTGCTTCTGGGCACATCATCCAATACACAGACCTGTGCTAATCATGCTATATGATGATGTACCCTGTACATCCAAATCCACACATTTTGTTTCACTCAGCATGGTAGAAATGTCTTCTGCAAGCAAGAATTCATTCCCAGTGTGACATGCCCCCATTAAAACAACTGAAATGAATAACTGATTGATATGCAATGAATGACATGCCCCCATTAAAACTGAAATGAATAACTGATTGATATGCAATGAATAACCATACTGAAATATAGATCTCCAAAATCACACTCTGACAAAGGAAAACACATGCATCCTTTGCACTCAGTATTTGACTGGCTCATTTTCAAGCACATGAGATCTGTTTTGTTTTGTTTTTTTTGGTTTTTTGTTGTTGTTTTTAATTAAGGTGACAAACAAAACAGAAAAAAAATCGTCCCATCATAGTTACAAGTACAGTCTTCGACTTACCCATTCAAGTAGCGCTTTTTCTTTTTGTTCTGCCATCTTTATTTAATATCTGAAAGAAACAGTATATCACTTATCAGTCAGACTAAAAACTAGTAAAACACTGCCTGTCAAAAATCAATATCTTAAAAGAAAGATATGTAAATAAAAATGAAACAGACACTGACTGACTGAGACAAGGAATAATAAATGCATTTATTCAGTGATTGCTGTTTACATAAGAATCAGATCTGCTTTTTTCATAAATTTTACTTGCAACAGTACTAATACTAGTAATAGTAATACACAGAAAAATTAAATGAAAACTGATCTCAAGCTGAATGAAACGTACTGAAAACAAGATATCCAAAATTCTGGGGCACAAAAAATGCCAAACTCAAAGTATTTATGTTACTAAAAAGTACAATCAATCTGGATTTACTTTCTCTTTTTTTTTTTTCAAGTAAAAGCCTTTTTTAAATCAATAAATGGTTTAAAATATAAATGTAATTCAAGATGAGGCAAAAAAAAGAAGAAGTAAAATACTGAAAAACAAACAAGTGCAGGAACAGCAGCTGCTCAAATGTGGATAAATTTAGTAGATGCTGGTTTGAACTTCTCAAAAGCTTTGTGGGACATTTTTTTTCAGCCAGCAGCTTGTTCCCAGCCATAATAAATTATTGAAAATGGGCCAAGAACTGAGTAGTCTTTTAGAGTGTTGCTCCAAAACCCAATGTCAGTGTTGTTGGCATGCATGCCATCCTGGAGTACTATCAGTGATGTACAATCCTGTTGAAATTCAATATTGAAGAGTTTCTTCTCACAATGGCAAAAATGACACTGTCCACCATTTTTTTTTTTTTTTTTTTTTTAAAGATTGGGATCTCCTAGACAGAGGGTAGGGATTGCCCATATCTTGCTGTATCCAAAATTTAAGGAGCAGTTTGTTTTAAGAATGGGGTAATTATGCCTCTTTGTTAACTCCATCACACACACACAAAAGAATTACAAATGGCAAGTCAACGAATTTTGAAAGGACGCCCTCAAAGCGTGCAACGGTAGCGGTGCAAAAGACATGTAACACATGTAAATACTACTGGTATAAACACGGGTGATGAAGATACTTTAAAATCAAAATACTTTAAATATTTCAGTCACATCTCATCTTAGTCTAAATTGTTTTAAAAACTGAAAACATACCTGTTTTGAACAAACACTGAGAGACAAAACTGTGAGGACATGTTGGTTGAAAGGCCGAAGTGTAAAGTACTGTAGGTTTGAGTGTACGCAAACCTGAACAAAGGTAAAGGAATTCTGTTAAAACAAAAAAATAAATTATATATATATATATTATAAACTGCCCCGCAAATTATAGACCGATATCGTTGACCAGTCTTGTCTGCAAATCTCACACCACCATTGACTTGTTTTTCACCATCGCTGCACATAGCAATCATACACGCCGTGACCGAGCTCAAGCATGAAGATAAGACGCCATGATCGATGAAATTTCGTCTTTAAAGTTCGGCGTTTCGCTGAATTGATGACAACAAGCAAAACTTCTTCTGTCAAAATTGTATCTAATGCTACAAATACAAGCAAAATACACAAGTGAAACACGTTTTTCGATACCATATCATTTGAAAAAACATGAATTCGTCCTTACATTAGCAGGTTCCTACTACCTTGTTCGTTTCAAAATACACCGCTGGTGCTCCGAGTTGGAACGGAAGACCACGAAGCTCAAACAACGCTGTGACTCGGCTATTCCCGTTGATCGAATTTGAACGTCTGTTTCCGGGTTTCTCCAAATTTCGAATGGACTTCCGTTTTGTGAATTCGTTGTCCCTGGGAACAAACATGGCAGATCACAGGTGACTTTTTCTTTTTCTTTTCTTTTTTCTCCAAAATATAAATTGAATAACTTTCGTGTTATAATGTCGTCCTTCGTTAAATATTAGTTTGAAAATATTGTTGGTATTGGTCAAAGAACTTCAGTAACCGCTTACGACTTGTTACTTGCAGAGGGAAGAGGGGCAGTATAAAATTTTCAAAACATGGATTGAATGACTTGTTTTCAAATTCAAGAGTGGAAATAAAGTATTGAAATTTATCACACAGAGACACCGCATTGTCACACTTCATTCAGCCACCGTTCATTAGTTTTGGGTTTTCTTGTTGTTTTTCACAGTTTACTAAATACAGAAAATCATGATCTTCGCTGATATTGAAGTGTCCAGAACTTGAAACTGTTTTGAGTTGTACAATTTTTGTAGTTTCAAAGCACTGTAATAACAATTATGCGTTTGTGCATATGCATACCATTTTACTGTATCATTACCACAAATAAAGCCAGCATTGAGGATAGATTATTCTTGAAATTTCTTAGATTTTTTTAAGATAAAAGTTTATGTGCTCGCCTCCCTCAGAAAATGAGAACTGTATGCCAGTTGCAAAAAAAGATAACATTACTCATATAATTTCTGTGTTCCATTATTACCACTTTATTGACCACCATTTTTATCTAACATCTGGTGATTTTTTTTTTATATATATTTTTCACATATATGAGAATGTATGTTAGAAACATCACAATATATAATTATATGCTTATACATGTATACATTATATATTAACATGCTCATGTATATGTATTATATGCATACAAACATGCAGTGATATGTATAATCCATTCATATACTACATATGATATGTGTGTGTGGAGAGAGAGAGAGATGGTAAAAATGTATAAAATTTAATTATTAAATTGATTGCAGAGAGAGAGAGAGAGAGAATATGTGTGTGCATTTAACTATTTAATATATGTGTGTGTGTGTGTGTGTGTGTATATATATAGACACACACACACACACACACACACACACACACACACACATATATATATATATACTCTTTCTATGGCTCTCTACATGTGCTTTTAACTATTTTGATATTTTCTTTTCAGCCTGGTTGCAGAAACGGTTGTAGGCCTGCATATAAAGTTCACGATCTGATCAAAGAAAACACAGACAGTATCTCATCATGTTTTTGCTTAAATGTGGACACCTTACTGCTCTGGAAAAAGTTTTAGCGTAATTTTTTTTTCTTTTTTAAAATGATTTCATTGTGCTTTTGGTTGTTCTGGTTTGTTATTTTCATTATGCATTGAACATCCTGCTTGCATTAGTTGCATTCAACCTTTGTAGTAAACTTCTCACATCCTTTGTTGTAATTTTGTTGCATTTTTTCTTTGGTTAAGTATTTTATGCCATTTTAATTTTCACTGTTCAGCACAAACAAACAAAAAACTAAAAAAAAAAATGTTTTGCATGTAGAATTGGAGCACATAATGCTATACCCTACTTCCTTCGCCATTTTGAATTGATCAAATCAAACTGTATTTGTCCGTGTTTTTGGATGGTGTGTGTATATATTGCACACTTGTCCACTGATAAATGAAAGTTTCACAATATTTTGGTGTGTGGCTTTTTTTTTTTTTTTTTTTTTTTTTTTTTTTTTTTTTTTTTTTTTTTTTTGGTGTTGTTTGTTTTATTCTTGTTCTGTTTTTTAACTAGATCTGAATGGAACAAAATATTTCAAAATTTCAGCCATTGAAATTTAAGAAAAAATAAAGCTGCTGCAGGAAAGACATATCATACCTGATTTTGAATATTATGAGCTGAGGATTTAGGCTCTAATATTAGTGGCCTGATTTTGTTGTATTTTATTTGATTCATTGTCATGCCATAGTCACAGTGTCTGATATTGTTGACCTCATTTCCTTGTGTTTTATTTGATTCATTACAACACCATATGTCAGTCTGGTATGTTTATTATGAGTGGAAAAAAAAAAGAAAGAAAGAAAGGAATTCTGTCTCAAGGAAATTAGCAGAAATGTGAAAGAAAAGTGAGTACTGTGCATACAGGTTGAAGATTGTTGTTGGCTGTTCACAATTATTTGTAATGCTTAGTTGTGGCATTTCATGCATTTTTTTTCATTTGGAGGAGGCAGAAAGGGAGGTGGGGCCATGTGGGGAGACTGGGTCATGAATATTTCAGGGGATGGTCAACCTCTCTAATCAATTCATGTTTGCTAATAATTTTCAAAACAAAATACCAATACACATGTATACAATGCATGGCATGCCTCTGTGCTCTAGCTACTGGTATGCATGAATGCATTTTTTTTTCTGTTCTTTGTCATCACTCTTCTCCTTGCAATACTCATATTGCCCAATTTAAGTTATTTAAAAGAAAAATGTAATAAACTCATGACACCAACACACATTTCAGTCAAATAAATATATTATCTAACAGAATATTTTACATAACTCATGTAAACCCAAGTTTATCTTTCAGAGTATGAGTGTCAGGACTGTTGCTTTCAGTATGACTGGCCATGCAAACTCACTCCCCCCACCCCTCTCTCTCACTTTCTCTCTCTCATTCACACATGCATGCACGCACACGCATGCATACTCATTGACCTGGGCACCCAACTGATTGAATTTTCAGAATGCTTAATGAAAATGTATGTTTCAGTTTTAGTACAGATGAGGAAACTTCATTCTTCATTTTTATTTTGAGTGAATGAAAAAAAAAATTTGTTTGACTTGCTTTGTGCTGGAATTGGTCAAGTTCTAGATGTGACTTCTTGAATATTATATTGCTTGGAACTCTCTTTATGGGCTGGAATAGGTCTTTGTCCACATGACTCCTTGAAATAAGGGGGAGAGAGAGAGAGAAAGAGAGAGAGGGATTCACACTTGATACGCTGAGGTCACAAATATAAATATATGTTTGTTTCAAAATGCTGTTCATGTGTGTTGACATTCTTGAAACCAAATGCAGTGATGTTGGTTTTTTCAGCCTTGCGTTAGAGAAAGCCAGGGAGGAAAAAGAAAAACCAAAGCCGCTACCTGTACCAAAGCCTGTTTTATACGGTGAAAATGAAATTGACATTCCTGTAGACTTCTCATTCCTTCAATTAGCCTCCCTCACAGGTATGTACTCTGAATATAATCTCCCTCTCTCTCTTGTCTGTCTGTCTGTCTGTCTGTCTCTCTCTCTCTCTCTCTCTCTCTCTCTCTCTCTCTGTCTCTCTCTCTCTCTCTCTCTCTCTCTCATGGCCAAAGTTCATTAAAACAATTTCGTTCGTTCGTTCGTTCTCTCTCTCTCTCTCTCTCTCTCTCTCACACACATGTTTTAACACACACACACACACACACACACACACAGAGGTGAGGCGAGGGATGGAGGGGGGGTCATGGAAGGGAAGGATAAAGTAGGGTGAAATAGTGAATAGATAAATAGACAATAAACTGATGGGAAGACCTTAAATTGTTAATGCTACAAGCTCCCTATTTGGGAGGTGTTGTGGGTATCCATCTGTTATATCGTCATTATCATCACTACCACCAGATGCAGAAAAAGAGAACCCGCGGTTCCCCGAGGTGGAATCCCCTAGGGAAGATGACACAAAGTTATCGTTTGTGGGGCGGTCTCTGCGCCTGAACAACAATGAACTGAAGGAAGTATCCACCCTGCCCGCATTTGTGGAGACGTTCTTTCAAGACCCCAAGAACCTGGGCTGGATCGACCTTTCCTTCAATGCTCTCACCGTCATTGACAAAGTAAGTTGGCTTTGGTTCTTTTTGGACATTGTTTGTTTGGAAGTGTCTAGTGTGGGACATTCTGAGTATACTGAGTGAAAAGCTGGTATTGGTCGTAAGGCAGCAACCAAAACTGAATGATACTGAAGTGTAAAGAATGTCCAGCAGAGGATATAATAAGAAGTGCGCAACATGTTTTAAATGGTTTCCTTTTGACACTATTCTGCTTCATCTTTTTTAGTCTAGTGAAACAATGGGACCGATTTTCACAGAGTGATTCAGTAACACAGTGTTTGTTTGTGTGTATGTGTGTGTGCATATACATATGCCAAACATTATCATTAGCACTTTCTCAGCAACAAGTTTTCCAGAAACTGCATTGGCAGGGTAATATTTAATATTGTATGATATACAAATGGCAAAGTTGCAAGTGTGTTGTCAGCAGCAGTACAGGTCAGGGTCATTTCAGGTGTGTGGCCTCCTTGTAATGTGAGCTAGCTTTTGATACTTCCCTGTGGACTCCCAGTGTTGAGACTGCAGCCGAATAACCCCATGAATATGGCTGTTGTATGTGTGGGACTGAGGGATAAATGATCAGTTTGGGCTAGAGAAATGCCACTCAGATAGATGCATGTGATTGAGAAGCAAAAATAAAAGAAAACAAATTGTATGTTGTTTTCAGGAGGCATGGTGGCAGAATCAGTTAGTTATTGGACTTTTGATCCAGTGTTCACCTGTGATTAGACTTTAAAGCCCCGTTTTGGCATGGTGTTATGTCCTTGAGAAAGGCACTATGCTCTGATTATCCTCATTCCACCCTGGTGTGACTGGGTACCTGATTTCAGTCGGGAAAGGTTAAAATGGCAGGAGAGAATTGAGTTCCCCCTTCCAGTGCCAAGCCTGAAACCGGATTTGAATTCACTGTACCAATGGCCAGAAAAGACTATGGGACCATTAATTTTTTTTTTTTTTATGTTGTTTTCATGATCCATGTTTAGGGTTGTTGTGCTTTTGTTTGGCCCAGGCCCTTGTGGAGTTCAAACAGCTGCACATCCTGTACCTGCATGGGAACAAGATCAAGGACCTGAAGGAGGTGGACAAACTGGCCAGCCTCCCCAAGTTGCGCAAGCTGACGCTGCATGGCAACCCCATGGAGGAACAGCCGGTAAACACGTCATGTGTCCTCTTTGTGGCTGAATCTGTTCGCATTATCGGAAACCAAACTTCAGTAGAAAGATGCAAGATGCAGTGGCAGTTATATTTATTGTTCTTTTCTTTCTCTGTTTGTGGGCTGCAACTTCCACATTCACTTCCATGTAAGAGTGGGTTTGGGGTTGTTTTTTTTTGTATTGTATGACCATTTTTACCCCGCCGCTAACCAGTTAAGGCAGTCATAGTCCATTTTGGATGTGTGCATTCTGGATTTATTTGTGTTTTCATCACCCACCAAACTCTGAAATGGATTTCTGGATTTTTCATTGTGCATATCTGAGATGTTCCGCATGTGTATAGATACGATTCAGGGGGAATCGGTCTAGATGGTGTGCACATCTGTTGACCTTGAATTTCTGAAAAATCTCCACCCTTAACCCACCCGGTGCAATGGCATTTGAACCTTTTGAAAGTCAAGTGCTCTAACCACTCAGCTATCATGCCTGTTAGCAGTAGTAGCGAGAGCTGGAATTGCCATCAACAGCTAAATATAAGAAGTAACAGCAGTAGCAGTGAGGACTAGTTTGAGCCAAAGTCTTGCAACTTGTTTTATTTCATCTGATACAAGAACATATTTTTATTTTATCTTGTACATATTATCTTTTAACTTTTTGTTTTTTATTTTTTGTTGGGTGTTTGTTTTTTTTAGGTCGTAGTGAGAGGCAATAAAGCTATGTTAAACGTGAAATTGTTGTTGGCATTGGCATTTGAACGATAAACACGAGCTGCAATAGGAGCAGGTTTGAAACTTAAACTCATGGCTTATTTCATACCATATTAGTTTTGGTTTTGCCTTTTTAGGGGCTGGGGGTGCATTGCACTCTTTTGGTATCCTTTCTAAGCTATCAAAGTGTGGCAATTTTTGCTTGCTATCTAAAAGATTATTGGAACTAGTACTTGTGGGTGTTTGTTTTATTGTTTGTGGCATTGAGTTCCAAAGGTTAGAAGAAGTTCTGTTGCTAAGAAAATGTTTTTGTTGGTTTGGTACCAACTAAAGAATTGAATGGGAAATGGGCTTTCCATGAATGCAGAAAAACACTAGCTTAGTTGTTATTCGGCTTAGAAGTGTATTAAAACAAAATAGATTGAAATAAAACAATCTGTTTTTTTTTTTAACAAGATACATGCAACATTTAAATATAAAGTGGAATCCATAATGCTAGTATGTCGTAGCAATTGGAGATGTCTGTTTTTTGCTTATGAGCCATAAGGTTTTACGTCTTACTGTTGTAGTCATTATTTGTTTCAGAATATTGAACATAGATATCTGTAGAGGCTGGCTGTTTTAATATGATAGTTGACCTGGTTTTTGATTTAAGGTGTATTTGTCTGTACATGCCTGTAGCATTTTTTCCATACACGTTTGATTAATGGAATGTCCATGTTTTTCGGAATGTATTTCCATGCTTAAGGTATGATCTGCTTGCATGTGTGTTAGTGTGTGTTTGTGTGTGTGTGTTTGATATATGTATGTGTATTTGATGTGTGTGTGTTTGTCTGTTTGCAGAACTTCAAAATGTATGTGACCTCGACCTTACCTCAGTTAACCAACGTTAGCTTCAGTGCTGTTACCAAGTGTGAAGCAAATGCCTCCGTTTCATGGAAAAGGATGTTCAACCCAGACAAAACTAAGAAGAAGAAGAAGGCCAAGGATGATGATGATTAAGACCAGTTTCCTGTATTTTACAGGGTTTTTTTTTTATGCCATGGCTAATTTTGTGAAAGGGTTGTCCAAATATAGTAACAGAGCCTGTGATATCTCCACTTTGGACTTTAACTGCTGGAGAAGTGAAGGTGTGTTTATTTAGCCGTCATTTGTGACATTTTTGGTCATTATGCAGTGTCAGCAAACTTTTGTCCATTTTTGTCTCCAAATATATATTTTTTACAATCTATACAAAATCCCACTTGTTGTCTGTGTGATTAGTATTGTCTTATGATTCAAAACTGTCATACAAATTATTATGGGCAAGATATTAGACTTTTCTTAGAAGACTTCTTTAGTTATATATATATATATACTGCATGTCACAATGAAAAGACTCACAGATCAGTATTTGGATTAAGTAATTTGATGTTTTCTTATGAGTGAAGTGGACATTAGGGCCAAACAAGGGAAGATCACAAACAGGCGGTGTCACTAAACCATCCAGAGATCTGAGATGTGGGATACTTATATTTGTTCTGACCGGCATCCAGACATTAAGAAAGGGATTCCGTGAACAAAAAACTTTCTATTTAGCTTTCAAACATTTCTCACCAGAAAAACAAAGCAAAAACAAAAATTCAACTCTACATTGCTGTCATATACTTCTGACTTTGCATTGCATTATATGAATGTATTCTTTTTTGTCACAACACATCTCTTTGTTTGAAATTTGGGCTGCTTCCCCACATGGCTACCTTTTTTCTTTTTCTTTTTTTCTTTTTTTTCCCCCCCTGCCTGCACATGTATTTGATCTGCTGTCAAATTGGAATTTTCTGCAGAATTTTGTCAGGAGCATAGCCATGGGTTCTATTCCACACAGTAAGTGCGTTCTGCACACAGAACCTGGATTTATTGATTCATCCAAAAGACTAGCACCTAGACCACTACTCAAGGTCTAATGGAAAAGAGAGAAAAATCCTGGTCCATTTGAGAATCAAATCCATGGATGCTCCTGAACAGGTGCTGTACGACCGGGCTGCCACTGCCACTTCAGTGGTTAATCTGCTCTTTTTCTCTTGCAGAGCATGTAATTATAGGTTTGTTGGTTTATGTACTCAAACAGCGAATTGCAACATGCACTTGAACACACTCTTGCACACACACACACACACACACGTATATACACACTCATACATACACACTCACACACACACACACACACACACACACACACACACACACACAAAGTCCAAAACACATGGTCCTGTTGCTTGTAATCAAAATTTGAAGTGAAATGATTTGTGATACACTGCCACGGGTATTTTGGGGTTTTACTTACTGGACTGAATGATGCCAGTTCACTATGAATATTATCATGTTTAAAAGGAATGCTTTGAAGGATCAGTACCTTCAGCGAAAAATAGATAGTATTGAGTGTGTGGTGCATACATGCATGTTTGGCATAATCACTGACCAAATGGTCTGGTATTGGGTATTTTGTAGATGATTGTGTCAGATCAAATTCACATATGTTGTAGGTGAATATCACATTCTTCTTTCTCTTTTTTATATATATATATAATTATTATGTTAAATGGACACAACTATAGATTATTGTACAAAAAAGCACACATTACATACTCAGTCAGTCTCATGCTTGTTGGTGTCAGTTAAACAGTAAAGCTGGCAGTATGCATTTATTGTGCGCATTTAACTGCACTGTCTTTTACCATGGCTGATAACATGGTTATGTGCCTTTCCATGCATTTTTTGATAGTCTTTACAACTGTTATTACTCAACACCCAGTTTTTCAATGTGGTGGTATCATCTGTTGGATTTACTGCTTTCAGAGCCAAATGTTGCTATTCCAGACAATGAAGATAATATTCCAACTTGTACAAATGGTGCATGTTGTCTGTACCATGGTCCTTCTAATGTTGACAGTTGCCAAATGGTAATTCAGCGAGAAACATATCCTGGGTGTGCTGACATTCAAAGTATTATTTGATGAAAACAGACAGAATGAGTGTGGGATAGATTTCTTGTGTTGAAATGAGGTAACGGTTTGCCAGTTGTCAGCATCAGGTAACATGTAGCATAATACATGACGCATTTATGTAGTTACTACTGTCAT
The DNA here is from genome assembly GCF_041734735.1 of Babylonia areolata. Classification (NCBI taxonomy): domain Eukaryota; kingdom Metazoa; phylum Mollusca; class Gastropoda; order Neogastropoda; family Buccinidae; genus Babylonia; species Babylonia areolata. The sequence goes on along the minus strand of NC_134882.1, from coordinate 28,460,569 downwards.
GTTGGTGCTCTTTTCATGCCCCAATTTACGCAACCTTTGCTGAAGCCAGGCTGGATGTCATGTTTTCATTCAGTGTCTGAAGGAAGCTTGCCTTAATTTTTTTTAACAAATTTATGCTTTTTTGTTCTATTTTGTATTTGCTTATGTTTTGTGACAGCATGTTTATGATGAAAAATTCAGGCTGTTTTCTCAGGAAAGTGGGAGGGCATGATTATTAGAACACACAAATACAGTGCCAGTGTTTTCTGCCCCACCTCAGATGATATTTAATCTGTATCTGTAAAATAATTTACCTGTTACAGGGTTTATACATTTTTCTGAAAGCTTGGGGTTTGAGAGGTCAGTTTCAAAACTTTAATCTGTATCTGTAAAATAATTTACCTGTTACGGGGTTTATACATTTTTCTGAAAGCTTGGGGTTTGAGAGGTAATTCAGCGAGAAACATATCCTGGGTGTGCTGACATTCAAAGTATTATTTGATGAAAACAGACAAAATGAGTGTGGGATAGATTTCTTGTGTTGAAATGAGGTAACGGTTTGCCAGTTGTCAGCATCAGGTAACATGTAGCATAATACATGACGCATTTATGTAGTTACTACTGTCATGTTGGTGCTCTTTTCATGCCCCAATTTACGCAACCTTTGCTGAAGCCAGGCTGGATGTCATGTTTTCATTCAGTGTCTGAAGGAAGCTTGCCTTAATTTTTTTTAACAAATTTATGCTTTTTTGTTCTATTTTGTATTTGCTTATGTTTTGTGACAGCATGTTTATGATGAAAAATTCAGGCTGTTTTCTCAGGAAAGTGGGAGGGCATGATTATTAGAACACACAAATACAGTGCCAGTGTTTTCTGCCCCACCTCAGATGATATTTAATCTGTATCTGTAAAATAATTTACCTGTTACAGGGTTTATACATTTTTCTGAAAGCTTGGGGTTTGAGAGGTCAGTTTCAAAACTTTAAATTTCTTGAATTTGGCTGTTTGGTATATTTCCTATCAACAAACTGTATAAACAGTAAGGCGGGAAATCAGTGGGGGAAAAAATATCACCTGGTTAAATTAGTAGTACTGTCAATGGAAATAATGTTCAGTTATCATTTTCCAGTGCGCAACACACATACACACATGCACACACAAAGACTCACACAGATGATTTACATTCTTAATCTTCTTTAAAATGATTGTCTACTTTGCATAAATTCTAAATCAGTTTTACATGTTCTTTAGATCTCCAAATAAATTTGTGGACAGATGAAACAGAACAGATCATCATATGGACCAAAATAATGTTTTGTGCTGGAGCTTGTATTGTTGCCATGTCAGTGCCATTTCATGCAAGTCAGTTTACTCTTTGCACAATTGGTGTCATTTCAGTGCCATGTGTATGGAATTCCAGCTCTTATTACTTATATATGTGTCATCTGCTGGCTTGTTGGCTCTGTCAGTCTCAACTTTTTTTTAATCTGTTCTTGATCATTTTCGGGGAAACTTGCAGCCAGGCTGAGAAAACTCAATTGACATACTGCAGAGTTCATATAGTGATGCCAGCAAAATGTTCCAGTTTTTGTGAAAAAATGAAAAAAACTTTTTTATTCCACCTGGGACGAAAGCTGGAACAGAGTTAAACTTTTGACAGCTTCTTTGACTTGCTATCTTGTGCACTCGCATGTTATTTGAAAGTGGATAATTTGTGAGATCTTAAAAGTCTGATTCACAGTTTACTTCCGAATGTGACACTTCCTGGTTCAAACATCATCCACGATACAATCCACAACTTTGTTCAGACAGATTTTAGCCGTATATTAGATGAGCCATAGAGTTTAGCTGTATATTAGATGCACCATATTAAAAGGCGCAAGGGTCTTCTCCTTCTTCAGCATTCGTGGGCTGCAACTCCCACGTTCACTCGTACGTACATGAGTGGGCTTTTACATGGATGACCATTTTAACCCCACCATGTAGGCAGCCATACTCTGTTTTCAGGGGTGGCGCATGGGTCAAAGTCAGGGGGGGGAAGTATCGCTTTATAATCCATGAAATATTCAAGTTATTTCAAGGGACAGTAACAACAGCAGGGCAGGCCCTCAGTTTGGCCAGAGTGGCATGGTTGTGTTGTGGAGAGGCCTGATGGTTTCCCTTCTTGTCTCTCCTGATCGTGCTATACTGCGACAGTGTGTGCTGTTTGTATATCTGTACATATGTATAATATAATGTATAATATATATGTGTGTGTGTGTGATTGTCCATGTACAAGTTTGAAAGCATGAGGGGAACGTGGAGAGAATGGGTTCTACATTTTTTTCTTTTTTTTTTTTCTTTTTTTTTAGAAAAAAGAGTGTGTGCTTGGATATGTGTATGTTTTTGTATATGTGAAGAAAAGGGGGAGACAGTGTGTTTGTGAAAATTAAAGGTGTGTTGGTGATTGAGTCCGGATGACTGAGGATGAATGGCAGGTTTCAGTGATGGTGAAGAATTCTGCTTTTAAGCAGAGGGTAAGACAAGACAGATTGGTGACTGAAAGATAAGGTCCAAATGCTTTATTTGCATTTATTGTATTACTCAGTTATTTTGAGAGTGAAAATGAAAACAGGAACAAACCATTGATTTTGAAAGACTTCATATACATGTTATCTGACTTTCACTGTAACCTGGAAAATGGGGGATGGATCATCTAATGTCACTGACAGTGAGAAGGCTTCAAATTAAACCAATGAACTAAATTTAACTGGAGCTTGAGAAGGCAGAGGGTGGTATGTTCAGTTTATTATCTATTCTTGCAGCATGCAGTATGGAAAGGAAGTATTTAAATTTATGTTATGGTGATATTAACATTTTCTGTGCTTGCAGTATTCAGTTATATATAAAGTGAGTCATGAATTTGTCATTTTGGTACAGAAAGATGGAAAACTTGTGCTTTTTTTCTCTTTTTTTAAAGACCATATAATCTGATTTATTTACAAATACATATATCATTTTTCTATGCAGCTAGGCTTAGAATAATTCACACGATGCCATAAATTGTTTTACACATATAAAATTACATACTGTAGCTGATATCTTGTTAATTCCATCTAGTCCATGCCTGGCACAACAACCAAGCTATTGGTGTGTAGGAATTCTAGGGACAGAGTTGTGCTTTAAGGGGGGACTTGGCGTGCATTTTTCTAGTATTTTTGTATCTCGACTTCTACTAAAGCTATTGCCATGAAATTTTGCACATAGACAGCAAAGTGGATTTGGAGCTAGAATACAAAGTTTCAAATGTTCATGTTACATAGAAATAATTTTATGATTTTTTTTCTTGTTTTTGTGCTGTTGAAAACGAGTACGTCTGCTCCTCCTCTACAGTTTGCAAAGTTAGGTAGTATTGAAGCTAAAATCATAATCAATACAAAGGACATGAATAGAAGAGTGCAATAGACATAAATTAGTATGTATAAATGTACATAAATGTAAATACCATCGCCAAGACTTTGGAGAAAATTGACAAATGTAAATAATTATTTTTAACCTAATATAACACTAAAACTGTCCAAGATCCATACTTTCTAATGGTTTCATTGCACTCAGAAGCCATTTTTCCATCTATATGCAAAATTTCAAGGCAATAGCTGTTGTAGAACTTGTACAGTAAAGGAGGGCAGTACATACGTATGGAATAAAAAGTCGTTTTGAGAAATTTGACTCCAAAGATAGAATTTAATGTGGACAAATGAAAGGAACAATTTTCAATAGTATTACTATCATTTTCCAATAATTATCAAGTATGATACCTTGTCAAGACATTCTGTACAGTTTTTTTTCTATGTGGCATTGGAAATCAAACACTCAGAACTGCCCAGGCCCATACACCTCCCCTTCTCTTTCTTGTCTTTCCTGGCGTTCCATGCGTCGCACCATCTCTATTTTCTTTCTCTTCTCTTTCCTGATGATTTTCTGCTGGATTTCACCACCCTGGCAGTGTCCTCTTTCAAAACAAAGTCACCCAGAGTGCTTCCTCCCACAAGCTCCAGTTCCAGCATCACATCCAGCAGGGCTGAGGACCCTTTGTTGACCTCCCTCAGTCACCCTCAGGCTCTGAAACACATGATACATTACAGTACACTTTTTTTTGCACAGCTTCATACATTTGTAACATATACACACATCTGTACAAGCAGTCTTACACACACACACACACACACACACACACACACACACACACACACACAAACTGAACAAACACATAACCTGAAACACACATGGAATATACACATCTCATACACATACACAATGAACAAACCCATAACCTGAAACATATTCAAACACACAGAATAATCACACACACAAACACACTATGAATAAACACATAACCTGAAACACACACTAATACACTGAACACACTCACAGCCACACACACACACACACTGAATAAACACAACCTGGAACACACACACATTGAATAAACACATAACCTCTCACACACACCCCACGACACACACACACAGCCCCCCACTCACCCCCTCACACCACTATCTAATTCTCTCCTCTCACACTTCACAAGGACCAGGAAGAAGTATGAATGATAAAGAAAACGAAAAATAAACAAAGAAATCAACGATCGACTTACCGGTTCTTTGCATTCTGGACACAATGCACCACTGGAATCGATGAGAGACTGAAGGCAGCTCAGGTTCATGATGTTGTTGAGATCGTCACTTCTCACTTCTTCTACAGCTTCCTCTTCCAGTCTTTGTTTTTTGCTGGGTCCAGACTCATCTACTTCTTCACTAGAATCAGACACTGCCTTCTTTTTTGAGAAAAAGTCCTTTTTTTTTTCTTTGAAGTAGAGGACGGGTATTCCATAGCAGACGACGTTGATGGAGTCGGCTCACAGGTTGTCGATTCGACCTCAGTTTGCTGTGATTGGCGGCTGGCTTTTCCACATTTCCCTTTTCTCTTCTTTGTACCAAACTTATGGAGTACTCTAAACTTCGTTCCAAACTTTGTTGGCATTGTAAAAAAGCAAAACTGTGCCTAAAAGTGACAAAATGAATGTCCTAGTTCGCTCACTTCGAAACAGACGCTATGAACAAAGATGGCGGATGACTGGAGTTTCGGCCAATCAGAATCATGGATTTACCCTCGTGACAGCTTAGGCCCAATCACCGGTTTATACACTGTTGTTGGGTGAGCCATTTCGTGCTTCGCGGAGCTCTCGCACTGAGGTTGTTTGCATATGAAATTAGGTTGACCGGAAAGAGCGTATGTTTAGCTTTCAAACGAGCGGTCACACACCTCAATTGGTAAAACGAAAGTGGTGGTTGCTAGGGTCTGAAGATAGCGATTTTTGTGATTCGACTTCGATTTCCGATAAATATTTGAGGCCACCTACATTAAAAAAAAGTACAATTACACACACTTTTATGCAAAATTAAAGCAAAAGACATCCAAAAAGCGTTTGTAGATATATTATTCTTTCAAAATTTACAATAACCCCAAAACACATTTCCTGGTGATTTTTCATCAAAAATGCACGCCAAGTCCCCCCTTAAATCTCACCAGTGCCTGATGAGTCAAGGTAAACTTTTTTATTGTCATTGTTTCTTTTGTACACTTTTGTGCCTGTACCATCTTCAGAAACTAACATTTATAGAAATGGAGAATGGTCAGGAATTTTTTTTTATATGTATATATAATCTAAATTTACAACAATCATTTATTGATATATTTATAAGTATTGTTTTGTGAAAACCTGTCAAGGAATTCCAGCAATGCTGTTCAGTTTATTGGTCGTGGTCCTTATTGAATTATACAGTGCCACATAATTGTTTTATAAACATTTCATTGAGAAATAAACTTTTGTGTGAGATTCATATGTGTTGTAAATATTGTTGAAAGGATAATGGAACTTCTGTGTGTGTGTATGTGTGCATGGGTGTGCATTGTGTGAGTTTGTGTGTGTTTTTTGTTTGTTTGGTTGTTGTTTGTGTGTGTGTGTGTGTGTGCTTAAATGGAGAATGAGCATGACCACCATTGAATAAAGAATAAGCACAAAACATTTATATGATTTTTATTGCCTGAAAATGCGCAAAATCATTAAATACCTAGCACTTGGAGCATGACTGTTTTCTGTGGTTAACAGTGTTTTTCACTTACTGTAGGAAATACCTGACATAAAATGTGATTTCAGCAAACTATTTCTTGAATCCCAACTGAGTGCTTTTCTGTTTTGTACCACAATGCCATGGACAACAAGAATCATAGTATATGAAATTTTCCTTAATGTGAGCTGCAGAATTTTCATTAATGTGACCCTTGTTTTCAAAGGGGAAAAAAACCTGATTATTTTAGTTTTAACTTTTTTGATATGAAAGATGATTTTCTCAGTGCAACTGAAAATTGTAATTACTTTGTGAAAAATGCTGCTTTATGACTGTAATTTTTACCAATAATTGTCCATGTGGTGATATATGAATTTTAGGGTTGTACAGAAATATTTGGAGCTATATGTCTGTGGTAGGCTGTTTCCATGGTGATATCAAGATAACTGATTATCAGTTGTTCTCCATTTCACGTCTGTTACATGAATGCATAGGCTTTATACATACATCTCTTACATACGTCTCTTATGTACTCTTTCCAAGTTGACAGTGATTTTCAACAAGCCAATATAGGTTAATCAACAACATGAACTGCACTTTTTATTTGTCCCCATAAGTTCATGTTGATTGGACTCTAATTCTGAAACTGACATTCCCAGAATTGTTTTGTTATATTCTATTAAAAGACAAGAAAGATGTGCACACACAAGACAAATATCTTGTGGAGTTCCTGCCTGCCTTTTGTGGCACAAAGTGATCAGTACTGAAATTCAAATTTCACTCAGACTTTGCTGTGAGTCTCGAAAATCTGTGGCTGAATTATTTCCTCACATTTCTGGTTATTAAAAGAAACAAAACTACACAGGGAATGTATATTATACATAGCAACAACAATACATAGTTATCTACATTCCTGTACATAGATCCAGCCAGCACCCAGATTGTCCCAATATGTGTCCTTTTATTACTTTTGCTACATGAATGAAAACTGCAGCAGCTCTGATACTTGCTAAGAAATATATATTGAAGAATTTAAGAGTTTATTGTTTTCTGGGACAATGTCAGATTTGTATTTCACATTTCGCTTCTCCTTTCCAGTCGATGAAACATACAAAGAATGCAGATCACAGATATTTTTTTCTTTATTCTTCTAGTTCCACAAAAAGGGGGAAAAAGGATGAATAACCAAAATTAAAAACTAAATCAAAACACTCCACATTCAACACTTCTCATCCCCTCAAGAGATATTCATTTTATGGGAATCATGTTGATGCTTTCTTTCATAATACGTAACTGAGTTGTAACAGGATTAAGTAAAAGGTGAACAGATGCACATCTAAATATATAGATAAAATATAAAACATATCGTTGAACTCAGAATGTGTAATTAATGTGTTAGGGTATTCACTTCACCACATGCTCATGATGTTTCTTCTTCAGGTGAACGTATCTCACTAAAAGCAAACTGGTTATTTTCAAGGTCGATACAACATAACAAGCAGACTTTTTGATACACTTTTGTAAAGCAAGCATGGATGATTACACTGCAAAGCAATAGATCTCTGAGTAAAATGCACTCACACAGAATGATCACGTACAAAAGATATGGATCAGCCAGTTAAGTCCCTTTTACCAAAGCGGTTGACACCGAAATTTTACACACACACACACACACACACACACACAGCTCTTAACAAAAATGATATTTCCATTCTCATATCACTTGAACATGCTGGTTAAAAACTCAGATTTAAATCGTTTCATAATTCGTATAAAAATGTTTTGGTATTTAGAACACTATGTCTGCAAACATATGCTATATTCAAATACAAGTCAAAAGACCCACAAGACTGATAATGTGAACTAAACTGTGAAATAGACCTTCCTTAAAACTGCAAAGAATTTTGGCCATAGCCTGGTGCTATGTGACATGGGTTCTTTTTCTAAGACAGAAGGACAACCGCCCCAAACTACCACACAAAATCTAGCAGAGAGGGGAGTAAAGAATCTGCTTCATCAGTGCCTTGAAACAATCAGCTGGGATCATCTAGCTTGCTACTTTGGTGTAGACGGGCGCAATAGCCGAGTGGTTAAAGCGTTGGACTGTCAATCTGAGGGTCCCGGGTTCGAATCACGGTGACGGCGCCTGGTGGGTAAAGGGTGGAGATTTTTACGATCTCCCAGGTCAACATATGTGCAGACCTGCTAGTGCCTGAACCCCCTTCATGTGTATATGCAAGCAGAAGATCAAATGCACACGTTGAAGATCCTGTAATCCATGTCAGCATTCGGTGGGTTATGGAAACAAGAACATACCCAGCATGCACACCCCCGAAAACAGAGTATGGCTGCCTACATGGCAGGGTAAAAGCAGTCATACACGTAAAGGCCCACTCGTGTGCATACGAGTGGACGTGGGAGTTGCAGCCCACGTACGCAGAAGAAGAAGAAGAAGAAGCTACTTTGGTGTGTTATTTTTCTATGCATCCATTCTGTATGAGCATACCAAGACAGCCTTCATAATTCAGATAAAAAAAAGAAGCATTATCCTGATGACACACAAAAAAGCCAAAAATAAATTCCCTCCCCCCTACCCCCACTCCCCAACAACAACAACAACAAGAGAGAGAGAGTGACAGATACAACATCACATGTCAAAAGAAATGTAACAAGTGTTGTTGTTTTGTTTTCTTTTTATATCTGCTTTAACTCACTCAGTACGGCCAGTCCTCTCTTCTCCTCTACACAGACCCCTCGGATGTCCAGTGGGTGTCTCAATGACCCAACCTTTAGCTTCCGTCGTCAGAATTGTGGTATTCTTTGTCAACATTCACCTCTTCAGTATAAGAGCCTTCCGCTTGCAATATTGTGATGATGGTAATTGGGGTGAAACGCTGTTAACGTCGTCTCTTTTGCCGTTCGTATGGAGAGAGTTAAGCATGCCCAGACAGAATACATGCAAAAGTTTAATTTCATTATAACTCTTTTCTATGTACAAGAGAGAGAGGGGGGAGACAGAGTCAGAGAGATGGGAGAAGAAATAAGATTTGTACAAGAAACATTTTGTAAAATGTTACAAAAAAAACAACAACACTGCATGAAATATTAAGTTCATATTACATACAGTTGCATCATAGTCACAGAGAAACAATGCAATGAGTTTTTGCTTGTTGTTTTTTTCTTCTTCTTTTTTTTTTTTTTCTTTCTTTCTTTTCTTAAAGGAATAAACAAGAGAAGCCAAACACGGAAAACATATCATGTACAGAACGTAGTATGTAAACCACACAATCAACTCAGTTGCAAGAAGCAAGCTTGGGAGTGTAAGAATCACTTTCTCGAGAATATCTTTTAATATCCAAGTCTCATTTTCTTTCTGATTCTTCCGGATTTGTTCTGCCATTATTAACACATGCGTGTTCAACATGAGCAATACCAGACATGGATGATAAGTCAAAAGGTTAATGGGTTAAAGTTCCACAGCCTTTTAGGGCATTACAGGCTGTGAATATGAATTCACTATGTCTAGGGATTGGCATAGAAGGCAGGGCCACATCCTCTAGCTCCTTCCACCATTTTTTTGTTTTGTTTTTTGTTTTTTTGTTGTTTTTTTGTTTGTTTTGTTTTGTTTTTTGTTTTGTTTTGGTTTTGTTTTTGTTTTTTTTTGGGGGGGTTGTTGTTTTTTTGTTGTTTTTTTGGGGGGGTGTTAATCTTCCATGATCGAAGTCAGATTCTCACTATTGGCATCTTATGGGTGATGTCAGGAAAATCAGAGTAAAGTGCCTTTCCCAAAGGCTTGACACCATGCCGTAACGGAGTACCAAACTCAGATCACTGGTTAACAAATAAAACGCCTCATCGGCAATTCTGCCTCAGTGTCCCCTCAAGCAAAGTACCTGGCCATGAAAGCAAAGATATTAAAGGTTCTGATTTGCGTTTTGTTTCGTTTTTTAAAGGGGAGGGTTTGGATTCCTCCAACCAGAAATTCAACCAACTGTCTGTTATTTGGCCGGTACCTGATTTACGCAACTGGGTTGTCACATCAATGACATCACAAAACCCTGAAATGACGTAACCGTTCGTGGGTCCATTGATGAGGTGATTATTTTACAAGCGTTCAGACTCTTTGGCGTAGGCAGCGTTGTCATAGCCGTTGATTGGAGTGTTCCGTGTGACGCCAACAACACTGACGGGACCATCCTTCCCCTCCTGCATGGTGAAGGGGAGGGTGGCGGGGGCGTAGCGGCCAATGCGGTTCTCTGGGTCTGCTGGGCCCCAGGAGGCCAGAGGGTGGAAGCAGTCCGGCTGAAAACAAAACATACATGCAGTGCTGTATGGTGAGTCATTATTGGCTGCAAAAGTGGACACTCAGCTGATTCTTACGTTGAAACTACACAGTATTGTATGGTGAACTGACAGCTGCACTAGTGGACATTCTAATTGTTTCAAATGCTGGCACAGTATGGGTAGTAACAGCAGCAAAAACAGACAGTTTTTCCGCCCGTGGAGTAATATATATATATAATACATATACTGCATTTGTGCAGTTTAATCCACTCATGATTCTGATCCACCATTTTCGACAGACTGACGAAAAGGCAAAACTTTATCCGGTTCATGCACTTAGATATCTACGTTGGTTTGTTAATCAATTTACACTGATTACAGTGTTAGAGAAACTGCCACTTTAGGTGTTTGTTTGTTTTGTTGGTGGTGGTGGTTGTGTTGGTGTGTGTGTGTTGTTGTTTTTTTTCCTTTTCTTTGTGTGTGTGTGTGTGTGTGTTTAAGCGATCCTGGTGATATCAGACATAAACTGGAATTTTAGTTATTGCTTTTTTATAATAACGAAAACAAACAAAATGAATGTTAAGCCTGCACTAAAAAGAAAAAGAAAAAAAAACGAAAGAAAAATAAAATAGAAGAAAATAAAATAAAACAAAATAAAACAAGAATATATATATATATATATATATATATATATATATATATATATATATATATATATATATATATATATTGGCCGAGGAGACAGACGTACCACTCCGTATCGGAACATCTGCACAACGCCAACGATGGCAATGAGAGCGATGGGCACCGATACCATCAGCCAGCCCAGTCCTTGCACCCAGTCTTCAAACACGTAGCCTGCGTAGCTGGCCTTGGTGTACTGTACCGCTCCGATGATGATGATGAACTGAAACAACAACGCCACCATCGCTCCAAACTCTGTGGTCCAGTGATCACATGCATGACTGCTAAATACTAAATTATTACACCTGTTGGTTACCTTTCCATGGTTTGTGGGACAATAAAACTGAACAGCAAGATGGTGGCATGTTAGTTGTGTGACTGAATCCGCATCAAACTGAGTAAAATAACGTACAAAATAAGAGTTGAAATCCACTTAAAATTGGTTACAACATCTACTTATAGTAATATCGATTACCGTACTGATTAGTCGTTTCATACATGCCGCACAAAAATTGCCGGTAAAATAGGTGCAATAATATCAGGATGCTAAACTGCTAAACCAATGTCCCGGGCAACTCACATGTTTGGCTAAAATGTGTTTCTAACTATTGACAGGGCGACGACACTCAGTATTACCGCTGAGTGCGTGAGGCAGCTGTCTGGGTTAGTATATGTACCAAACTTGTCGGGTGATCGGTCATTGTCTGGTGATCGGTCATTTACTACTTCATGGCTTTTGTTTGTTATGCGAGTTATTATCCGTGGCTTTAGTGAAGCTGGTTTCAGTTTCAGTTTTAAACCCCTGGGTGGGAGGGGGGTGGGGTGGGTGGGTGTGTGTGTGTGGGGGGGGGGGGGGGTTCACCCGTTGTTATATACCACTAGCACTCTTCATCTTAACAAATAAAAAGACCCACACGGTTGCAGTCCGTTCGCCGGTCTTCTCAGTAAAAGACAGGAACAACATGGTTCAATACTGACTGGTATGTAAGTCTTGAAATAATCATGAAATAAGTAAGTAAATACGTATCCAGTTTGTCTTGTCTGGAAATGTTATCACAAAATTGAAGAAGAAAACCGGTACTGTAAAAAGAGCAATCCAATCCTGACAAAAGTGTATCGAGGGGACGGAGCACCCCAGAACAAGAGTAGCAACAGAGTTGAGTTTAATGACCTATCGGCAGTAAGCCCTTATGGTCAAGTTGTTCTGGACAGATGTCCGGCAGTAGTCGTTCAGTGGTTAAAGATGTTCAATGCTGTGGTCCGTTTGGTATCGGAGGTGTAGTCGGAAAGGAATCGTTGTCCTGGTGGGTGTCGCAGTTGTTTGATGCTTAGTCGGCCGGGTATCGTTCTCGGCTGCAGACTGGTGGTAGTTTTAATGCATTGTGGGATGACGTTTTTCTCATCGTTGGTCAAATGTTGTCTCGGCTGTAGTCTTTTTTGTCGCAGCTGTTGTTTCTTATTTCGTGGTGACCAAGGCCGTCTTCAGGACCACCGAGCAGCCAGTCCTCATGCTCCGTCGACGACCCACACGTCCCACGACGGCAGACCACCACTGAAAGGGAGCGACAAAGCCACGAACCGCCATCCCCCTGTCCCCCCACCCACCGCCCCGTCGCCCACCAACCTGCTTAAACAGTACAGGAGTCTTTGCCGCAATCCCCTCCCCACCCCCCACCCCTGTCCACCCCTTCCCTCCCCGCTGTCCAGTACCTCAGCCGTGCAGAGCGGGTCTCTACCATCAACGCGACCGAGTTTGAAAACACGGCCGGAGAGATGCGTTGGCAACTTTGACCGGTCCCAAATACACAACTGCCGAAGACTGCAGCAAAACAGGATATGTTGGCCGCAGTCGCCTCAACCTCTCTCCCGCGTCTTGTCTCTAAGCCGTGCTGAGAGGGTATGACCGGAACAACATCGTCTCTTTTAGCTACATATAGCCGTGAACAAGGGACTGTAGAGGGAGGGCGCAGACGGGGGCGGCAGAGAAAGAGCTGGTCCGACGTCAAGGAATGGACCAAAATGACGATGCCAGATCTCACGACAGCTGCCAACAGAACGGCGTGGCGAGCTATGACATCTTCCTCATGTCCCCCCAACGACCCCAGCGGTCGAGGGAATGAGTGAGTGAGTGAAAGCCGTGAAATGTCTGTAGCTGATATCATTGCAGATCCCAGCAGTCAAAGAGATGAAGTTATAGGCTGAGAAGCTGGCTGCAACGCACACACACGCACACACACACACACACACACACACACACACACGATGGAGCTGCTTCTCCTTTGAAGATACAATAAAAATGGACTGGAATTTTGTGTAATATCCCGTCGTTGTAGACATTTGGATAAAGCGTAATTTTTTCACATTTGTATGTTATCGTTTAAATGGTTGGAGAGGAGGGGGTTTTGAATGGTGAGCTGAGGGAGACAGGGTAGAAGTCACTAATCTAAAAACAGATGGGCAGCTCATTGGCCAGGAAAGCTTGAGCCAACTGGACGCCATAGTGACACTTGCATCTGGCTGTCAGTCCGTTGAGAAGTCGTCTGCTAACAGGTGGTAGTTTCTGAACTGTAACCGTGTATCTTCTATGACATCGTGTTATGTTTGCCCCCACAACATGCTAAATGTTGTGTCTTGATTGATATCTGCCAATGGTTTATTTACCAAAGTTATTACAGGAAAACTGTGCAGTGACACGTAGCTCAAACTTGCTGTGGAGGCACAAACAGGAATGTCAGCTAAACGCAACGAGCAACTGAAGTGAAAGCTTGCCGTGAAGCAGTCATTGTAGCCAGCTGAGTACTCGGCTACATACATTAAGTTACTGCTTCGTGCTGTACTGACAAGAGTAGCAAAATGGCTGATTGAACACTTCCGCTGGTTTCAGTTAGCAAAGGGGATCAAAAAAGATATGCGCTATCCACCTATTTTTAGAGTACTCACGGCAACAGCGATGGGTGTGATGGCGAGCCAGGTGACCATCCAGTAGATGTTGGGCTTGTGGCCGATCATCATCTCGATGTCAGCGAAGAAATTCTTGTAGCCTGCATACCAAGACACCGTCAGTCTCGTTACAGCACATCTTTCGTAACATCTTTTTTCAAGAGGGGTTCAAACTATCATCATTATGACTTTTTATTTCTTTTTTTTCTTTTTCTTTTTTTACATCAGTGTGATTTGTTTTACACAGAAAATGGGGATACCTAATCCACTCGGAAATATATTTTTTTATGCTGCATACTACTACTACTACTACTACTACTCTCTCTCTCTCTCTCCCTCTCTCTCTCTGGATCCCATTCCACCCTACCGTCGATGCTGTGTTGGTTGTTTTGGGTTAGGTCAATACTTCTAAAGAAACAAAATAAGTTTGGTTGGTATCGACACAATACCACTACCAACTATGAGCAAGTGTTGCCTGTATTCAATGTGTAAAAGGACAGCGCTAAAACATTTGCACGTGATACATAATACGCACAACTATGGCAGAGTGTATCCATGGATCTGGATTCCTGTACTGTGTGTTCTTCCGGCGTGCATGAATAGGGTGTTAAAAGAAAGGAGAACGACAGGGTCACTTACCATAGACATACATCAGACAGATGATTTCAGCCAGAGCCACAAACATGAGGTTGTAGCTGCCGCTGTACCAATCCATCAGAGTCAGCACCCACATGCCTCCCTGAAAACACACACACACACACATGCCTCCCTGAAAACACACACAGGCCTCCTTGGAAAAAAAACACACACACACATGCCTCCCTGAAAACACAGGCCTCCCTGAAAACACACACAGGCCTCCTTGAAAACACACACACACATGCCTCCCTGAAAACACACACAGGCCTCCCTGAAAACACACACACACACACACATGCCTCCCTGAAAACACATATACACATGCTTCCCTGAAAACACACACACATGCCTCCCCGAACACACACACACACACAGGCCTCCCCGAAAACACACACACACACACATGCCTCCCTGAAAACACACACACAGGCCTCTCTGAAAACACACATACAGGCCTCCCTAGAAACACACAGAGGCCTCCCTAGAAACACACACAGGCCTCCCTGAAAACACACACACACACACACACACACAAACACACACGCGTCTCCCTGAAAACACAGGCCTCCCTGAAAATACACACACACATGCCTCCCTGAAAACACACACACACAGGCCTCCCTGAAAACACACACATGCCTCCCTGAAAACACACACACATGCCTCTCTGAAAACACACACACACATGCTTCCCTGAAAACACAGGCCTCCCTGAAAACACACACACACATGCCTCCCTGAAAACACAGGCCTCCCTGAAAACACACACATGCCTCCTTGAAAACACACACAGGCCTCCCTGAAAACACAGGCCTCCCTGAAAACACACACATGCCTTCCTGAAAACACACGCACGCCTCCCCTGAAATCGCACATAATCATGCTAACTTCATGCCTCCCTAAAATGCCTCCCTGAAAACACCATCTTTTTTTTTTTTTGGATTGAGTTCCTGTGTGTCATACGCACGTTGTAAGTCGAGGCAAGTAAACTATGTGTTTGATCGGTATGACCCCCCGAATGTCCTGCAATATTTCTTTCGATAATCATTTTTTTAAAATGTAAGCAATGTACGACAATTCACCCCCCCCCCCCACACACACACACACACACACACACACCTCTCTCTCTCTCTCTTTTTCTCTGAGGGTACTATACGTATTTTGATATTATTGTATTGATTTTTTTTTTTCAAATGGAGATAGAGATTTATGTAATACTGAGTCAATTTCTGCAGATGATAACGTGTTGAGAATTCATGCTGTCATCGCTCCTCGTCCAAAAGAGGCGGTGGCCATTACCAATGAATTATCCGAGTCTTGATTCTGAGTCTCTCTCTCTCTCTCTCTCTCTCTCTCTCTCTCTCTACCACTCTATCTTTTCCCGATTCCCCGCCATGCCCACATATTTTTACCTTGGTGGTCTGAGGGATCCCCAGGAGGAATCCCACGAGACAGGTGATGAAGGTGAACAGCACCTTTCTCTTTCGCAGCACGTGTGGGAACATGTCAGAGATGCCACTGATCACCGTCTCCATCATCGCGAACTGTTCAGATACAGACAAATCCATTGACCATTTGATTTCTGCAGCCCCGTATGCTCGACAGTGAAAGGCTTTTCCCAAAGTGAGGCAACACTGAATGAGCTTACACATGAGTATGCCAGTCATCATTCTTTTGTTGGACTTCTGTCTTCTGGGACTGCATTACTTTTGATGTTTTGTTCTGCAAAGTCAGTTACACCATTTAAATGCACACAAAGTGTACCAACTGTACCTTAAGTTCGCCCCACACTGATATATGAGCTCATTTTACCAAGGTTCAGTGGTGAAGGGGTTAAAGCATAAACAATGAACCTCACATGAATGTTTATAGTGAAACATGCATGGACTATATATATATATATATATATATATATATATATATATATATATATATATATATATTGTATATATACATATATCAAAATGAACCTAATGCATACACAGCGAATCAGACATGTGTTTATGTGCTTACATGAACAAACAAACATCAGTATGCACACACAGTCTTTTAGCCCACAACCACGCACTCATGCAAGCACGTTTGTGCGGACATCCAGCTAGTATACTCTTCAGCAATGACGTGGTTGTGCAGACTCAGTCACGGACGTATATTATAAGCGTCCGTGAGACTTAGTTCTGGGGGTTTGTGTGTGGCTCACATATAAGCCAGATGCCCGAGCCACATTCACTGCAGGGGCAATGGATTGTCTTGACTGAAGCATAGGAGGGACTGCATTCTTTAATCTACCCCCACCCCATTCCTCTCCCTGGCACTGGTGCGGCGAATTTTTGGCGGGGGCACGCAGTTGTTTGCTGACATTTTGCCAGGCTTCAAATGTCTTCAAGCTGACCTACATGATAACCATAGAAAGCCCTTGTTTCACATCTGCAGATTACTCTGAAAGTGTTTGTAGACCGTCAGTTTAGTTCGCAACTGATTCATATTTCTCATTAATGCTTATCGGTAGCCCAGCGTACTGCACAGGGACATATCAAAGATAAAACACTTTGAATATCGCAGCACGTAGTGGAAAACTGGCTTATGACAAGGCGGACAGACAGACAAAAATATCCCCAATTACTCGGACAAATGTAACTTGACAAAGAGCGACTGACAAACTGAAGGTCAATGTTTATTCAAGATGTAGCCAAGTCAGTGGCTTGGCTCCCCACTGAAGACTTGACACAGTTCAGTTTCAGTTTCTCAAAGAAGCGTGACTACATTCGGACAAATCCATTGGTAATTTTACGCTACATCACGTCTGCTAGGCAGATGCCTGACCAGCAGCATAACCCAACGCGCTTAGTCGAGGCCTGGCATGAGTGCATGTTTATATATTTGTCAGTGTACCTATCAGAGTGGATTTTTCTACATAATTCTGCCAGAGGGCAACACTCTCATCAGTGCCATGGGTTCTATTTCAGTGCGCCATGTGCGTGATGCATACGGGTCCTCGGTTTATCGTCTTATCCGAAGCATGACTGAGACCAGACGCTCAGTTTGATTTTCCAGTCAAACTTGGGAGAAAGGGCGAGAGCGGGATTCGAACCCATACCCACACAGACTCTCTAAACAGTATTGGCAGCTGAGCGTCTTAACCATTCTGCCACCTTCCTTCGGGACACAGCCACTGACCATTGAAGCTGGCACATGATGGAGCAGACGACACATTCAGTGTAGGAGAGCAACGAAATAAAAACACTGACAGAGAAAAAAAAAAAAAAAAAAAGAAGACTGAAATACATATGGAAGATATGCGACTTCAACATGTCAAAATGTGGCTTTGATTCATGCAACGCGAGATAGGCCAACTTATTTTAGCATTATGACAGGACCAATACGCATTCATCCGAATCATGTCAACGTGGGAAATCTATTTCTTTGTGTATGATAATACCGTTTAAATCATGTGTTTTTTGTGGGTTTTTTTCCATATATATCAATTATTTATTACATATTCAAGTTCGTTGTAAAGAAGGAAAAAAAAGTAAAGAAAAGAGAAAAGACGTTGTCATCGCCTCAGGAACATCGAAACAGATTGCCGCGGCTTTTTCCAGATCAACGCAAACCGGTGTACACAACTTAAAGTTAGCGGGTGCGAGAGAAAATAGAGTCCGCATTTCAACCAAAATTTTTGTGTATATCTCGTGCTTCGTACATGTTGGTCTCTTTTGTTATGTTAAATATTATGTGCAGTTCTATCGGGTATATTACTCCTTTTTTTTCATTGGGATTTCTTTCTTCTCTTGGACTGTTTTCCCAGTCTCTCTCGGCTGATGTCATTCGCGTAGTAATATATAGACGCGACGCCATTTAAAACTAGAAGCCCAATCCTCCAAACTTTTTTTTTTTTTTTTAAATTACTAAATCTGTGTATCATTCACTCCCATAGCATGCTTGTTGTAACTATATACGTATACTTAGATTAGTTAGAACAAATTTTATTTTATTCTTTGCTGGCTATGTTTCCGTCTCACTGAAGATTACGTCATTTAATCTCTTTGTCACAATATGATGATACATTCTTAAATCTTTCATTTTATCGCTTGTTGGTAAACCACAAACCCACTATTATGGGGTGCAGACCGAAATGATCATGCAGGTATTGTAAGGATATCACATGTTGCCATTTTCTCCAGGCAAAGCACGCAGACCGGTGTACATAATTGATCGTAAGCGGCTGCGAGAGAAAATAGAGTCCGCATTACAACCAAATAATGTACATCTCGCGCTTCGTACATTGTTGCCCCTTTTTATTATGTTAAATGTGATGTACAGTTCTAAAGGGTAGGCTACATTACATTTTATTTCTTTTGTAATTTTCATCTTGGGATTTCTTTCTTCCCTTGGACTGCTTTCCCAGTCTCTCGTGGCTGATGTCATTCGCGTAGTAACAAATAGACGCTACGCCATTTAAAACTAGAAGCCCAATCCTCCAAACATGAAAAAAAGAAAAACACGAACAACAAATAAATCCATGAAACATTCACTCCCAAAGCATGCTATAGTATACGTGTACTTAGATTTGTTAGAATAAATTTTATTTTGTCCTTCACTCGCTGTTTCCATTACACTGAAGATTACGTCATTTCATCTCTTTGTCACGTCATGATGATACATTTTCAAATCTTACATTTGATCGCTTGTTCGTAAACCACAAACCCACTATTATGAGGTGCAGACTGAAATGATCATGCAGTTATTATAAGGATATCACTGCGTGTTCTTGGCGACGTCACTCCACCAGTTTGGATTGCAAACTTGCCAGTTTGATATCTGTCCTAACATTCATGTAGTCACAGTATAGGGTCGGTATCCCTAATTGCAAATGATCCAGTCGAAGCGACCAGCTCAATTAGTCAATATGCGTGGACTGTAAAGATAACATCTCGTGAAATAGTCAAACGTAGTTCTTTTGTTGTTTTTTTTAAGTCTTTTTCGGATTGGTTGCACCAGGAAAAATTCGTCTGCTCATCAGTTCTTTTCGGTCGACGTTTTGTCGACGTTTGAAATAGCAGGGGTGTCTGATGGTAAATGCGAACGGGCAAGTCTAGTTGCGAACTACGGCTTTAGGTACATATAAACCATTAAAACAGGAGGAGGAGGTCTTTAACTCATTAGACATAACAATGATGTTATTGGAGCATCGCACCAGACTGTTGGTTTTGATCACACATGCACACAAACACATAAACAGACATTTGAACACACACACCCCACACCGCACACAAACACACCCTTTTGAGAGTGCTCAGTTGATGATAATAATAATAATTATTATAATAATGCACAATATTTCTATATGGCACGATATCCAGCACCAATGCCGCTCAAAGCACTTTACATCATCCAATTGACTATAAACATTAACATGCCTAAAAAAAACAACATCTCTGACAATGGAAAACATCCAGTGTGTCAAAAAGCACATTTGAGTGATGAATCAGATTCTAAAAGCTATAAAGTAAATAGGGCTGGCTTAAATTAAAAGAAAATGCATTTCATAGAACACACACACACACACACACACACACACACAGTGTAACTCAACACGCTTTGTCAGGCCTCGAGAAAAAAAATATATATATATATAAAATAAAATAAATAAATAAATAAAATAAAATAAAAAATAAAAATAAATTACAATAAAAAATAAAATGAAATAAAATAAATAAAATAAAAATAACAAAAATTAAAAATAAATTAAAAAAAATAATAATAAAATAAATAACAATATATATTTTTTTAAATTAACATAAAAGTCACATTCTTTTTTTTTTTTTAATCCATTGCATCATATACTTATTACTGCTGAAGTGCTTCCTGTGTATGAGAGTGACAAGGTAATAGTGTTGGTCAAGCATAATAATAATGCTTAGTCCTCTATAATGTGTGTGCATAGTATTCTCTTGTGGTGATTACAAGATATTGTTTGATTAATATCAGTTATCTGTTAAAACCATCTGATATGCATCACAGTCTGGTAAATTGTCGTACTGTTCTGCTTTTTCCTATGTGGCTTACTCCAGTATCATGCCACTTGACAATTGATTTATTTGAGTTACACTTTGACACAGCATAAGCATCACTTAATCTATACTGTTAGTGTACTGTAAACAAATCACTATAGCCTTTGCCACCTTTAACATACTGATTTAATGTACTGTGAATTTCATTAGGATGTCAGTATAATTATGGTATTCACAAATGCATTATCTATGTTATGTTGCTGCCTATTCCAGTCCCACTGGTGGTCTTTCCATTGTAAACATAAACAACATAAACCCCTACCTTAATCAGCTGGTCGGTTAAGCATGTTACAGTGTGTAGGCAGTATCATCTGCACCCCCACCCACACCCTGTTTCCATTCCCTACACTCCCAACCCCCTGTTCTTCTCATCTCCCTACCCATTCGCTCTGCAGTTTATTCTTTGAGACTGGGCTGACACCTTGCTCTGCTCCCCCCCACTCCCTCTGCCCCCTCCCTTCACATCCATCTTTCTCCCCTGTGGTTCTTTACCCTATGATGTCATGCCAACACCATGCCCCACCCCCTTCTGCGTATACTCCTCCCCCTTCACTCCTTGGTTGGCTGTCTTTGGTCAGTGAGTTTGTTCAGTCACTGGGACCAACTGTCAAGGTACCTGCTTTGGCAGGCAGTGTGGCGTGCGGTTATGTTGATGCGGTAATCCCCATGCTGTTGTAGTCTGTTCAATTATCGCTGTCCTCGGGACTGAGCACAATTTAAGCTAAGACGGTTTTTGATCTAATGAAGATGTGGAAATATTTGTGCTGTTGCATACTATGGTCAGAACATTTCCTGTGTGGCAGTCTGTCTTTAAGGCCGCCCCCCATGTGAGCATACACAGTAAACCAAACATGCGTGTATGTGCATCCATGAATATACAAATATATGCATGGACACATGATCTTGTAGCCTGCAACCACACACTCGCGCAAGCAAGTTTGTGTGGATATCCAGTTGGCTATACATTTCAGCAATTACATGGTTGTACAGACTTAGTTCTGAGGGGCCGGAGGTGGACGGGGGGTTCGGGGTGTGGGAGGGTAGGGGGGCGGGTGAGGGGGGGGGAGCACGGCTCACGTGTAAGCCATGTGTGCAACCCACATATACATACACTGCAGGGGCAATGGATTGTCTTGATTGAAGCATAGGATGGACTGCAATCTTTAATTAACCCCCACCCCATTCCTCTGCCTGGCATTGGTGCGGCGAATTTGGTGGGGGCACGCGGGCTGTTTGCTGACATTTTGCCAGGTTTCAAATGTCGTCTAGCTGACCGACATGATTACTGTAGAAAGCCCTTGTTTCATACCTGCAGATTATGGTTGTGTGCTGATGTTGAAAGTGTTTGTAGACCATCAGCTTGGTTCACAACTGAATCATATTTCTCATTCATGCTTATCAGTGGACTACACAGGGTCATATCCAAGCTGAAAACACTTTCAATCTCATGACATAGTGGAAAATTGGCTTATGACAATGCGGTCAGACAAACATATTCCCAATTACTTGGACAAATGTAACAAAGAGCGACTGACAAACTGAAGGTCAAGACAAAGAGCGACTGACAAAGTAAAGGTCAATGGTTTATTCTAGATGTAGCTGGCCGACTGGCTAGGCTCCCAAAGACTTGACACAATTCAGTTTCAGTTAGTTTCTCTAAGAGGCGTCACTGTGTGTACAGGACAAATTCATAATTATATGCTACCAGACAGGTGCCTGGCCAGCAGCAGAAGGCAACACTCTGGTTGCCATGGGTTCATGTTCAGTGCGCCAAGTGCATGCTGCATACGGGACTTTGGTTTATCGTCTCATCAGAATGACCAGCTAGACATGCTAAATTTGATTTTCCAGTCAAACTTGGAAGAAAGGGCGAGAGCGGGATTTGCACCCACACCCAAACGGACTCTCTATATTGGCAGCTGAGCGTCTGAACCTTTCTGCCACCTTCCTTCGGGACACAGCCACTGAGCATAGTGGCTGGCACATGATGCAGCAGACGACACAATCAGTGTAAGAGAGCAACAAAATAAAAATGAGAACAAAGGAGAGAAAAAAAGGAAGAAAAAATTACTGAAATATATATATCGAAAATATGCGACTTCATTTCAAGATGTCAAAATATGGCTCTGATTCATGCAGCACGAAGTTGGCCTTCTTATTTTAGCTTTGCGACAGGACCAGTATGGATCCATCCACATCATGCCGTCAGCGCGGTAAATTTGTTACTATGTCAATGATAATACCACTTAAAATATTTAAAACATGTTGTTATTTTTCATATATCAATCATTCATTACATATTTAAGTTCACTGTAAAGAAAATTAAATCAAAACAAACAAAAACACAATATGTTAACATGTTGGGTTTTATCTAGTTCAACGAAGACAGTGTACACAACTGAAAGTAAGCGGGTGCGAAAGAAAACAGAGTCCGCACTTTCAACCAAAATATATATATCTCGCGCTTCGTATATTTTTGCCCCTTTTTGCTATGTTAAATGTGATGTACAGTTATATCGGGCACATTACAATTTATTTCTTTTGCAATTTTTATCTTGGGATTTCTTTCTTCTCTTTGACTGCTTTCCCAGTCTCTCGCGTCTGATGTCATTCGCGTAGTGATATATAGACGCTACGCCATTTAAAACTAGAATCCCAATCATCGAAAAGTTATTTTTATTTTATTTTCTAAATAAAACTATATCCATGAATCATTCACTCCCACAGCATGTTTGTTATAAGTATGCATACTTAGATTAGTTAGAATAAATTTCATTTTATCTTTTGCTGGCTATATTTTGACAAGTTACACTGAGGATTACGTCATTTCATTTCTTTGTCAGAAATGATAATCCATTCTTAAATCTTACATTTGATCGCTTATATTGTTGGTTAACCACAAACGTGCTGTTATGAAACGCACACTGAAATTATCAGGAAAATAAGCGATATACAGATATTATGCGTGTTGTCATTGTCAACTCATGCCATTCACCACTGATCTATCTTTAGATCAGCGCCTTCTACAACAACCCGTTTGGATTGCAAACTAGTTGATTTGATATCGGCCCTAACATTCATTATGTAATTATCTCATTTATCTGATCAGAAAAGTACAAGTATTATAGGCCCGTGTTGTTTAAATTGTCGTGATTCCTTCTCTAAATCAGTATAAATATTATTAGCGTTTGCCAAATTTAATAGCAGTTTTCAGCTCTGAACTTGTTAAAAGCGCTCTATTTCAGGTGCCTTAACTCGTTTACAAATTCATCTTTTATATACAAAATTTCATTTTATGTTATTAGGATTGTGTTAAAGCCGTTCATATGCAAGCAATCCGTTGCATATCAATTCAGGGATCATTTAGAAATCTATCACTGAACATCCAGCAACAAACAAATTCTCCCCATTTCCGACCTGGCAAGTTTCGATTGGATGTAGCCAGTTGGTTGCTGTATTTACAGTCTGGCTGCCGTGTATGAAATTATAACGTGACGCTCTCCACCGTGTGTAGACATTGTGTTATGTGCTGATAATTTGTTAGTTGTACGTTCTGACACATTGCTTGTGTTCATGTATAACTATGTTGATTGACTGAAGGTGAAAACTTGGTTTTGTTTATTGCTTTGACACACAGTAACAAGGTTATGTTGGTTTGAATTTCCGTTATGCTGATGTGGTGTGCTTTTAGTTTTTGGTTAAAACTACTTATTCTTTTCACAGTCACTGAGTCAGTGTTGATAACTTTATCAGTCACCTTCACTTGGTTCTAAAACACTTATCTATTAACACTGGTCAGCTGAGGCATGCCAGTAAGAGCGATTTAAAGGTTAGGCTGTTCGTATCCTGCATTCAGTGAAGGCAATTTAATTGAAATGTAGAACAAGTGCCATGATTAGCTGAGTTTGGCTTATTTGATTTAGCTGGATACTTTAAGTCCATTAAGGCATTAGCCAGCGACATCACTCAATGGTCAGGCCATTTGCTGGCTCTTTAGATCATTGTATAGAACATTGACTTATTATTTCATCCTTCATTTTGCCAATATCTGACACTAAAGTAATTTCTTCCAAAATATTGTTTATTATTGATGCTTTGCTTCATATACTGATGTTATTACTGCTTAAGTGCTTCATATATATATATATATATATATATATATATATATATATATATATATATATATATATATATATACTCATGGGGGGCGACTTTAGACTGCCCCACAGAAAATGTTCTGACCATAGTATGCACATTTTTCCACATCTTCATTAGATAAAAAATCCTCTTAGTATAAATAATTATTGTGCTCTGTCCCAAGGACAATCAGTGAACAGACTACATCATCATGCATGCATCAACATAACCGCACGCCACACTGCCTGCCATGGCAGGTACCTTGACAGCTGGTCCCAGTGATTGAACAAACTCACTGACCAAACACAGCCAACCAAGGAGTGAAATGGGAGGCGTGGATGCAGCAGGGGGTGGGGCATGGTGTTGGCATAACATAATAGGGTAAAGAACCACTGTGGAGCAGAGAAGGTGGGAAGGAAGGGGGCGGAGTTGGGCAGAGGTGGGGGAGCAGAGCAAAGTATCAGCCCAATCTCAGAGAATGAACCGCAGAAGGATTGGGCAAGGTGATGAGAAGAACAGGGGAAGGGAGTGAAGGGACAGGGGAGGGAATGGAGACAGGGTGGGGGTGGGAGTACAGATGATACTACCTGCACACTATAACATGTGTAACTGACCAAGTGATTAAGGTAGGGGGTTTATGTTGTGATGAATCGGGTTAAAGGATTAGATAGGTAAAAGGGGCTAAAAAGGGATTTAAAGAATTAAGAGAATCTAAAGGATTCACACAGGCCATGAGCATACATAGGCCAATCACAAAATGTTTTCCATTGTTTTATTTACAATAACAGGAGAAAAGAGAAGACAGTGCACACGAAAGATACAAATACATAAGTGCATTGTCAGAAATGTAAGTGGTTAGTGAAACCACATGTACACACATTACAGTGGAAAGACCACCACTGGGACTGGAATAGGCAACAACATAACATATATAATGCATTTGTAAGTACCAAATATTGACATCAAATGATATTCCCAGTTCATTAAAACAGTATAGTAAAAGTGAAAGAAGGCTAAGGTGATTTGTTCACAGTACAGTGACAGTATAGATTAAGTGATGCTTATACTGTGTCAAAGTATAACTCAAATAAATCAGTTATCATGTGACACGATACTGGAGTAAGCCACATAGGAAAAAGCAGAACAGTATTACAATTACCAGACTGTGATGCATATCAGATGGTTTTAACAGATAACTGATATTAATCAAACAATATCTTGTAATCAACACAACAGAATAATAAACACACACATTATTTTGTATTTGTATTTCTTTTTATCACAACAGATTTCTCTGTGTGAAATTCGGGCTGCTCTCCCCAGGGAGAGCGTGTCGCTACACTACAGCGCCACCCATATTTTTGTATTTTTTTCCTGCATGCAGTTTTATTTGTTTTTCCTATTGAAGCAGATTTGTCTACAGAAATGGTCTGAAGAGCCAGCAAATGGCCTGACCATTGATTGGTGTCGCTGGCTAATAACATAATGGACTTAATTAAAGTATCCAGTTGAACCAAACAAGCCAAATACCAACTCAGCTAATTATGGCACTTGTTGTACATTTAGATTAAATTTCCTTCACTGAATGCAGAATAGGGTGCCTAGGCTGACCAGTGTTAAAGGTAAGAAAAATGCATGATCCTTTCAGCAACAAATGTTTAAGAACCAAGTGAGGGTGACTGACAAAGTTATCGACACTTCATGTCACTGACTGTGACGTATGAAAGAATAAGTAGTTTTAGCCAAAATCTAAATGCACATCAAGTCAACACGACGTGAAAAGGAACGTATTCATCACCATGAACCACTCAGACCGGTTCTTTACCCTATGATGTTATGCTGACACCGTGCCCCACCCCCTTCTGCATCCACTCCTCCACTCCTTGGTTGGCTGTCTTGGGTCAGTGAGTTTGTTCCGTCACTGGGACCAGCCGTCAAGGTACCTGCCATGGCAGGCAGTGTGGAGTGTGGTTATGTTGATGTGGTAATCCCCATGCTGATATAGTCTGTTCACTGATTGCTGTCCTAGGGACTGAGCACAATTTATGCCAAAGGGTTTTTGAAGTAATGGAGATGTGGGAAAATTTGTGCTGTTGCATACTATGGTCAGAACATTTCCTGTGGGGTGGTCTGTCTTTAAAGTTGCCCCCCACCCCCTTTCACATACAAAGATGGGGTTGGTGATGGCATCTTTTTGTCTGAGCTAGGGAGAAATCTATGTAAATGTTATCATTTATTGGGTTAACTGTCATACCTAGAGTTTGTATCTTCCTCCTCCCACCCCCACCTTGATGATGATGATATCTTACCTACCCCCTCCACTCACCTTGTGTCATGTAATTCTTGTCACAGAGTATGTACAACAGAGGATTTTGAATCGTAGCAAATAAGATCAAGCAGTTTTGGAAAGAGTGAATCAGAATGGGGTAGTGAATGTGCTAGCCCATCACTGCTTGTCACTAGCACAAGTCTTGTGAGCAGACTTTTATGAGCATCAACCAAGAATTAGTGAGCAGGTAAAGGGAGATAATTAGCAGATAACAGATAGCAGAGTGAAATTTGGGGTGACTGCAACATTCTTAGGAACAATACCCTACTTTCATGTTCAAAGTGGCATTAGCCAGGTTCAACTTAGTCAAATGCATCCTAACTGAACTTTGAACAGTTTGATACAGAGAAGGGGTCCCATGTAGGTTAACAGAATATGAAGTTGGAAAGCATTCATTTTTGTGCCCATCAATCTCTGTATCAACACTGTCAGATATGTATACATGTAGAGTAGCATACATGTATAATATCATAAATAATAACATGAATCATTATGGCATGTTCATAGGCATATTGCTAAGACCGTGTGACAAGTTAGACCACAGGTTAAGCAAGAACTGAAATTAAAAAAACATAAAACATTAATTTTGCAATTATGACATGAAAACAGAAAGCATTGCTAAGGCCATATGACAATGACAGGTCATAGGAAAGGCAAGAATACACCGAAATGGGAAAAACATGAATAATACATAACATTGTAACTGTCTTTGTAAAATGTTTATCTTCAGTGCCAATACACTGGTAATGGTGCCCTGGATGCCAGTTGTGTAGATCGCCTTGGTGCAGGATCTGGTGGCAGTGGAGTCAACTCTGGTGCAGCCTACAGGGTTGATGTCCTGGGTTTTGGCCTGGATCTGACCAGCCACACACTACTGTCAGTGTCAGTGTCACAGTCAGACACCTTGCCCTGGTGGTGCAGTGGGGCCAGATCTGTAGGCATGACTGGTGGTTGTTGGCTGTTCCTTGGTGGTGTGGGGCTGACTACAGGTGGGTTAACCACCTGTGGGACCACAGCATCAGGTGTGGTGCTGTGATGCCTCCATCGTCTGCGCCTCCTGCATTACTGGTTTGGAGCTGGAACTGCTGGTGTCAGCCCATGTTGCCTGTGTGTGTAGTGGCAACACACTGGTTGTGAACTGGAACTGGCGGCTGGTGGTCAGCCTTCTTTCGCCTGGCCTTCTGGTAGCGCCACTTGTGGCGACACTGGTGTTCTGTGTGGCTGGACCTCTCACACTAGATGCAGTGTGGAGGGTCTGGGGCCTGGTCAGCAGCACAGTGGCGAGGATGAGGGACTGGTACTGGAGGATGTGGGTGGTGTGCTGGCATGGGGGACTGCAGCTGACGTCGCAGGCTGGTGTTTTCAGTTGTGAATGTGGCCAGCTGAACTTCCAGGTGGACAATAGTGGTGTTGCCAACATGTGGGCAGGTGTTGTTGGCATTGCTGTCCTCCCTCAGCCATTGCTGAACCTCCTTCTTTGCCGCCTCGAAGGTGGTGTCAGGGTGGTCTTTGATGAAACACCTCACATCACGCCTGTAGCCAGCTGAAGGCCTCTGGCAAAGGTGTTGCAAAGGATGGCTGCTGGCACCTGGATGATCCCATATTCAGCCTTGGTGACAATGGTCCACAGGTACCAAAGATGGGACGCGTTCTCTGCCACTGTCTCCTTGGGCTGCTGCTGTCTGTTGAAGAAGGCAGCTGCAAGGGCTGTGGCGCTGCTCTCCCCAGTTGTCCTCAATGATGCGAGGGATCTTGGCTGGAGTTTCCTCTTGTGTTGCTGGCAGCCTGACAATCTGCTGGCGAGTTCAACCTGCAAGGGCTGAGATCAGCCAGAGAGGCTGTTGCATCATCCAGGGGCAGCAGATGGATGATAAGTCTGGCCTCCCAGATGAAATAGTCTACTTCTCTGCTGGCTTCCTCTCTGGATGGCGTCGGGAGTTTGGGCAGGAAGTTAAATGGGGCCATGTTGATGGGCAACGTTACTTTTGCGTGGACGTGAAGTACCTGCTGCACTGTCTTCTCTCTTCTCTTATGTTAAACTATCCTATGTGACTGTTAATGCAACCTCTTGTCCCTTTATGATCTTAGCTCACAGCCCCAAGTTGTAACAAACGAAAGAGTGGTAAGGGGGTTTAATTTGTGGGATGAATTTTGAATAACTGGATTAAAGAATGAAAGCATTAAAAGAAAATATGATTTTGGATCTATATCCTGTTGGCGATGCCACTTTTGTAATTGTCTGTGGCCGAGTGGTATATCATAAAGGGTTACAAAACAAATACTGATTTAACTAAATTAGACAAGATATAAAGACAAAGGATAGAAAAGTTCCGCACACAGGCCAGAGACATATGGAGGCCAGTCATGAGGGCTATTGTTTTATTTTACAATATTAAGAGAAAAAGATAAGAAAGAAAACAGTGCAGTAGAATGTAAAGCAGCAGACTGCGATGACTGAGCATGTGGACACAAGCACATCACCGGTGATTCTGACCAGATGGAAGCCTGACAGCTTTCAATTCAAATTTGAATTTGAATAGCGTACGCTGCATGAGTTACCTCCACATGTCACCAAACCAATGAGTGGACACCGTCACAACAGTGAAACTGTCATCCGGTTTGTCACGCATTATGAGTGAGTCACTGAAGACCGGCGGGTTAAGGCGTCTGCTATACAGGTTGTGCGTGAAGCAGTTACTGTAGCCAGCTGAGCACTTGGTTACATTTTGTTATGATGTTTGGTTACTATGTTTGGTTTAAATGGTGTTGTATCTTGGTCCACATAAATGAAGTTTGTACTGATTTTGTGTCATGGTAAGTCAGTGATTTGTCAGTTCTGTAACATAAACACTGAGTAATATGGAACTGCAGAAATGGTATGTGTTATTATTTTGTAAAATTAGCTACTTTTGGGGTGAGCTACTACTAAAGTTGGTTTTGAGGTATTACCTACCTGTTTTGTATATTAGATGGTGACGGTTGAATTTGAAGTGAACAGATCTGCAGGTGAACATTGCATCAGTGTGTGTTGAGGATTTATCATGTGTATGTGTGCACATGGGTGTAACAGCATATTGTTATGGGACACATATTTGGCTTGTTGGTCCCATGGGGAGTAGTTTTGTTATGTGCCAGTGGTATACATTGTTCAAAGTGGGAAAGCACACTGTAATGTGGTTGAATAGCTGGTATACAATCAGAGCACTGAGAGAGTCAGTTCTATGTTGTTATACATGGTTTGCTGTTTTCCAGAGACATGCTGGTAGTAATGATTTCCATGTAACTGTGCCAGTCAGACACTTTGTGGAGACAAAGTGGAGAGCAGTCTGGTCAAAAAGGAGGCACACATTTGTTATTATATGGTATTTATATGACTTGATAAGCACTGAGAGTTGTATTGGTCAGTCATATCTTTGGTGCACAGTATTGTATATCACTTTTGGGTAGCAGGTAAGCTAAATGAAGATTGTTTTACCTCACATAGATCTCTGTGTGAGAAGAGTGCTTACTGTTCGACATGCAGTGAAAGGTGCTGATATGTGTTTAGGCCAGATGACATAAGTTGAATATTGATTGTTATATCAGCCTTTCATGTCAGTGATGTCCAGGATGTTTTGATATTATTTTGACCAGGATTTTGGTTTTGTATGTTGCAGGCATGCTACTTTATAGGATGTGCTTAACTTAGGGCTGTGTGTTGCTTAGATCTGCTTGAGTTGGTGCTGTTATGTGCTGTTCAGTTCTAATTTTGTTTAGTTCTAGTAAACACTTTATATATCAAACAAACAAACAAACAAAAACCCACTCCATGTGGCCCTGCTATTGGGATGAGGAGAGAGTGTGAGTGTGTGCATCCACCTGTCCTCTACCTGCGAATCAATCCTACTACTTCTCTACCCTTCTCCCTCTTTTTTTATTTTCCTTCCCCCTTTTTGCACACAGAAAGAACCCTATGAGGTACATGGGGGAAAATCAGGAACAAAAAGGCGAACAAACCATAGCGACAATGTCAGTGGCAAAATTACACGGTGCATAATGAACGTGGATGTAAATGAAACAAACAGACGTATTTACCTGACTGTCCAGCCCCAGAGTGAGAATCATGAAGAAGAAGAGGAAGGCCCAGAGAGACTGGGCCGGCAGGTTGGTGATCCCATCCGGGTAGGCCACAAAGGCCAGGCCAGGGCCTGTACAGGACATGATAATGATGATAACAATAATAACTATATTATTTTTATTGATGTTATTATCATTATAATCGTCATCATCATTATTATTAATATCATCATAATATGATGATGATGTAGCACCTGTCTTCGGTTAGAGACCAAGAAATTAGAATCAAGTGCTTTACAAACAGAGTCATTTGCTCAATAGTTTTCCTTCCTCGATAGAGCCTAACGACAGCTGCCTACAGGTGCTCATCATTCGTTTCCTGTGTCATTCGGTCAGGCTTCAGTCACCCGCACAAAAACGTGTATACCATAATTGAAAATAGCTATATGGCACATTAACATCACCAGAAGTTAATCATGGTCTCACCATATGGTCCTACATATACAGAGGCTGCCACGTTAGAATTAGCCCACTCTGTGAGTGAGAGATCGATGCTCCTATGGCTACATTGAAGATGGTTTGGTTGTAGTGATCAGCCACTGGCTGGATCCACAGATCTCCTCCTCCCATAAATACAAGTTCTTTCTCGTGAACCTATAGTGTGGTAGAGGTGTGTGTGTGTGTGTGTGTGTTAATCTCGTTTCTTTTTTGTTTTTTTAATACATGTAGTATGATACAATGTAAGGTTGCAATTATCGCAACTGATCAACTGTCAGTTGGAACAATCATTTTAGAAGGGTACGTAACTGGTGATTTCGCATTTTGTTCCTCGACAATGATAATGTAATGTTCATGATTTTTTTCCTAATCTGGTCATGGATTTGTTTCTCAAATCGAGAGAGAAAGAGAGAGAGAGTGCTGGTGGAGACTGTTATAATCACATGCTACTAAAGGAAAACCAGCATATTATAGATAATTTGTTCTGAGACTTAAGTGTTGTTGAATTTACAGAGAAATGATACGGTACAATTGGTGCAATTCAAGACACGATGCGAAACAACACAATACGATACGACACAATCCAAAACAGGTGACAAAATCGAAACCACCAAGGGAGCTCACCCGAATCGGCGACGTCGGCAACATCCTGATTGGTGACGTGGGCCATGTGACCCAGCAGGGAGAAGATGGCGAAGCCAGCAAAGATGGACGTGCCACAGTTGATCAGCGCTACCATGATGGCATCTCTGTCAGCCCATAGACACTAACAATTAGGGTAGGTATGCCTAATTAATAATAATAATGATAGTATTTATATAGCGCTGAATCTTGTGCAGAGACAAATCTAAGTGCTTTCACACCAGTCATTCACATGCATGCATAACTCTAAAACTGAAGAAACTGAAGACAAGGAAGAAGCAGGGGAGGGAGGCTATCTTGTGAAGAGGTGGGTTTTACTGCCAGACTGCGAACGATCCAGTCAAAGCGACCATCTCAACGTGTACACTGTAAAGATAACATGTCCTACAATAGTCAAACGTAGTTCTTTTGTTTTTGAAGGCTTTCTCCGACAACTGGTTGCACAAGGAAAAGTTCTCCAGCTCATCCTTTTCAACGTTTTGTCGACGTTTGAAATTGCAAGGGTGCCAGAGGGTAAATGTGAACGGGCAAGTCTAATTGCGAACGATGGCTTTGGGTACATGTAGACAATTAAAACCGAAGCAGGTCTTTAAATCATTGGATATAACATTATCAGAACATTGCACCAGACTACACAAACGCACAGACAGACATTTAGACACACACCTCACAGCACACAAACACACCCTTGTGAGAGGGCACAGTAAGTGTGCAGCATCGTTCGCAAGTAGACACACGTCAAAATATATGGTCCAATTGCAAACGACACTATTTTGCAGATTCCTGCCAAAAGTGACGTTCTGATCTGTCACCAATATGCTTTCTTAAATTATCCCAGCACGGGTAATGCGCATTCAACATATCTGATCAAATCAACTGTTTTAAAATGAGACAAACAAGAATTGACAGCAACAAGTCCTACAACTTGCTCCTAGGATTTTCAGAAAAAAAAATTAAGACTTCTAATTTTATTTGACAGAAACAAACTGAATTGTGGAGAAAAAAAAGAAGTAAATTATGGCTTATTTTTTACCACTGACAAATACTCACAAATACTGATACATGTGTTGATTAATGTGTCAAACTCATTTTTCACACAGTATCTGTTCAAAGTGTCATTCAGCCAACTTTCATACAGTCAAGAATTAATATTGCTGTAAAGGTCCATTTGTAGAGAGACATTTATCTATTGATAATTTGAAAGTAATTATTAATTATATCATTCACTTAAAAAATCAATTATCTGCTTATTTGCCTTTCTATTTAATTATATGAAAACATTACCAACAATACCATCTCTCTCTCTCTCTCTCTCAATATATATATATATATATATATATATATATATATATATATATATATATATATATATATATATATATATGTAAAAAGTGTTTGAGAGTGTTGTGGTTCGACTCCAAGAGAGAGAGGAGTTATGCAGGGGAGATATAGAATCAACTAATGATGCACTTACTCTCTCCTCACATCAATAGCAGGGCCATATGGAGTGGTTTTTATAGAGTGTTTACTTTTACAATATACATGGGAAATCAGCACACACACTAAGCAGTTCACCCTACTTAGCAAAAGCAACTTTATTTAAGCAACACACACTAAAGCAGCACACACTGCCTACTTCAAGTACTTCCTACAAGCAGCATCTACAAGCTGCACCTACAAGCAGCACACAGTAAAAAGTTCACCCTACACCTAAAGCAGCACACCTGGAACACAAATACACAACCAAAACCCAGGTCAGATAAAATCTGAAATATCTGGATATCACTGACATAAAAGGCCTATACCCTCTCAGCACCTTTCATCACATGTCCACCAGTATGCACTCCTCTCACACATAGATCTATGTGAGGAAATACAAGCTTCATCAAGCTTACCTGCCACCAGCAGTGACATTACCAATTACCATACTGTGTACAAAACATATCACTGACCAATACAACCCTGTGTTCCAACTCATGTTACCCATCATTCAATTAAACTGTGTGTTACCATTTCCAAACAAAATCTCTTTGCCTTCACAAAGTGTCCAACGGACACAAGTACACGTATGGAAATCATTACTTCCAACATATCTCTGGTAAACAGAATGTGCAACAACACAGCACTGACCCTCAGTGCTCTCATTGTTAATCAACTCATTAATCACATTACTATGTTCTTTCCCACTTTGAACAAAGTAAACCACTGACACATAGCACAACTCCTACACATGTTATCACAACTACCAACAATCAAACATGTGTTCCACAACACTTGCTGTTACCCCCATGTGTGCACACACACACACACACATGAAAAACCCTCAACCCACATTGACAATGTGTTAGCCCATAGATCTGTTCAGTTCACACTGAACCAACACCACCTACTATATACAAAACAAGTAAGTAATACATAAAAAATATAGAACAAGATATCTGTAACCAAATAGAAGGGGGGCGGGGCTCAAAAGATTTAGGCTAGTACTGCCCTCACTTAATGGGTAGCTTTCACACATTAACCCCTTTTCTTTCTGCAAGCCACAAGATCAACTTAAACTGGCTGTTCACTGACATAAATCATAGTTTCCAAACACAAATAAGTTATCAACATAGCATAAAAC
Organism: Babylonia areolata; assembly: GCF_041734735.1. Classification (NCBI taxonomy): domain Eukaryota; kingdom Metazoa; phylum Mollusca; class Gastropoda; order Neogastropoda; family Buccinidae; genus Babylonia; species Babylonia areolata. The sequence continues at coordinate 28,425,580 of NC_134882.1, read as the reverse complement.
CATTACAAGTTGTGTACTCACAGCCCAACAAGGATTTCCTTGCTCCTTACATCACTGATCAGTCAGTCACCCTGTGTCAGTCAGTTTTTCTGGGAGACAGCTAAGAACTGGCTTTGCTGACTGGTTTTATCCCTCCCCACAACATACTATGCATACTTATGCAAGCTACAACACTCACTCCCCCAACTAGTTGAACTGAAATAACCAATCTTTGCTTGTCCTAGTGACATTATGTGAATGACTGACAGATTCACTGCTTAATCCCAATTCGTCCAATTCAATAGATTGATCTGATTCGCTACAATTCAACCCACTTGTTTCTATAACATTCTGTGACAACAATTTCACCCGTTTACGTCACAAAGAGATTGGGGAGACAGGACAATACAAGTCTCGGCATGTTAGCGGGCATGATCAAAGTTCACATTAGCATAAATTCTTCCTAGCTTACGTTCCAAAATCCCGCCATCTATCTCAGCCGTGTTTGTGAACAGGGAGATGGGGAATGACTCGAAAGACAGGCCGCCACACAGGATGTTCCGACATGCCATGCTCGTCTGTTTCGAACACGGGGATTGTGGCAGACATCACATAACTGCACGTGTTCCTACAGCTGGGGCGGGTGACGTGGCGTCGCTGACCAAAGAGGGCCGACTATATATATGTAGCCAAGCACTCAGCTGGCTTCATATACTGCTTCACACATGAGCTGAAAGGCAGACTCGAGCACAATGTGTGGCGCCATTCGAATTGTAAATGCAAAGCCCATTTTAAACAACTGCTCCTAAACATTTATTAAATCAAGTCTCTGTATCAGTCAATGCCAGACCATATCTGTTGTACTTACACACGCACACACTTTAATCAGTTAGAAGCATACTTCATTTTCAATTTCATCATTCGTCAGTGTACAGATTTCAACTGAGGCTAAGCTTAAGTCATTTTGTCTTTCTCGTTACACGTAATGCTACTATACAGTCTACAGCTCTGTATGTGACTGCTGTTGGAAACTAAAACCACACCATTATAGTGTTTGGATGAAAATCAGCATTTCAGCCAGCAAGGGCTTAGATCAACCAGAGAGAGGCCGCGTCATCCATGGGCTGCAGATGAAGAAACATCGCCCCATCAAGATGGCTTCAACAGACTTCCTGCCCAAACTCCCGATGCTATCCGCCGAGGAAACCGACAGTGAGGTTGATGACTTCATCTTGGAGGCTAAACTGATCCTCCATCTGCAGCCCCTGGATGATGCGGCAGCCTCTCTCTGGCTGATCTCAGCCCTTGCTGGCCGAGCTTGCCAGAAGATCATCAGGCTGCCAACGACAAATGTGGACACCACAGCCAAGATCCTTGCAGTTCTTGAAGAGAACTGGGGAGAGCAGCATGATGCCACAGCCCTTGCCACTGCCTTTTTCAACAAACAGCAGCAGCCCAAGGAGACTGTCGCAGAATACACGTCCCATCTTTGGTACCTGTGGACCAAGGTCAACAAGGTTGGAGGTAGGATGATCCAGGTGTCAGCAACCATCCTCCATGATGCCTTCACCCGAGGTCTTCAGCCAGCCGCACTCAGGCACAATGTCAAGCCCTTCATCCATGACCACCCTGACACCACCTTTGAGGCAGCAAAGGAGGCCCAGCAATGGCTGCGGGAGGACAGTCACACCTACGACACATGTGCAGGTGTAGACAACACCACTGTTTCCCACCTACAGACTCAGCTGGCCACACTTACTGCTGAGGTCACCAGCCTGTGACGGCAGCTGCAGTCCCCCATGCCAGCACACCGCCCATATCCTCCAGGACCAGTATTTCATCCTCGCCACTGTGCTGCTGACCGCGCCCCAGAGCCTCCACACTGTGTCTGGTGTGAGAGGTTTGGTTACACCAAGGACCAGTTTCGGCACAAGCGGCGCTACCAGAAGAAGGTCAGGCAACCAAAGGTTGAAGACAGACAACCAGCCACAACTAAGCAGAGACAACTGACAACATGTGCTGTCAACAAGCAGCATGTCACTGCCAACCTCAAACCTACCTGCCAACAGCACCTGCGACCCAAGTTGCCACTAGAAGAGCTGCACAGACAGCTGGCTGACCCCACCATTGGGCCATGCCAGCCCTCTGCTCCAACTGGCAGACCAATGTGCTGACCCAGCAGCATGACAGACATATATGCAGGAAGGGTGTCCTGCATCAACAGGTGATGGACCCTAACCGTGGGGTGTCTGAGCAGTTGTTGCTTCCCAGCAAGTTCTGCCCCCAGGTCCTGTCATCCATATGTCACTGGTCACCAGGGCTTCCAGCAGGCTGCAGAAATGCTGCAGCCCCAGGTCTACTGGCCTGGCATGTACCGCGACCTGGAGCAACACTTCTCCAGTGGCCTATCCAACAGCAACACCACCCAGCCTGCCTGCATCCACACCCAGTCTGTGGGAAACAGGTCAGTCCTATCCTCTGCAGCAGCACCAAGACGCCACAGACAGCACAGGCACAGACGCAGACGACGGATGCACCAGAGCACCACACCTGATGCTGTGGTCCCATGGGTGCTCCCACCTGTAGTCAGCCCCACACCGCAGAGGCACAGCCAACAAATACCTGTCACACCTACAGACCTGGTCCCACTGCACTGCCAGGACAGCAAGGCATCACACTATGACACTGACACTGACAGTGACAGTGGTGTGTGGCTGGTCAGGCCCACACCAAATCCCAGGACTTCCATCATGCATGCTGCACCAGAGCCGCCTCTGCCTCCACTACCACCAGATCCTACACCAAGACGGTCTGTACAACTGACCTCTAGATCACTATGATTTCTCTAATGTGGGACCGGTGAAGATACATTTTACAGCCAGAACAGTTACACTGCAAAAATGAACAATCATGATGCTGATACTCATGTTGTTTGTTGTTGTTGTTTTTTAATTCTTGCTAAGCTGAAAGTGTTATGTTATTTTTCATATCATTCCTGTTCATGCTTAATTCTGTTTTCATTTTCAGATATTTCTGCAAAATTAATGTTTTATGTTTTTTTCTTTTCTTGTTTAACCTGTGATCTAGCTTGTCACATGATCTTAGCAATGCAAAGCATGTCTATGAACATGCTCTCATAATTCATGTTGTTATTATTTATGCTATTATACGTGTATATCTGACAGTGTTGATGTATACACAGACTGACGGGCACAAAAATGAATGCTTTCCAACTTCATAGTGTATTTACCTAATTGGGACCCCTTCTCTATATCAAACTATTCAAAGTTAACTTGGGATGCATTGGACTAAGTTCAAACCCATAGCTTATCCTGGCTAATGCCACTTTGAATACAGAAGTAGAGTGTTGATCCTAAGAATGTTGCAGTCACTCCTAAAAACCCTTTTGTGACTGCCCGTCTATATGTATGTATATATGTGTGTGTAATAATAATAATAATAATAATAATGGTACTTATATAGCGCTAAATCTTGTGCATAAACAAATCAAAGCGCTTTCGCACCAGTCATTCTCACGCAAGCATAACTCTAAAACTGAAAAAAAAAAAAAAAAAAAAAAAAAAAAAAAATCTAAAAAGACAAGGAAGAGGCAGGGAAGGGAGGCGATTTTGGGAAGAGGTGGGTTTTAAGGCCAGACTTGAAAGAGCTGAGTGTGGAGACTTGACGAAGCGAAAGAGGAAGTTCATTCCAATTGCAAGGTCCAGAGACAGAGAAAGAACGGTGGCCAACAGTCGAGAGTTTGAATCTGGGTATGTGTAAGTGGAGTGGATCCGAAGCTGATCGTAGTGAGCGAGATGGAGTGTAGAGGTGAAGGCAGCCACAGAGATAGGAAGGGGCTGATTTGTGAATACATTTGTAGCATAGAGTGCTGATCTTGTACTTTATTCGGTGTGAGACAGGGAGCCAGTGGAGATGTTGCAAAAGAGGAGTGGTGTGCTCAGATCTTTTCTTTCTGAGGACGAGTCGGGCAGCAGAATTTTGTATGCGCTGAAGGGACTGAATGGATGAGGCAGGCAAACCAGACAATAGAGAGTTACAGTAGTCAAGGCGAGAGAGAATGAGAGAAACGACAAGTCTAGATGTTGCGTCAGTGGACAGATATTTCCGGATGGAACTGATGTGCCGCAGTTGACAGTAGCAGGATCGACATGTCTGATTGATAAATGTTTGCATGGACAGTGTGTTGTCAAGGACAACGCCGAGGTTCCTGACTGAAGTGGACAGAGGGATGGATGTACTGCCAAGTTTGATTGTATTAGTTGTAATGGAAGAGAGTTTTTGTTTAGTTCCTATGATCATTGCTTCAGTTTTGTCCGCGTTCAATTGTAACTTATTTAGAGTCATCCAATTTTGAATATCCAGGAAGCAGTTAGATGTTTCTTGCAAGAGCGACAACAGTTTTTCAGGTGTATCACTCTTCTGGAGTTGAGTGTCATCAGCATAAGAATGATGACTGACATTATGGCGGTTGATAATTTCAGCGAGAGGAGCAGTGTACAGTGTGAAGAGCACTGGGCCTAAAACAGATCCCTGTGGGACTCCATGTTCAATTTTGACGGGTTCAGACTGGAAATTATCAACAATGACAGACTGGAATCGATCAGTGAGATAAGATTTGAACCAGTTTAGAACAGTGCCGTTGATACCAAATGTAAAATGAAGACAGGAAAGAAGGATTGAATGGTCTATCGTGTCAAAGGCGGCTGACAAGTCGAGAAGAGTGAGAAGGGAGATCTGTCCTGAGTCGGACGCTAGCAGTAGGTTATTCAGGATGTGGAGGAGAGTGGTTTCGGTGCTGTGGTCAGCACGATAGGCAGACTGAAATGGGTGGATGAGATTGTTGAAACAAAGGTGATTGTTGAGCTGCTTCAGGACGGCTTTTTCAAGGAGTTTGGACAGGAATGGAAGATTAGAAACTGGTCGATAGTTTTTCAGAATGTTTGCGTCAAGGTTGGATTTCTTCAGAAGAGGCCGGACTATTGCAGTTTTGAAAGTGGATGGAAACGTTCCAGTGAGAAGGGATGAGTTGACAATGTTGGTGATTGTAGGGAGAAGCTGTGAGACACACTGAGAAAAAACAGAGGCTGGTATAGGATCGAGCTCACAGGATTTTATTGTCATTTCTTTGAGGATTTCATGGACATCTGTTTCAGTTAATGGATTAAAGGAATGGAGAGGAGTGCCGTTGAATTGAGGATCAGGATGAGTAGGTTGGAAAGGCATTTGGTCTAAGATGGTACGAATATTCTGGACTTTGTCAAGAAAGAAAGAGGAGAAGACATTGGGGAGTTCAGATAAAGTGTAGGCAGAAGGAAGAGGAGTCTTTTTTGCAGTGCCGAGAAGATTTGACATGATAGTGTAAAGAGATTTGGTGGATGTGGCATCGAGAACTTGAGAAGAAAAGAAGTTTGTCTTCGCTGATGAGATCATATGTTTGACTTTATTTATTTGTTTTCGGAAGATTTGATTGTGGACTTTCAGTTTTGTTGATCGCCATCGCCGTTCCATATATATATATTTCTTTTATCATGTCAGTCTTACATATGCATATTTTAGCCATTGTCATGTTAAACTTTGTAGACTTTGTACATATTTTACGAGACTTAGTCTTAAATTTCATTATTTTTTATTGTGAAGCATGGTGAGCCCCATCTGAGATGGGGGTACTGCGCTATATAAGCCTACATTTTATTTTATTTTTATTATTATAATTTCACTCTGCTATCAGTCATCAGCTAAGTTACCTCCCTTTACCTGCTTAATAAGTCTTGTTTGCTCAGCTAAGTCTGCTCACAAGAGTTACTAATGATTAACCATCACAGACGATGGATTTCAAAAGATGGGGGTAGATGCAGCCAAGCGCTCAGATGGCTTCAGATACTGCTTCACACACAAGCTGTATAATAGACGTCTTTTTCCACAGCTAACCTGTGGTCTTCAATGACTCGCGCATAATGTGTGGTGCCATTCGAATTGTAAATGCAAAGCCCCTTTTAAACAACTGCTCCTAAACATTTATTAAATCAAGTTCTGCATCAATCAATGCCAGACCATATCTGTTGTGCTTACACACACACACACACACACACACACACACACACACACTTAAATCAGTTAGAAGCATACTTGATTTTAGTTTAATCGTTCACCACTATACGTCATTATAGTGTTTGGATGAGAATAGATCAGGCATTTAAAAATTACAATGCCGTTTTTCATTTTCGACACTTAACGACAATCACTCCACAACTAGTGCTGCTTGACGGCATTTGGGTGAGCTGAAAACTGTGTTTCTGACACACGTATTTAATTAAATATCTCTTTTGTCTGATTAGTAAACTACAAGTATTATTTACTGGAAGAATTGTGGCAATTCCATCTTTAAATCTATTCCATTTGTGTTTGCCTACGTTAAACTGATTTAACGCAGTTTGTAATTTTCAGCGACAAGGTCGCTGAAACTGACCCTTTTCAGGTGACTTACATTAAGATTATAAATTCATCTTAAATAATCAACACTTCATTTTATACTCATTAGAAAGTAGGTGCTGGGCTGTTTCTTTTGCAACCAATCAGACGTAAATTGGTTCAGGAATCATTTAGAAATCTGTCACTGAACACCTTGTAACAAACACAATTCTAATAAAAAATTTTCCTGATTTGAGCTGATATGCTTCGCAGTACACGCAGGCGTAATTGAAGTTTGCTTAACTTGCATAAATAGCCACAGCAGGTGATGATTGTTCATTTCTCACCTGGCTGAGCTGGCTTACAGCTAGAGCCTGCTCTCTTTCTCTCTTGCTGTGTCACACACACAGTGTCTCACCGCACATGGCTGCACTGTCTTATTCTCTTCTTCTTCTCTTCTTTACTTAATATTGTAATAAAACAATAGAAAAACCCTTTTGCGACTGGTCGTCTATATGTCCCTGGGCCGGTGCGTGGATCTTTTCTATCGTTTATTACAGTAAATCATCAGTAATTCTTTTGTACCATCCCCTTTATGCAAAATACCACTTGATTCATAACAACACGGCTACAAAAGTGGCATCGGCATTGATGACAGGATAAAGATCTACAACAAAATAGATGCAAATTATATTTCTTTTTGTGTTTCAATTCTTTTATCCAAATTAAATCAAACAATAAATTAAAGTCCCTTACCACAGAGTGTACTTTGTTACACACACACACACACACACACACACACACACACACACATATATATATATATATATGTGTGTGTGTGTGTGTGTGTGTTGATCAATAAAGTTTTAACAAACTCACTCTCTAGGAGAGATATTGCTCACTGTAGTTTGTTTTAGGGCACAGAATTGAACATGAAATACAATCTGGACCACATCACAACCTTCTCTCCATTGTCAAATGCAGGAAAATGAAGGTAGGTATACGACTGGCCTTTGAACACTGCATGGACCTCGCACTCGGGCTCCACCTCTTCAAACAATGAAATCTTTACACCACCCAAAGCCCCAGCACTGAATAACAGGACTTTAAGGGGGCAAACCAGTTGGTCGTTAGACTCAACTCAGCATTGTTGTACGGCACGTGTGGCAGGATACCCTGGACCTACTTAGAATACCGTGCAAGGAACTGTAGTCACAGACCTAAAAATGAATATATTTTTCGATCAGTGGATTGTAGCCTACAAGAGGCCGTATTCAAGAGACCTTCATGCCTGCAGTTACATGTGTGCCTGCTGGTAATCTGCCTGAGGCAAGGCAAACTTCCCTAGGGTTAGCAATATCTGGTATTCATGAATACAAAAACCTACCTGCCCGTCTACAACCTGAAGGCAACTTACCCTTATTATGTGCCAAGGGTGACAGCCCATGAAGCAGAGGTAAATATTACAAATCCTGTTGTTGCCGTGGTTATTTCAAGGGAAAACAGGCGTTTTGTGGAGAGACCCTGTCTGGAATAAGGCCTCTGATAGTTTGATTCTATCCTTTGTTCACTTGGCAGTCAAAATTGACGTATTGAGACTGGCAGACGTCATTATATTCCACATGAATTACGTGTGTAGCTGTGAAGTGAGTGCACTTGCAAACGATAGATTTGGGATCCAGATCATCAAACTTTGTTCATTCCAGAGAGATATTTGAATCCAAACTCTGTTATCTTAGTTCATTTTTGCAATTAGCTGTAAAGCAGGGAGAACAATATGTCAGAATGTGAAAGTGGCCCCCTAGATCTGACAAGTTGCTGACTCAAATCGATGCTTTGCCACTGAAGCTTTTTTTTTTTTTTGCTTTTTTTTTTCCCCCCACTGTGGCGTGGTGCGAAGTGAAAGAGCATGTGCAGAAGGGAATCCCTGGATTTTTATTTATAGACCACGGGTTAGCTGCCTGAGTGCACTTTGTGTCTCGAATACAAAGATAACCTGGCCTTCAAGGCAAACTGTAACCGCGGGTCCCTGCCCTGTCAAGGCTAACTTGCCTTCAGGCAAAATGATTTTTGTATTGAATACGGCCATGGCAGACAGCAGAGGGGAAAAAATGGGAGGATATTGTTAAGGAGTGGATATACCTGCCTCTCATCAGCAATCTGAGGATAACTGAGGATCGAGGAAGGTGGCAGAATTGGTGAAGATGCTGAGCTGCCAATACAGAGAGTCTGTGGGTCTGGGTTCTATTCCCGTTCTCACCATTTCTCCCAAGTTTAATTGGAGAATCAAATTGAGTGTCTAGTCATTCAGATGAGATGATAAACCGACGTCCCATGTGCAGCACGCACTTGGCGCACGCATTGAAAAAGAACCCATGGCAACGAAAGTGATGTCCTCTGGCAAAATTATGTAATCCACTCTGATAGGTACACAAATATATAAGCATGCACTCAAGGCCTGACTAAGCCCATTGGGTTACGCTGCTGCCGAGACAGGCATCTGTCTAGCAGATGTGGTGTTGTGTATATGGATTTGTCCAAACACACTTGAGAAACTGAAACTGAGGATCAGATAAAGATGAAGGGAGCTTGTCTGAAAGTCATCAGTGGTGCACTGACAACCTTCTTTCCCTGGCCACGGCGCTAAGTCAAAAAGTAAGTAAGCAATGAGCATGTGGGCACATTCACCTGTAGCAGTTGTTCTTGAACTTGTTGTAGCTGGCCATGGTCAGCAGGCCCCCAAAGCCCACCCCCAGGGAGTAGAAGATCTGAGTGGCCGCATCTCCCCACACCTGTGGCCCAGTCACAGTCATCTTTTCAATCAAATACACGGTTCACACACACACAAAAAGTTAAAGGGGACTTGCATAATTATTTTTCTTCTTGGGGGTACTGTGAAATTATGCTGAATTTTTGACAATCAGTGTTGTGTGCAGCCAGTATTGAATGAGCACTACTCGTAACCAGAGGTATTTTCTTTGATTTCAACTTCCTTTTCTAACAACAAAAAACACACAGCTATCGTCTATAAAACACTGAACAACTGTAAATTGTTTTCTGAAACAACGATTTTTTAAACACATTTTCCAAAGTGTTCATGGTTCATGCATGCTGGAAGCAACTGTGTGTATGTTTTCGAGGAGAATACATTGTAGATCATGACTATAATTTAAATAGGTTTTCGAGTTAATGACATTTTATGAAGTGGTCCCTAACTTTCTGTGAAACTTGCACTTCTTCTGAAATCAACGAGAGAAGGCAAACAGCTATCACAATGACGACACCAATAACCGTGATAACAGAAACAACAAGAGGTGGTGGTTTTGCTGTTGTTTTGTTTTGTTTTTCATCTGGAGCCGTATTCAAGAGACCATCGTGCCTGCAGGAAAATGTGTACCTGCTGGTAATCTGCCTGAGGCAAGGCAAACTGCCAGAGGGTGTAAGCAATATCCGGTATTCAGGAACACAAGAGCCTACCCGCGGGTCGGTAAAATACTTTTGTGCATGACTGAAGACATCAAAACAAAAGCACAAAAAACAACAACAGTAGTTAAACTGAAGAAAAGAGAAGTGACAGCAACAATGATACCGGTAGGTTTCGTATAACTCCATTCAAGAGAAGTAACAAACAGCATTTGAATCCTCATTACAACAAACAACCCCTGAATGATCAAAGCTAAAGAAATCTGGGTTTTAACATCAATAATAACAATGATGATAATAATAATAACAATAATAAGAAGAAGAAACAACAGCAACAACAACAACAACATTAAGAAAAATTTTCTTTTTAAAATACAACGAAACATCTTGCACACATACCCCCAATAAAGTGATGAAAGTTTACCAATCATGGGCAATTAAAACCTACAAAGGTCAAGAAGAGAAAGAATCACAAAAATAACAACAATAGTATTAATCATTGTTTTAACACACACAGTTTCATTTTCTCAAGGAGGCGTCACTGCGTTCGGACAAATCCATACACGCTACACCACATCTAGGCAGATGCCTGACAGCAGCATAAACCATCGCGCTTGTCAGGCCGTGAGTGCATGCTTATATAGTTGTGTGCCTATCGGAGTGGATTTCTTTTTATATAATTTTTGCCAGAGGACAACGCTCGCGCTCTCGTTGCCATGGATTCTTTCTCAGTGCGTCAAGTGTGTGCTGCACATGGGACCTCAGTTTATCGCCACATCCGAAAGGCTAGACGCTCAGTTTGATTTTGCAGTCAAACTTTGGAGAAAGGGCAAGAGCGGGATTCGAACCCACACCCTCACGGACTCTCTGTATTGGCATCTGAGCGTCTTAACCATTCTGCCACCTTCCTCCTCGAATACGAACATCTCGAGTCCAGTGTTAAAACGTATACCGATATACTTCTATGTCTTAAACAGTTCTTCTGAAGAGACAACACAAACATTTCCTGCCGCCGATACAGTTCTGATGAAGCTAACTTCTATCTCAAAATGTACCTTTGCATCAGCCAGCTTGTCCCAGTCCGGGATGACGTAAAACCTGATGCCGTCCATGTGTCCGTCCAACGTCACACCACGCGCCAGTAGCACGATCAGGATGACGTAAGGGAAGGTGGCTGTGAAGTACACCACCTGACACCACACACACCACACGGTCAACACATGTATACACCGCAGGGCCAACACATATATGTGTACCGCAAGGTCAACACATACATACACCACAGGGTCAATACATGTACACACCACAGGGTCAATACATTTACATACCACAGGCTCAGCACATGTATACACACCACAGGGTCAATACATGCACACACCACAAGGTCAATACATTTATATACCACAGGCTTAACACATGTATACACACCACAGGGTCAATACATTTATATACCACAGGCTCAACACGTGTACACACCACAGGCTCAACACATGTGTACACACCACAGGGTCAATACATTTATATACCACAGGCTTAACACATGTGTACACA